>NC_092523.1:13090384-13393846 GCF_037038585.1 Patagioenas fasciata | reverse complement strand
GGATCAGAGGTATCTCTTTTGGACATCCATTCAAATAGGGAATAATAGTCACAGATGCTTTTCATGTAGGTCAGGACCAGTTTTGTGCTGACACCAGATACCAGTTATCTGGTCTCCCAGCATGCTAATCAGTCACCACAGTCGGCTGGAACTAATTTGTGAATGCTGAGCCCTGAAGCATTTTCACAACATTGTGAATGAGAGAAATGATTATAATCAAAATTGGCAATCTGGCATCATATCTGAGCAGACACAGGGGCATTCACTGAAGGTTCCTGGGGAAATAAACATAATAGCTCTGGAATTGGCATCTTACATGACAGATTAAAAAAAAAGGGAGGGCGGTTTGGAGATTAGAATACATACTTCTATAAACTTCCTTTCTCAGAAGTTTTTCTTTGAAGTTCTAGGTAGTGAAGTAACAATAATAAAAACAGAAAACTAACACTTTTAGAAAGGAACATGGACTATTACTGACTCCCTCCAAACACTGTCCCCCCTTCATCCAGCACATTAGTTGAAAGTTGTACTTGTTAGCATATTTGTTTGCTTCTAGATTCTAGCAGCTGAAAGTTTAAGGAAAAAAAATATAAACCTTGAACAGCTGAACAGGTCATAATATATTGACAGTTTTTTTAAACTAGGAAAAGGAGATCAGAAATGAATGTTACCCGGTGGGTTTATTGGGCAGGCAAAGCTGCTACACGTGGAATAACTATTTCTTAATAAAGCATTCTGCGTCTCACAAGATGAGCAACCCGTCCATGCTCTGGAGGCAAGGTAGATGCATACAGAGTAGAAGGGATGTGTTTGTGGCCCCAATGCAATGGCACCCTCTGTCTCTCTCCTGGATCCCTCAGATCTCAGTCTCCAAACTGTACAAGAGGTAGTAGATGAAGGGAAGCCCTGAGGTGCATGAGGTGGCATATTGCTCTCTTATCCAGCCACTCAGTGCCTTCCCTAAGCCACGACAGATGCAGCAGAAGGCAGACTTTGGGAGAAGCACTAGTTTCTTCTGATTTAATCCTCTAGTTCTAGCTGATTTGAGGCAGGATCCGAGGTTGCCGCCAGTGCAGTGTATGGGGACAAGTCTGGTGTTTAGATGGTGTAAAGCCATGGTAACAGCCCTACTGAGAAACAGCACAAGGTCAAGGTCTACCTGGCAGTGTGTCCTTTGTGCCTGCTAACTGGTTTCGGTGTAAACTGGGTATATGAATGCACTGTGCAGCACTTTAGTATGCTTTTTTCCCCTCTTCTTCTTTTGATAGCACTTGGTACAGACAGCCTTTTATCCCACTTTTCTCCTGGATGCCTTCTTGACAAGTGTTGTGTCTAGGTAATGTGCTGTGATCTGAAATGAACCTGCAGCCTTTTGGTTAAGACTAAAACGACGTTTATGTTCAGTGTCTAATTTCCGTATCATAGGTCCATCAGTTGCTTCAGGAGGGACGACTGGAATTTGTCATTGGAGGGCAAGTGATGCATGATGAAGCTGTGACACTTATTGATGATCAAATTTTACAGTTGACGGGTATGCATATTTGCATTTAACTTTTATTTTTCATTGTTATGACCTTGAGGGTTTTGTTTGTTTTCCATTTCTCCACTCCAAGTTTGCTATTATTTTCTTACTCTTTAACAACTGATTAAAGTGTCTTTTATTTTTGTTTGCCCTGGGTTATCTGTATAAAAATCCTTGCTTCAAAAAGCCACACCACACAACAGTTCTGCAGTAAACAGAAGGGTTACTAAAAGCTGGCTTGAAGTTTAATCAATGGCAATTATAAAGTCCTTTGTACTGTAGGCCTTTTGTGTGCGCGTGTTTGAGAGCTGAAGCTTCTGGGAAGATAGCTGTGGTGAAATTGAGGGTATGAAACACTCTGAAAGAAAATACCTGGTGGTAATTTGGAGTGTGGGGAGGTTGTATCATTTAGGCGAAGTCTGCAGAATGTGGGCCATAGATGTCACTGAGGTCATCTGAATTTAGTTGGAAGACTTGCTTGATCCCATTTGTAATTGAGATCAGCAGCCTCTGTTAGAGATAGGTGTGTATTTCCAAGGGATGCCCTATTTCTCAATTTGATCTTCTAGTTTCTGCTTCCAGCCATTTGTATGTTACACCTCTCCATCAGATGGTTTGAAGAGTCTTTTAGTATTTAGATATATCTCCATCTGGTTAATTTAAAAAGCAACAGAAAAAAGAGACATGCCACCACTGTGCTATAGATGCCTGTAACATGCCATGAGGGAGCAGCATGCGTTTTTGGAGTGGGAGGGGATGAAGCAGCACAGCTGTGTGCCGGGGCTGGTACAGCCCTGCATGTTCCAGGGCTGCGCTCTGGGCAGGTTTCTACATGGGAGAGTCGAGGGTCAGAAAACACATCTGTCGTTTGCTGGATCTGACAGCAGCACCACTGGCCTTGTTCCTTGCTCATCAGCGTCTATCAGCAGCTGCTTTTGCGTCTCAGTGAGTCACCACGTCACATGCTGGCCAAGAGGAAGAGAGGGGATGAACACTGTTTTTTTGTCATTTGACTCCTGTGTTTCAAGGTTGTTATTTGGGCTTAGTACACCAAGTACACTAAGACTTCTCCAAAGAAAATACTAATATTGACTCAGGAGTCCTTTTGTTAAATACAAATAAAGCTTTTTCTTTCATTGGAGTTAGCTGCAAAATAACATTATTTCTAATTTAATATTTCATTCTGTGTATAAACATATTTTTATTAAAAAAAAATCAAGTTTGGTAATTTTTTTCAGCTGGAACAAGAATATTGATGGATTTTTAAATCCGCATTTATTTTTCCTGAAAGCACTCTGGTCAGATTAAATTTGAGTATACAAACTAAAAAACCCATACCCTTGCATTGTATGTGGAGTTCATCTTAAAAAGACAAGGCCAGTGCAGATATTTGGGTTCTACATTTCTTGTCTTCTCCTGTCTGTCCAGCCAGCTGTGTTTTAGAATAACCTAGCAAACTCTGCCTAAAATGTCCATCAGAAGAGTTAAAATAAACACGCTGCTTGTGAATATTTTCCCTAGAGAAGACATTAACCATGGGAAAGATGAAGTGAAAAGAGAATGCCTTGCAACCTCAGTTATTCAAACGTGATATTAAAATTTGGAATGGAGTTAGTCCAGAATGGGGAATGTGTGGTTGTATTTACAACTAGTTCTGAGCACAATTCCAGAACTATGAAATTAAGATTTGAGATTATTTATTTATTTATTTATTTTGATGATGAGAATCCTAGTGTGATATACTGGAGTTCTGAATAAAACCTACTGCTTAGCTGCTTGATTTACTTACATTTATGTGTTTTGTCCGAATTTATTCTGCTATCTGGTCATTCTAGTTTGGATTTTCTTTTTTTGAAACTCATTTCAATACAAAATTAATAACATTGGTTGTAAATAACATCTTGTAGCAATATTGCTATTAACGTTTGGCTTTCCTTTTTTACAATTGAGGACCATGTTCATATTAGTTTTGTTTACTGGATGGCTTCTCTGTCCTGTTGTCATTGATATGAGACTGAAATTTTCTGAGAATGGGTGGTATGATTTAAGCAAACACAAACTAAACCTCAATTTGTTGTTTTCATGCAGACTCCAGCCTGGCTATTAGCATTAATCTGCATCTAACTACTTTTTCCCAGGCCTGTCTCTAATCATAATTCTTTTGTGTTATTTTTATTTTATGAAGTTAATAAGTTATACTTGGCACAGCAAAATAAAACACTGGTGAGACTTTCTGTTGCAAATCATTAAATTCCTGAAACTTTAAATGCTTTGGAAAACAGCAACAAAGAGCTATCCTTTAAGTGCTTATCTCTAATACTATATGCCTATTAAATTTACAAAATAAACTTGTAAAAGTATTCCTAACATAAATAAATTTTGCTTTGCAGAGGGCCATGGATTTTTGTATGAAACTTTTGGGATCAGGCCTCAGTTTTCTTGGCACGTTGATCCATTTGGAGCTTCAGCTACAACACCAACTCTTTTTGCCCTGGCTGGTTTTAATGCTCATCTTATTTCTCGGATTGACTATGATCTGAAGGATGACATGCAGAAAAACAAGGTAAAAACACCCTTAGGAATGGAACCCATGACCAGCTTCTACTTACAGTAATCTACACCGTGGCATTAAGATCAGCATCTCTCTGATCTGTGCCAGAAGATGTAGGTATTTCTTCTCTGAAGGTGAGATGCTGATTGCATCTGGTGATGGTGAAATATATTGAATCTGTATAATGTGGTCAGGTACTGTCTTTGTGACTTCTGATCACAGACAAAGTATAGTCTAGCCTCAAGAAGACACAAAATATGGGCAGTTGGGCAAGGTGTAAGTTGACATTGAATTAGGAGTATTGGAACTGGAGGCATCTAGAATGGGTTTGAGTTTCACCTGAGAAAATCTTAGATATACTGTTTTCTCTATAGACTGTTTTAGAGTGTAGTATGCATGTTTGGGCACATGTATGTATCGGTGGTTGTTGTACTCAAAACATTTATTTATGCCTGTAAAAGTGATAATACTAAGTCAGGGTGGCAGCTAATATTATTTTTGCTGAATTCAGTTTTTGTTTCATGTTTTGCCTTCTCTTACACAGTGTCCCATACATAGTAAATGTTTTTCTTTTTGTATCATAATGTTGGATCCTGATCAGTCATCAGTTTTACACACTAAACTATGTTAAAATAAGGGCCTTTGACCAGTATGAACTGGGCATTAGGCAGTTTTTATGAATCTTGGGTGAAAAGTCTCTGAAAAAGACAACAGAATTCCTATTGGTCCTGGTGAAGCCAGGACCTACCGCCTTATGTTTGCAGTGAATTGCAATACTTCTATTCTGCTAAATGTTTTATGAGCTTTTGACAATTGTTTCGCATCTTTTTTTTTTTTTTTTTTTCTGGCACTTGACAGTCTGGAGGCTTCCAAAACTGTGAAAATTCTGTTTGATTAAACATCGATTCCCAGCGACTACAGTGCAATCTGGGTCTCTCCTAGCTGAAGCAAGTGAGATGTAATGCCTAGGATAAGCTAGGCTTAAATCTGGGTTTTAGCAGTATGCTGGCAGTGTGCTACCTCCTCCTTCTCCATCAATTCAAACAGAAAGAGGCAGCACTGTAGCCTCCTTCACGGAGTGTGGGACCTTGCTTGGCCTGACATAGGCTGATCTTAAGTATTATAAAAGCACTTATGGTATTACAGGTGGTGGACAGTAAGATGGACACTCTGAAGTCTTAAGTTGTTAATGATGGTATTTCTGCACTTGACATCAAAGGTAATGGTTTCTTACCTTTTTGTTTTCCAGAAGCTTCAGTTTGTGTGGCAGGGCTCTCCTTCTTTATCTGAGAAACAGGAGATCTTCACCCATGTTATGGATCAGTACAGCTACTGTACCCCACCACGACTACCTTTTTCAGACAGGTCTGAAGATTTCCCAAATAGGCAGAAATATTGATCGCTTCTGAGAGTTTGTATTGTTGGAGCGTAACCATTTTCTTTGGCTGTTTTCTTTCAATAGTATTCTACTGCTTTCTCCTGACCAGCAGTAGGTCAAGGAGATGTCTAGACTCTGTAGATCTGAGTCAGGATTATTATGCAGCCCCAGCTACACACCATAATACATGAAGTTTGCTCAGTACCTAACAGTTGAATGCTCAGAAGTGACACTACTGACAGGCATTTAAAATACTTCAAAATATTGACAGACTTTGAAAATAATGTTTTCTAGCACCAGGAGTCTTAGAGTACAGGTACTGCTTTCATCTATGTATATGTATAAAATGTCAGTCATTATTAAAAAAAAAGAATAAAAATGTCAAACAAATTAATTGCTGTGAACAGAAAATGTCCAAAACAGGACTGGATTTTTGTTTCTTTGCCTGGAAAGTTAAGATTTTAAAACTCCAGGAAGCTCTGTGTGGCCTTGGCTATTGCTAATTGATTTTCTATGGGAGATTCTCAGCATTATATTGGGCTGCGATTGTGTTTATTATCTGTGTATAAACTAAAGTGACTAAAATTTTCTATTTACTTTGTGAATAATATCCAGGAGCTCTTGAAAACTTTATTTTTTTCACTGGCTTATCCAGTAAAATAATCTTTGTAAACGAAGTCTACTTGGGGGAACATCCTCATTGTTGCAAAGCTTGCTGGTTTGTCCTATGATTTCTTTGTTCTGTGCCAGCAAGCAGCAGGGACTTGGAAAGTTGCACAGTACGAAAAGAAAACTGGACAAACTTCCCCCTACCTCCACCCCCAAATAGACACTAAAACCTAGATAGTAACAATGGGTATAAACTGATTTTTAGTCCCTTACTCCTGTGTGTGTCTGCATTTTATCTGAGCTGCTTCTGATGTGCTTTTCCGAGTTGAATAAATCCTCTTTATTTATTACTTTCTTCTTCTACTTAGATCAGGATTTTATTGGAATGGAATTGCAGTTTTCCCAGATCCACCAAAAGACGGTGTTTATCCAGACATGAGTCTCCCTGTTACAGATACTAATATCCATCTGTACGCACAAGCCATGGTGGCAAACATTAAGGAGAGAGCAGCCTGGTTCCGAACAAGTGATGTTTTGTGGCCATGGGTAAGTGCAGATCAGCGTTTGTTTTAGAAGTGGCAGGTAGGTACGTCTGCAGTGTGGACACGAGGTAGATGGTACTTTGCTACAGAAGGTACTGCAAAAATGCAGGTACAAACTATATGTCGGTAAAGTGTTTTTCCAATAAGTGGGGTCCAAATGTCTGATTATTAATGATTGTTAAAAAATAGAACTTCCTTGTACGGTCTGCAAGCTGTCTACCAACTATCCCCCCTACTTAATAGAGAAAGAAATGTGACAATGTTGTGAACATAACCCCTTGTGAAACTATATGTTGCAATATTGCTTCCTTTTCTCTCCTTATTTCATCTATTTAAATGATCTTTTTACATAACTGCTTAGCACACCATGTTAACAGAAATGATAGGATTACAAGAAAATGTATTACATATTGTATTGACAAGGTCTTTTCTAACTGGTGTATAATAATTTTTTTATACAATCCTTGTATTTTAGTTAGAAACACAAACATATCCCAGCTTGGTCATCCAAACAGTGTCCTACACATACACATAGCACTGATATGCTCTCGATAGTTTTAAATCCTTAGAAAATAATAACTCTACCTAAACTGAATATATAGTTTGGTTTTGAATTTTGGTGGATTCTGTAGGTCTCATAATTACAATACCAAAGGATGACGTGTGTTCTTAAGGTGGCTATTTCACCACACTGTCTGTTGTTACAAAGAGAAAAAAACATTTGCTGACTGATGCAGGTTTGAGTCACTGATTTGTTTTTCTCCTGTGTTTGTGATACTGTTGCTTATATTTGTTGGTTGGTTGGTTGGTTTTGGCAGAGGTCGAGGAGAGAATGGGATATAATACTCTGTATTAGTGCTATAGTGAAAGTTACGCAGGAATGGGAGGGTATTTTGAATAGCTCGAATAAATTAAAAATGTCTAGATCCAAACCTGTGGTTTTGCAGTAATGTAAGAAAATTCCAGTCTCTGATTTCCTGATTTATGTGCTTGTAATAATGAGCTTTAAACAAAGTAATAACAGGTTTTTTATTCATTCATAGTGCTATGTAAAGAAGTAGAGAGGAATAGATATTTTTTTGTGATTACAGATAGTTTGGAATACTTGGATATTTTTCCTTCAGTTAAACAGTCAGGAAATAGACACCTTCCCATTTAAGGTCAGACTTCACATCTGGACTGTTGGCACTTTTATAATGAGCTATATGGACAAACAAGTGTTTGTTCATGATATGAAGTGCCTAGTTGTGCAGGAGAAGGCACTGGGCTGTGGGGCGGTGTAAAAGTTTGAATCTGCCTCTCAAGGAGCCATAGCAGGAGCTGTAGATGAGGATATGGAATTGTATTAAGGGATGGAACTGATCCTTGGGATGGTTTTTGGCCTGTGTGGTTTAACTGACTAATGTATAACATTCCTGTGCAAAGTTCTGTTCAGATAGTGAGTGGATGTGATGACTCACTACAGCAGGTTCTCTTGGATGTCCTTGTTCTAGAGAGCTACAATGCTCCTCAGCTGCTCTGTTCTGTGCCCATGTAAGCAGAGTCTGCCAGCCCACCACACCCCCTTCTGTGGTGCAAAGAGTCTGCTTTTTACGAGGAAGTCTTCATGGATCATGAGTTGAAAGTAGTGCTCTATAAACATGAAGTAGTTTTGACTGGTAAACATGTTAGTTCTTCCCCACAAATGTAGCTGCAGTCAGCATTAGGAACTCTGGTTTGCATTGACTGCCGTACTTTTCAGTAGCTCATCCCAGTTTGAAGCTGTTTTCCAGTTTCTGCTGTATGCATGCAGATCATCTCTGGGTATCTCAGAAGAACTTTCCTGGTTTGAAAGTAGAATTTCCACAGCTCCAATCAGTGACTTAGCCTGTTAGGTCCAAGAGACAGGCATGTGCACTAGAATTTATGAAGGATGTGACAGTGACTTTCCTTGGAACACCTAGTAAATGCGGAAGGGATGGGGGTGGCAATAATGTCTGGGAGAGGGGAGAGTAATTGCCTTTGAGTTCAACTGAATTCATGAGGTTCAGCTTGTTTGTGAGTTGAATGGGTTCAGCTCATCAGGTAAAGGCTGGGGCTTTGAAGGCAAATTGCTGAAAGTATCCTTATTTTGAAAATGATCTCAAGATTGACTTGTGCAGTGTTTTCTATCTCAAGCACAGAGAAATGAAGATGAGGATACATTAAGCTGGTCTCAGTGTTGGAGGGCTTCAAGTAGGCCTTTTTATGTGGCGAAGGTTTCTTAGCATGTTACTGTGCTTCACATGGATGCCTACACCACAAGAATACACATGGCTGACCGACTCTCATTTTCTTGTTCAGCTATTGTAGTTCAACAAAGGCATGACTAGTTATGCCTTTTTTAAAATGTTTGTGTGTGCAGATGGTCTGCATTAAGACACCTTCAACAGAAGGCAGAAGTTGTGCAAGTGTGCTCAAAAAAAAGGCGCTTTAATACACAGTGTATCACCTCTCTTAACTATCTGGGTGAGCATCAGAAGTATGGTAGTGTACTGTCATGATGGGATATAAGCAACAGATTGTGTGACTTTTGTACTACGGGGATCTCTGTCCAGATTGTTTTGTTTCACATCATGTCCTCAGCACTTCCTAAAGCTGTAAGCATTCTTCAGAGCAGAAAAGAAGAACTTCCTTATTTTCTGCTAAGTTGGAGAAGTGAAGTGTGAATAGAAACAAAGGTTCGCTTTCCAGGCATGTATACATGCATTTTTCCAGTTGCTACCACAAAATTGCATGCTCTTGCACAATATGCTGTGTCAACACACTTCTCTCTATCTGTAATACTGGTTGGTTATCAGCTGATCTGTGCAAATAACACTACCCATTCTTGAAATTTTTTAACAAATAGCTTTATGGGCAGACAAGAAAGAAATACGACTTCGACGTAGACCAGTGTTAAAAAAGGTCTTGCTAAATTACATGTCCCAAGATCATTTGACTGTTCTGTTTTTGGAATTTCAGGGCTGTGACAAACAGTTCTTTAATGCATCTGTTCAGTACTCCAACATGGACCTGTTGCTGGATTATATTAACAAGCATTCTGATGAGCTTGGAGTGACTGTCCAGTATGCCACTGTTGGGGATTACTTCCAAGCAGTTTATAACAGAAATCTTACATGGGAAATTCGGGACTCTCAAGACTTTCTTCCATATTCAACAGGTAATTGAGTTCACAGCTGTGTAATGTCCGCCTCAAATGTAGGTATTTAAAAGTTTAATAAAGGGAAATTGAGAAAATGGGAAATAAAGAGGGAGAACGCCATCTCCTTAAAACATTTATTTACACTACTAGGTGTCATCAAGTAGGCAAGTTGATCCCAAATTAGTGGTCTAAGAAAGGTTGTAGGGCAATGCTTGGACTATTTCTTTGGAACCACTGAAAGCAATGGGTGGAGGAAAAGACCCTGAAGGAAAGAGTATAGAAATGGGCAAGCTTGGCAAGAAATCTACCTTGAGGTTTTTGGTTTGATGTCTTTGAATAACAATAGAGTGTGAAGGAAAGCTAAACATGAGGCATATTCGTGTGTGATGTCATCCAAATTTGTTAAATGACCTGAAGCAATTTATAGATACTTCACTAATCAGGTTCTGTTACAGTGAAAACAGTGAGTGATGAGATAAACCTGTAGGCCTAGGCCACGTTCAGTAAGATATTTCAGTGGATGGATGAAGGAAAAAAAAAAAAAGGCTGCAAAGTAAGTAACACACTGCAAACCAGTTAGCAGACAGCAGTAATAGCAAAGGTGCTTGGCAGAGGTGTACCAGCACAACTAATACAAGATTGGAGGGGTCCTGTCAACTCTCTAAAACTGAGATCCTAGGACTCATTCTGCTTCAAATACAGATTTTGACTATTTGTTTCACATTTGGACATTTAACTTGGAATTCTTTCTTTGCCTCCTATGCGTTAACACACACAAATAACCTGTAGTCAACTAGGTATTCTGCAGTATTGGCTGTGCATGTTGCACCTCTCCTCCTCTTCCCCAAAAATGAACCCTAGTAAGGATACAGTGCTCCTGGATCCAGGGAACTGAAAGGAAACTGATAAGCTGAAAGATACCTGGAAACAGATGAAGGGCCAAATAGAGCCATGTCCCATTGTTATTGTTTAAAAGAACTGGATTATGTGTAGGTTAGAGCTGAGATGGGAAACATGAGATGGAGTAGTCTATGAATGTCTGAATGAGTAGTGAGGCAGGTAACCAAGGGACCAAGGCAGTCTGACAGCGCTTCGGGTACTTCTCAATAGGCCATATCCAACATCCCTTTAATTCTTTTCCCTAGTAAATTTACCTTTTTAGGCCTCATATCAAGAGCTAACTAAACTTATTAATTTGTTTCATTGCCTGGATTATCATTAAAATATCATTAACATCATTAAAATATATAATTGTAGCTACTACTACTTCATCACATTTTTGGCACTGTGGTTGTATATCTCAGACTACTAGAATCCAAATTTAGCTTATACGTCCAATATACTGTAACACGTCTGTTAACTTTTAAATTAATAAAAATAACTATTGCTTCCTGTGAATCGTTGCATGGACTGATCCCTTACACACTCACCTCCCTCCAGGGATCATGTCATATCCAACAACTTGCTGATAAATGCATCGCCAGGCTTAAGTGCTAATATCCTTTTGCATCTGGGCTCTTACCTGTATCTTTAGGCATAATTTACAGGCAGTAGTTGATTGCCATTAGCTTGCGTAATAGCAGCACCTTCAATGTTCCAGGTGGGTGCCCACACAGAGGTGCAATTTCTTCCTCAAACAACTTACTGTGCCTTGCAATTGCAGTATAGATTTGAGTGCACTTTCTCCCACATACTATTTTGCTTCTTGATGATTAATCCTCTCTCATTCTTTCTATGCCATTTTATTATGAGTCACTCACTGGGCTCAGTGTCACTTTTGACATATGCCTTGGAAACTCAAGTTTTAAGTCCCAGATAAGTATTTCCTTTTTCTGCTCTACATTCATTGTAATGTGCATATGCATATGCGACTCTTCTGCTTGTAACCTTGAAAACTGAAATGGAATTCGTTCCGGTTCAACTTCTAGCATATTTTTAGGCCAAAAATAATTTTTCCTGGAGTTTTTGAGCTAAAGATCCCATTTTCTAATTGTTGTCTTTGATCCTGTGCTGACAGCAGATTGTTACAGTTGCAAATATGCACTTAATAAAGCAACTTCTCTCTGGAAAAACTATTTATCAATAGTATATTTTTAAAAAACTCTCCCAAACCCACTACCAACAACGAAGCTAAGTAGGGGTTTAGAGGTTTTGAAAGCAAATATTGGTTTTCTCAGGATACCGGAGCGTATGAGCACAAATTAACTGTTGAACTTTCCAATGACCACTTGAGGGCATCTTTTGATGTAGTTTGAAGTGCTGCAGGAGTTTGGAATCATGTTATCACATCACTATTTCTACTCCATTTTGAGGAAATGAAATTTAAGATAAATCCCTTTGACTAAAAGGGTGGAATGTAGAGAGCTTCTATCAAGCAGTAACCAAGCATTACAATTGGCTTTATTAATGAGTAATAAAATGTGCTTCAGTGGAAGGTCCAAGGTTGTTTTGTGCAGACCCCCAAAGAAGAAATTTCTGCAAACAAAGGTTAACTTAGCCAATAATGGCTTTGTATCAACACTCCTGTTTCTGGGCCTCTAGGAAAGATGGTAATTTTCCAAAGTGCATGTTTATGGCTGTGTTTCTTTGTAGGGCTTATGACTATTGCGTTTGGTGGCTGATGTGTAAATGCACAGGAGGCTTCATGTAAGAAGCTGTACAGTAGTAGTCTAATAAATAACAAATGCATGATAATTGAAATGGTATTTTGACACATACTGGATCTGTTCAACTCTTAACAGAGGCATTTCAAGCATGGACTGGGTTTTATACATCTCGAAGCGCGTTAAAAGGAATCGCAAGGAGAGCAAGCTCACTGCTTTATGCTGGAGAGTCGTTTTTCACAATGTATGTCCAGAAACACCCAGCAGGTCCTATTTGCAAATATAGAGCCTTAAAACAACTTCAGAGCCTTAGATGGGCAGTTTCAGAGGTAAAGATTGATTTATTTTTTTAATTTGAATTAAAATGTTTATTGCCCAAAAGCAAAGCTTTACTTAAGCATTTCAGCTGGAGTGTCTCAAGGTCGCTTTTATGTTTTTAGAAACAATTTTCCCCTTTAGCAAGTCATAAGTAAAAACAAAGCAATTTTTCAAAAAACTGTCTAGAAACGTGGCTTTAGCCCCTTAGCCATGCGTTCAAGCCATGGTTGCTGGCAAATATTCAGCTGGTAAAACAATATGTGTTTTCAAATTTTGCATGTGAAATTCCTTTTCTTAATGTTAGCTTTATTATTTAGAAAACATTTTTAAAAATGGATAAACAAACAAGAACTGAACTACCTGAAAATTACTGTTAATGTCTACTTTTGCAAGTCAGAAGAGGAAGGACAGATGTGCTTCTTCAGAGTTCAGCGGTTAACTGATCAGCTTCATACCATTAACCATTTACAGGGCTCAGTGCTTTTCCTGGTAATAAGTATTTTGTGAACTAAGTTATTGACTGGACCTTAGTAGGAAATTTAAAGCATATCTTGTTACAGTATTTTTGCTGCATTCTTGTTTTGGTAACTTGTATATTTTTCCCTCTAAGTATGTAACTTTAGTAATTTCTAATTATTAAAAGAGGGATATGTATAGAGGGAAATCTGTGTGCAACTTGTCTTTGACCGTTTCACTCTGTAAATGGCAATTCAGAATAGGCAAAATGTCAGTCTGTGAACGTAACTGTAATACTTTATTATTTCAAGTTATATGTCTGAAGGTTAGTGGACCGTGTTAATACAAATGCAAACCTGAAGTTGTCATCCTGTTGTATTGTGACCTTTCCAATTGCTCTTAAATGTAAGGTCCAGCATCACGATGGTATAACAGGCACAGAGTCTCCCAAGGTGAAGGACATGTATACAGATAACTTGATATACGGAATGTTCAACGTAAAGAAGCTAATGGCTTCCATAATCTTTGACATGAACAACGCAAAGAAGGATGGAGAAGTGTATTCTTCTGTTTACAATAAACACTCAAGAATACCAGGTACTTTCTAACACAGCTTTTCTGATTTTTAGGCTAACTTATGAAAGCTATCATGTTCTTCTCCAAAACAATCAGTGTACTCTGTACCATGTAAGTTCTGTGAACCAGGGCTGGAAAATCCTGTTTTCTTTATGAAACCTCCTAGACCTGAGGCAAACTCAGATGAGTTTATGAGTTCTCAGATCTCGAGCATCTGAAACCAGAAGCCTTAAACTGATGATAGGCAGAGCCTTGCCCCAGTGCATGTATTAGACCTGGCTCTCAGATTCAGACTTCAACTCTATAACAGAGGAAAGGAAGAGGTGGTGATTGGGGTGATTACTAAACTAACCTTACTATGCAACATAAGATTATGCAGTTAGAAGCACAGTCACAGTTAAGAAATGTTCCTACTGCAGTGTTCTACCAGCTTATGTAAAAAAAAAGAAAGTAAAGGATTTTTTAAGGAGTCTGTTCTAAAGACTGTACATTGCCTTTTATCTTTCCTTTGGAAACTTTTTAAACTGCCAAATGTAAGTAGTGCCGTGGGCTGTGCAACAGACTGATTTGGTTTTTTACAGGGTTGTTTTTAGATCAGGCTTCTCATTTGATCTTCTGTATAACTCAGATAATACTGCATGACAATGAGTTGTGGTAAGCTGCTTATTTTCGCTAAATGCATTTGCGTTCAGCTCAGGTGTCATTTTCTAAATACACAGTCTCTTTTTATTGGGTAAAGAATAGAAGAATAGCAGAGAAGGGACTTTGAGGAAGTACTATAAAATGTTTTCCTTTTTTCAATAATGAAGTTTTACTGCGGGGTTTTATGTTAAAATTTTATAAGATCGTTGTATCTAGACAGATCTCTCATATAGTTTTTAATATCACATTTTAAAAATATATCATTTTAGTGACTGATAGCTTTGTTTGTGTGTGCAAAGGTGCTACAGGTGTTGACCAATATGTTGTTGTCTATAATCCTCTGGCATGGAACATCACTACATTTGTCACGGTTTCTGTCAGCCACTCTGCGATGGGTGTCTATGATGAACTGGGACATTCTGTACCAGCACAGGTATTTCAACTTTGTTTCTTTCGGTTACTTTTCTTTCACTTGTCAGTTTGCACTGACTTCATCCTACCTCCTGTCAAAGTGTGGTAATATGTGGTATTACAGTGAAAACAAGTATTAGTTTGAACTGGGATTTTCCTAGTTCTTTTTCAAGTGATATTTTTAATTGCCTGTTCTCTCAATTAGATTTTTTTTGTCTCAGTGTCCAAAAGGGCTTCCTGCTCTTCCAAAGTGTTTCGTTTGTTCTTTGCATGCCTGCTCTGTGTAACCTTGCACTTCTTATCTTGCTTTTCTTTCTATAAAAACCACTGTTCCAAATAAAGCTGTTTTGGTTGAAGCCCTGCCCTACAATTGGCGGTCTTGTTTGTACAATGAACACATTGTCTTGGGGAGAAGAGATTTAAGAAACCTAAGTCTTATTTACAAGCTCAAAAGAAACTGGGGACAGTCAGCTGCCATGTGACATATCATTCTGTCATAGCCAAGCTCCAAGACAAGGCCAGCTGTTCCCTGGGAGAGAAGAAAGTGGCCTCAAATGAAAGTTAGCCCAAGCCATTCTCAGAAGCATCTGCTGTAGAGACTGCGTCATCATCAGTGGTTTGATAAACCTGTAGGAACACCTCCTGCACATAGGGCCTGACACAATCCCAGGTGCTCCCCTCTGTTCCTGAGGTGCCAGATAGCTCAGCAGGTTCTGCCAGCTGGATAGTTTCTATTATCTGTGGCTTATGACTCTCACCATGCACCAAGGCACACTGTAGACACACAACAGCTGTCTCCTGTTCCTGCATATACACGTGATGATGGCATGAGACCATACTGCCTTTATCTGGAAGCCATCAGCCTCTTGATTTAACACATGGTCACGCTTACCTGTCACCCACTTACCTCCCAGAAGTCCAACCATCTGAATCACTTTAGCCTTGTAAGATACAAGGAAGAGATTTACATGTATTTAAAGCATTTAGTTCAGGATTTTTGATGCCCTGAAGTCAAGCTGTCGTTCTTTATTTTAAAAAGACAAAGTTCTCAGTTCCAGAGTTGGTCTGTACTCTCTTTTGCTATAAGTTATCCAAATATGCATAGGGATAGTCACTTGAGGCTAAATGAAATCTCTTTACCCGTGCCGAGAAGATGGTTTGAGGCCTTTTTCTTCCAGGATATACTGTGCAAAAGTACATTCAAATCACATACTCCTTCCTTTTGAGAGAAAGAAATTTTTAGCTCAGAACCCTGAAGTGACTCTGGGGCTGAGAGGAACTGACGTTTGGCAAGTGCCCTGCTGGCTTCTGCAGTTGTGTAGTGAAGGGAGAGAAGGTCCTGTTGATACCACTAAGGTTAGGAGGTCTGTGGTCTGAGTAACTGGACAAATGCCAATCTGCAGTGGGAAGATACAGACAACTTGCTTTAATTTCTGATTAGCTGTAACTAACCTTTTTGTCCATGTAATCTGTACAGTATTTCTCTAGTCCCATTTTCTTGCCCCAAATGAAAAGTAGTACTGAATTATATAACATTAATGGGCAGGATACATGTAATTGAAAGATGGCTAAAAACTGTTGTTTAAGCTACTTGCTTCGGCTCCCCTCTCAGTTGCTTACGGTGAGGGCACGTCTGTGGGCTTCCTTGTCTTGTCAAGAGCTTTCTCATACTTGCACTGGTCACCTACCTCATGTTTCAGTCTCTTTTCTGTCGTTTGACTGATGAGTTTAATTTGTGATTATTTCTGCTCGTATAGACATTTCGCAATACGATCTTAAATTGAGATCTATGATTCCCTGTTCATATTAAGATCTAACTTTGTAATTTTCTTAGTGGCCCTCTTTCTGTCACAGAAAGGCTAAGCTTAATCCAAGTTCACCCAGCTCCCAATTAAAAGCACCACAGATCTACATTGTAATTGAGAATTGCAAGAATGGCATGTTGAGAAACTTATTTTTAAAGTAGTAGTTAATTTTTGTAATTTAGGGCTTACAACACATGAAAATAGTTGCCTTGCTAATTAATTTTCTGTAATGGAGCATTCTTGTGTATGTTAACATACAGGTTCAAAGCTCAGTGGAGTCCCGTTCTGCCTATGATCTCTATATTCTAGTTGAAATAAGTGGTCTGAGCTACAGAAAATACAATGTTAAACCCTTGAATGGTAAACAGTCTGCATTTATTGGAAGATTAGTGAAGTACAAGCGAAAAGATATAACCCGTGCAGATCAAAAAAGTCAACAGTTTCTTCCTGTGGTTAACAACTGCTACCAGGTCTTGTTTGACCCAAACACAAATCTAATGCACAGCATTACAGAGAGGTGAGATTGCCTGCTTGTTGTTAATAATGTTTCAGATTCTGTAAAACCCTTTGTAAAAATAAGTCCAACCTTAATTCTGAGACCTAGCTAACAAAATGTTCTTTACATCCTTTATGGTTCTCTTTTATCTCCTGTTCATTTGTCCCCCTTTTTACAGGAAATACCAACACTGACAAAGGTGTGATTCCATACTATTTCTGTAATGTTCTTACCCTGTTTAACCATGCAATTGGTCTAAGGTGACATATCACAGTATTAACTAATAGGTCAGCAGAATCTCATTGTTCTTTAGAACAAATAGGGTTATGAATGTGTATTTGTATTAAAAATCAATAAGCACATACACTGTGCCTACACAATGAACATTAAGTGATAAAGCAAGAGCTTTCTCTTACTAATCAGTAGTTTTGCAAGTCCTGTATCACTCTTTCTATGGTAGAAAACTACAAAACTTTTTGAAAGGAAACATTTAACTAGGCAAATTCCATTTAATCTGTCAGATAAAGTGGAAGAACAGTCAAGATTGAGGTGAGATTGAGGTTGTCTTTCTTAGCTCACAAATTGGCCCAATTCCTTCAGCTTTAGTGGAGCTGTGCTGCTTTTTGCCTGCTCAGGGTTCAGATTGTCAGCTATATACTGATGGAAGAGTTGACCCCTTTGACATTGGCCTAGTGACTACTAGACCCCTTTCACCTTTGTGGTTTTGTTCATAATTCTGCCTCCTAGAGCAAGAACTTGTCGTCCAGTATAGTTAAAATCAGCTTTAAAAGTATAGGTGGACCTTAACTAAGAGCCTTGTAGTAAGTACTTTCTCAAAGTGCCTCCAGATCTATGAGGAATAAAATAAGGAATATAATGAGGAAGAACAAAAATCTGTATTAAAGTTCCATTTTCTCCATCCTGTTCTGGCAGGCAGCAAGGACTGGAATTCAGTATGTAGGAGAAATGGGATATTCATTTTCTTTACAAGCCTTCAGGATGTTTGAGTTTCAGGAAGTTTGCTTTGGGGTAATGGGAAAAAATGAGATGTCAGGTAAGAATGGGAGGGAAGGTTAAAAATATTGGGATCGGCTGTGAAACCCTATGAAGTTCAGCTGCAAGACTAAGAACTTCTAGGTGCTGCCCCTGCAGTGGACATGCACTATAACAGGAGTAGTAGGTAAGCCATGGATATGTTTTGCCCCTCAGTCATTATAGTTTGTAGGTCACTGTATTAACACTTGCTAAAAAGGCTGGCAGTTTCAATATGCCAGAGTAAGTGATTTTTTTCCTATTTTGCCAGCAAGGCTTCAAA
Organism: Patagioenas fasciata; assembly: GCF_037038585.1. Taxonomy (NCBI): domain Eukaryota; kingdom Metazoa; phylum Chordata; class Aves; order Columbiformes; family Columbidae; genus Patagioenas; species Patagioenas fasciata. The sequence continues at coordinate 13,375,459 of NC_092523.1, read as the reverse complement.
AGTGGAATGGAGCTGGTAACTGAGGGCAACAACATCTTAAATTGCCTTCATATGACTTACTAAAGGCTGTGATGTGGAGTCATGAATAGCTGAACTGTAAGCTTCAGGGGAGAAAGGAGGAAACAAAGTAGGTACTGAGCAAGTGTAAAATTTGCTATCCTGTTGCCGTTATATTTGTTACCAATGTTAAATATGGAAATTTGCATCATGCTGTTTTACCTAGCTACAAAGTCAGTTAAATGCACCTGATTATTCATTAGTGTGGTGCGGTGTACCTCATTTTTGTGCAATGGGTAGTTTTTGATCCTGTAGCAACTCTCACATTAAAACAATGAGCTACTGTAGATGTTGTTTCTGTCTTAAGATGTTTCCATTTTCCAAAAGTATAAAATGACATAGAATCACTTATTCACACGCTGACAGGTATCTCGACAGGAAGCACTTTAATTCTCTGCTGTTATTTCCTAAATCTTACAAAATAATTTATTCACTTTGAGGAAACAGATTTTTATTTATTTTTCTTATGTTCCCAGCCTCGTTCCTGTTGCAGTTCAGCTTTGTAGCTCTTATGTGCGAAATGTGTTTGTAAGTAATATAATTTTTCCTCTTCTGCGGATTTCCAGGGAGACTAACCAGACTGTCCAGTTGACCCAGGAGTTCCTTGAGTACCATGTGAATGGGGATGTGGCGAAAGGACCCATTTCAGATAACTATTTTTTTGCCCCAAATGGTTCAGCTGTTCCAGTATCAAAAGCAGTGGGGTTGGAAGTGGTTTCTGGAAAGTTGATGACAGAGATACGTCAGTATTTCTACAGGTACAACACCATTACAGCTTCACTTCACTGGAATGTTTAATTCTTTGTAGATTCATATGAGATTAGTTCTGTATAGTTGCTCTTAAACAGCAAGCTCTGTGTACTGTTTCGGATTTAGACAAAATAACTAGCATGCATCTGGTAAATGTAGTGCTGAGCAAGCACATCCTTGAAATAGCACATATTGCTGCATGGAGGGATGTGAAGGTTGTTCAGAGTTATCTTCCGTGGTTAACGTCATAGTGCAGCTTCTGTCAGGATCCTGGTTCCATACAACTTAGTGAAAATTGAAGCTAACAACATCTTACGTGGGTGAATTTGGACTTAATGATTCATTTATATAACTGTGAATATCTTCCTTGTAAGCAAATTAGAGAAAGGAGATATTAATCCTGCCCAAGGACATGCTGCCCCCTGATGAACTAGCTACTTTTTTGTGTTAAAATTACATAAGTTGATAACCACTTTTAAATCTGGTTATTTGATTGAAGCCTTTGCTTTACATGGCATCATACAAAGACTGTAGTTGAGAAGGACCTTTGGAAAACAGTGGAATTCTTGCATCAGAATTAATGGTACCCAGATTGAAAAAAATACATGTGTTCTGTAGAATGTAAATGTGTTGCTTAGGGAGTCACAAATATTTAAATTTTTTTTGTTAATTTTGAGAAAAACAGAGCCTCTCAAATCTAATGAAGAGTCCTCTTTAAATTAAAAATCCTGTAGGATACCATTTACTCCAGCTGAATATGTGTACGTTTGAAAATTAAATTGAAATTTAAAATAATTGTATATGTATGTGAAATATATGGAAAACAAGTGAGAAAGTTTTCTATGTGTAGGATGTCATCATGAATGATTTGCAAGTTTTGACATAACTGATCAAGTGCTCCACTTCATAAACTCTGCATATCTTTCCTCTGATCTTTATAGTAATGTTACTGCTCAGAATTACACATATGCAGTATATACCAGGATATATACAGTACCAGAAGGCTACGATGGGAACATGCTTTGCCATAGGATAGAGCAAGAATACCGCGTTGGGCCTTTGGAAATAAATCGTGAAGCAGTTCTAAGAACAACCACGAATTTGAACACCGAGCAGCTACTCTATACTGACAACAATGGATATCAGATCCAGAAAAGACCATTCAAGGCATATGTGGATAACCCGGTGGCTCGGGTAGGCACAAAGGTGTAATCTGAAATCAGTTGTGTCTTCCTTCTCCATTACTGTTACCCAGGTTAATATTATCTCTGCATGATTTACTGTGTGTTTTCAGAACTATTATCCCATGGTCCAAACTGCCTACATTGAAGATAACACCACAAGGCTGATGCTGCTTACAGAAAGAGCTCATGGTGTCTCAAGTCAAGGAAATGGACAAGTGGAGGTAACATATAAATTTATTTTTTCTTTCTAGGAGAGCACAATTTCATGACTGCTGATAATATAAACATGATGGCTGATTACTGTAGTGACATTTACCTTCCAAATACAGGTGATGCTTCACAGAAGACTGTGGAACAACCATCAGTGGGACGTGAGTAACAATCTCACTTTGAACGACTCCTCAGTGGTTCGCCCTGTGATTTGGCTTATTTTAGCAACCAAGGCTGTCAGCAATATTTTGTATCGGACAAGCGCACTGGCATTAGAACACAGACCAATAGTAATGTTTGGAGCATTATCAGGTAACTAATTTGAATGGCTTATTTATTTTGCTCTCATTTATGCTGTTAAGTTTGTACATGTAGACTTTGAGCCTCCTGTGTGACAAAGTTAGTATACAGTGAGGTAGGAGGCAGATTTAGAGCCTGCTAATTGCTTTATATTAATTTTAAACATGGATGTTGTCCAAGTGCATGAAATGTTTCTCTTGTTATGTAATTATCTCTACTTTCAGAGGAAAATAAATTTTAAAACATCTAATGAGAACAAAGTATCCATAGAGGGAATTAGTGCAAAGTAGCTAGTGCACCATATAACAGCTTCCTGGATGCTGAGTCCTTAATGACCATTTTTGAGTCACTCTTTCAATAATATTTCTTTGACATGTTAACTAAAACTGAAGCCTACTAGTGGAATAGCAAGTTCAAGCTGCAGTGAAATTTGCTTTATCGAAAGGTCTAATATACTTCTCCAGTAGTCAAAATCATGCTGCTCTCTGCTTTGTATCTCGGAAGGCATTGGAAGCGAAAGCATAGCATCTGCTTTGCATCTGCCTGGCAGAAAAAGCAAAAATCTCTTCACTCTTCCACAATACCTTTGCCAGGCTTGTGTGTGTGATGGAATTTTAATGTTTTCTTTGTTTCCCTTTGCATGGAGGAGATAAACGAAAGCTACCCAGACAACTTCAGCAGCATTCGGTCCATGAGTCATCTGTAACTCTCCCACCTAATCTTCATCTCCAGACTCTGAGCATTCCAGGGTGGAGATACAGCTCTGATCATGCAGAGCAGGTCCACAACGTCCACGTGGGTAGGTGCTTTCAACAGGGTGGCTAGATGTTGCACTTAAAGAATGTGCCTTTCTCTTCTATGGCTAGTACTTCTATTTGTTCAAAGTGTTGAATACTTCTATCAAGAAAGCTAATTGTACTGTATGATTGCTTTACTCAGATAGTAAAATATTTCTCCAGCATGAGTTCGTCATGCTTGTTAGTGTCATTCCTGTCAACAGTGGGAGCTGGGTATTCCTTGATCTTAGTCTTGTTGCTAATTTTAAAAAATTGGAATTAAGTTCAAATTATGAGAATGTAAAGCTGAAAAAAAAAAAGGTTGAAAAATTTATTTTTAAAGTAAGTAAATGTTTGCATTTTGTTTTCCCTTAAAGGTAAACAGAAGCAAGGTGATGCAGATTTCAGTCGTGTTCTGCTAAGAATTAGGCACTTGTATGAAGTTGGAGAGGATCCTGTGCTGTCTCAACCTGTGACCGTCAATCTGAAGGTAAACTGAATCCTTCAGAATAACACTGAAAGTGATTTTGTTCCAGAGGGAACTGGTTCTGAAATGAAACATCCCATGTAGCATGTGCTAGAGACTCCACAGAAGATGGATACAAAAATACTAGTATAACTTCAACCTCGAAGGGAAGCAGATCTTATTTTTACTCAGTTTTGCAAGATGGAAGCCATTGTTTCAGATGAAGCTCCCATGGGCACATTATGAAGATCTGCTTAAATACCTATAGGACTGTTCCTGTTGAGCTCTTGCTTGTATAACACTTCCTGCAGTACCCTAACCAGTGCAGAGAATGGGAATGTTTTGTTGTTGCTTTAGTTATTTCAGGTTGTACCTATAGTTAATGGAATGTGGACAGGATTAAAGGAAACAAACATTTTTTTTCCTCTATTATATTTACAAGTTGCTGAAATTTTGGTCACTTCCATCATGTAGTGTGTATTTTCAGTTTCTTGTTTATTTGATCTTTCATATAGAAGTAGTTTATTTTATAATACATGGCAGGGGTTTATTATTTTAAATATGAAATTCTGATTGTGATGACAGAAACATAGGAGACAAGGTGTAGGGTTCTCTGTTTTAAGTGCAGCGTGAGTTTCAGTTCTTTAATGGAGAGGTTAGTAGACTCTGAGCTTTGCTACAACACAGAGGAAGCTCTCAGCACCTCAGCTTCTTAGTTTGAAGCCTGGTTAATCTGTAGTTGCTCTTATGTTGCATGACCAAACAGTTTTTTAAAGCCTCTGCTGCTCTGCTTAATGGATCGATGCTAGAGATGAAAGTTCTACTCTGGTATAACTGTGTACTAGACCTGTGAGTGAGATGCTCTTTTACATAAACTATGGTTTAATTCCTTGTTTTCTTTACTCACAGTCTTTGCTACAGGGATTAGGATCAGTGAAGCAAGTGGAAGAGCGATCCCTCACAGGCACCTGGGATGTAAACACTTTGACGCGGTGGAAATGGAAGACTGTAAAATCTCCAAGCAAAGGTAGGTGAAATAAGGTTATTGGCGTCTGTATTGTTGTTCAGCATTGAAGGCTGATGAATAGTGTAATTAAAAATACAAAAATACTTGCAAGACTGAAATTTTATTGTTCTTGTATATGACAGACCTAGTATCTGGCAGAGCCTGCAAGCAATAGCATTTAGCAAAGATTCCCTGCAAGTACTAGACTGCTGTATTTCTCTGAGGGCTTGTTTTGCCTAGAAGTGTTAAAAAGCTTCACATCTTTCTGGAGTTATCTTTGTCCAGATAGAAGTGGCTACTTCATTAATTCACACTTGTGACACAGATTGATTTTGTTAGATGCCGATGAGTTGTGTTAGATTAATTAAAGTGTGAGCCTGTGCTGCAGAAAACCAGACAGCTGCAGTTAAAAATCCTCACTGTAATCAGCTTGAAGGACAGTGTGGATGTGATTCAAGTTTTGGCAGACACTCAAGTCAAAGGCTGTGGATGACCTCATTTCATTTCTTATTCCACTTAGTTGTTTGGACATTGTCCTGACTGTCACATCCATGTATGTGCCTTGTGAAAAGCTTGCTGAGGTTTTGGGCTGGGCTAGGTGGGAGTTTAGAGCTCTACTTGACCGGCAGCTAGAAAATTGCTTGCTGTTTACTCATGATGAAGAAAAGGTGCATGAATGAGGAGTCATTCACATTTTCTGTGTAAGTCAATGTGTGAAAAGTAGATGGACTGTTGTATATTTTAATATTATGAATGGGTGCATCTTCAGCTTCATGCTACTTACGGCTTTAAGGAGAGAATCTGCTCAAACACCAGCTTTCAAGGAAGGGATGAGTTAAGTCTGTTGAGATAGAATAATATGTACATTCGAGTGAAGCTGCTTCTTGAATAAATTACCAATGTTTTTGTGTTTTACAGGATTCTCCAACAGTTCAGAGACCTCAGAAAACTGTACAGTGACTATTCACCCAAAGGAAATAAGGACTTTCTTTGTGTACTTTCAAGGTCAATAAAGTTTGACATTGTATTTCAGGATTGAATATGTAATAGCCTCCAAATTTTGTTTCAAGACATGAGTGATTATCTTGGAAACCATTCCTTTTAATGAAAGGAATAGTAATTTTGGAATAAATTCTACATTGTATTAAACTGTTGGCCTGAGCTGTGGGTATTTTTGTTAGTTAATTATTTACAACTCACTTTTTTTCTGAAACATTCAATTCAAAAATACAGAAATGACCTTGGTGTAGCAGTGTTTGCTGTGGGTGTTTTTAAAGTAATTGCTTCTGTGATGCTTCACTCTGGAGCCCTGACAAAGCGTATTAGTCGTACAGTCTTGAATTTTCTTTCTAACTAGCGGTGATCTCAAGTCTTTTCTTACAGTTTTTATTGTTAGAGGAGATGACTTCCAAGTCACAGAATAGTGATCTGCTGAATGATGTTCTGTTTCTACATGCAAGGAAGTATGCCTGTCCTGTTTCAGCTGCTGTGTCTTTTGGGCAACAACTGCAAAGTTTGTGCCTCGATGTAAACTGAAGTTGAATGTACAATTTGTATTCCTTTTCTCTACGTTTGTTTAAATTGTGTCTCTTAAGGTTCAGGTCTGATTGGCTTTACTTGATAGTATCCCAGTCCTGGATGTTCATTCTTGTGTTCTGGGTAAACTGGGGCTAGTCTGTCCACAGAAGGTGTATTTTTGACATGGCCAGTAACTAACTCATCACGTAACGTGAAGCAGGAACACTGTTCTTATGACACTGTGAAGTTTCATGCTTCTCAGGCTCAAAGAACGTGCACAGTGGTTTTGTTTCACTGATGTTTCATCAGCATCAAGTTGAAGTTCATTATGGAGGACTGTGTTTGGGTTAAACTGGCAGTAAGTGCAAATTCTAAGCAGATCTGAGTGAGCAGCAGCAGAAAGAAACCTGAGCAGTGGCTAGCTTTCCTAATAGCTGCTAAGTGTTTATGTCCAAAAGGAAAGTTGCATTTTTCTATTTTTCCTCTTAGTTCTAATCAACATGGAGCTGTAGAATCTTGATTCTGTTCACATGCCATTGGGTATCTCTACTTATTTTACTTATTCGCCATGAAAATGCACATAGCTGAGATGAGAATCAAGGAAGCCACTTCACTGCAGTGGCAATGATGAATTATGCTTGGTGCAATATTTTACAAAACTCTATCCCTGACGAGTGAAATGTCAAACTGAAAGAGGAAATATATAGATTTAAAAGAGGAAAATAGATGCCTTTTCAGTCAATTAATAATTCCAGATCTGGAGTCATGTAAAAATGTGGTTTATTGTGGTAATTGTTCTGATTTACTTCAGCTGTGCACCAATAATTTCTTCCATGTGGAGACACTGTGCGAGAACAAAGGAAACAGTGAAAAGGGCTCTCCCAGAATAGCTCTTGTGGAGTAGTTATGCTGGAAGAGCTGTGCTGGTGGTCAGGTTTTTTTTTGTGTAGACAGCTTGTGTATAGTAACTGGTTGCATCTCATTAAAATCACTGCAGAAACTGCCACATTCGGTTACTGGGTGAAGAAAGGTTGTTTCATATTTTCTATTGGTTGTTTTTCATACTTGGCTATAAATATTTAGTGAAATGGCAATTGAACCTGCCCTGCTGCAGTAAAAGCCATTTTCCTGCAACATTAAGCCCAAAGGGGAAGTATATAGCACTGTAACTAGGATGCAGTAAAGCACGATGGCAGCTATTTTTCTTTGTTTTGTGCATGTATTTGGGAAATGAAATGTGTTCAGCTAAGTCATTTTCCTTGCTTGTACATCTTTTCTCATTTCCTACTTGGTTGTGCCATGTAGTATAATGCGTATAGTGTGTACAGTACATGCTGGTATGATTACAGTTCATATGTTGTGACTGAAAAGATATTCACTGATACATATATTGGTAACAGCAAGTCATGCTGGTAGATTATAGAAATGGAACTGGATCTTCAGTGGGCAATTGCATGGTTGATCCTGGCCAAGAGTAAAAGATCCTACAGCTGCTCACTTTGGGTGCTGCTTTCCCAGATGTCAGGCTGATGTGTTTCTAGTAGGCTGTGTTAGAACAAATCCTACAGAAACCTGCTGTGTGCAAGATACTATAAACAGGAATACCTTATTACCAGTGGATTTATCTGTTGGGGAGAGGGGAAGGGGGAACACCACCAAACAAAAACAATCAGAATATTTTATCTGGGGTTATTTCAGTGCAATTGGCCATCAGGGAGTGATTTGCCAGAGTCAAATCTTGTTTTGCACCAGAGGCATCCAAGACTGTAGTCTGTAAAAAGCATGGCATTCCTACTGTAAGAAGACGTCGTTGCATATTTTATGTGTTCTTTTTCCTGAGAAATCTCAGTCCAAGCAAATTGAAGCCTGCAGGCATTCAAATCTCTGTAGAAGGACCCATTTAGTAATCATCCTTTTTCCTCCCTCACATGTATCAAGATAGTGAGGAGAAATATTGCGGCACTACATCAAGACTTGATAGAAATCAGACCAGTCTGTACTTAAATACTACTCCAAACCATATATCAGATGGGACACACAGAAAAAAGAGGGTGGATGTAATGTTATAAGCGGAGGAAAAAGTCACACATGCATGCTGTACATTTGTGCCATGGTAAATTAAGCCTTGGTTTTAATTGTAGTTGGAGTTAAGGAAGTAGCAGTTAAGAGTGGAAGATCCAGGAGGAGACAGCAGAGCACTTGGGTGCTGGGGAAGGAGAGGATGTGACCAGCAGCCAGGGTGAAACTGATACAAAAAGTCTGAAATGCAGAAGCTTCTGATAACAGATGATTTAGTACACAGCTCCAGGCTGCAGACGCTTTGAGATCCTTCTGTTCTGGGTCTTGTGGGAGATGATTATATTTTGCCCAGGAAGCCAAATTGTATTTGTTCCATCATTCTGTGTAATTTTGAGGAGTAGAAGTTTGAATGTCCTTGAGAGCTGGTGGAGTCCTATTTCTGTCCAGGGACAAAGAAGAGTTCTCAGTAAACCCTATTTTACCATCTCTTTTTCCAATACCAAGGCCACATTTTCATGTTTTCCGTGTTGGCTCTAGTATTTCTCAGTATCTGCCATGGCTTGCCTTGTACAACTGCAAGCCTCACTTACAAAGATATAAGGAAAATACTTCCAGGCCCTGAAGATGACAGGTTTTGCCCTTACTTGGCAAACACATGGTCAGGTTAGTTATATTCCACTTCCCATTGCAATATTCTATCTCAATACTTCGAGTTACATCCACATTCCTGAAATGTAGGTATTAGTTATTTGGACTCACAAAATAAAATAATTTTTTGTTATCTTTTTTACTTTCTAGGAAAAGTTCATTCAGAACCTCTATTTTACATTAAGCCAGGTGCAAACCTAAATTAAAGCTAAAGAAAGTAGTTCATCTTTCATGCTAGTATTTATTAATACCTTGGTTAAGAAAGTCCTGCCAATTGATATATTGAAGCCGGTACCCTGATCATTTTTTTCTGTTGTGTAAGAATTACATAGCTACTCTTTTGAAAGGGAACTTTTGCAGATCACTTTAATCACCACATCAGGTAAAAGAATCCCTGGAATTCTTAAAAACAACTTGAAAATTAATTGCAGTGTCTACAATCAGCATATTTGTTTTGCCAGTCCATTTGTGCTGTGGAGCTGTTTTAACTATTAAGAAGTAATTTATTATTCATAGTTGGAAAATAAATTAGCTGTGTTTCTTCTGTGCTAGTAAATCAGTGTGCTAAGAAGCGTCCTAGAGTCAATACCAAGTTAAGGTTTTGTTGGGATGATAGCTGGACAAAACTAATAATGTGTATGTGTCGTATAGAACACATAGAACACCACTGACTGTCCTGAGAAGTTGTGAGGTCTGTTAGAGTTAGGTTCTGGATTATAAAGCTCAAGTGGTAGCATGTTTTTTGCCTTGTGTTTGAGTTGGAAGAGGGGAAGATTCATGAGTTAGGCACAACAAAAGGCAAATTTCCATTTTCACCAGAACATTCTTTTGGCATCGCTGCAACTTTCTCAAGGATTTGTTATGTTTTGATTACTTGACAACATGTCTTTGACTTACTACTTCAGAATTTTACTTCAAGTATGAAAATTTCAGATTAAGTTTTCATAACAAATAAATGTAAGTGGTATTTGCTCCATCTTCGTATTCCAGTGCAGCAGAATTACAAACTCATCTGGACTACTGTTGCGGTTGAGACGGACAAATGACATAGACCAAGTTCTTCCAGGATAAAAGTAGTAGATGTCATTTATTGCCACAAGTGCATTTTTATACAGTTTTACCAATTCATGTGTCTCTTCACTATTGATTACAAGTTACAGCAGTAACATCTCATTGGCTGTTTTTGCTATCATCAATGTTATTCTTTTACTCCCTTCTCTCTCACAGGCACATCCTTAACATCTCTGGATACTCCTTTACTCCCATCTTTCTCATGGGTAGGCCTTAATACCTTCAAGGCTAATTTCTGCTCCCATGCCCTCCATCAGGGAATGCAAGGACCCACAGTCCCACAGACTACCTTGAGTTTCACATAGACTCTCCTCGATGCTGCTGTAGAAAGTGGTAACTTTCCCAGCTGACAGTAACACCTCCAAAATGCTGCTGTCTCATTAACACTTGTGCTACCAGCTCTCTAGCAAGTCTGATGTCTGGGTAAGCAGGTGGGAGGGGTTTTAGGTCCTCTTTGTTTGAAAGTTTCAAATCTATTTTTTGGTGTGCCTCCTCTGGTGTTCATTGAACATTGTGTAGCAAAGCTTTGGGAAGGTGGATTTGTGCAAAGCATCCAGAAGAGCCTGGCTGTGACCATCGTTGTCTCTCCAAGGACAGGGAGCCCCTGCGCTGAGCAGCTGCTCTGCAAGCATCTCTGACACACCGGTAAGCAAAGTCACACATTCACAGACTGCACATTCATCTGTGCAGTTTCCAGGGTTAACTAAGCTTAAGTTGAAGAAATAAAATGTAAAAGGATCTTTATGTTGTAGGTGCTTTCCTGACCCATATAGTCATTTTGTGCAATGCACAGATCCTGGCAGCAAAGCTGGCTTAAGAAATTTTGTCATCATCATTTTGCACCTACTCAGCGGTGCTGTGATGAGAGTTTGCGGGGTTGTGTTGAAAACGGTACAATGAAGTAACCTGGGCTAAAAATAAAGTCTTTTCACAGCCTCTTTTTCTCCATGCTAGTTCATTTCATCTGTAAGAGTAGGTGCTCTGGATTAGAACCAAAGCATCTTTCACAGTAAATAGAAGCTATCAGCACTATTGAAGAAGCTTCACCTAGTCTCTAGACAAAATGTTCTGCATGCTTGGGCCGTCAGCTGCATAATTCAACACTAAATGCACAAATGTAGATATTTAAATACAAGAGAGACTAGTTTTTCCCTTGAATTTACGCATGCACACTTCATTTCTTCTACGTCTTTGATCAGTAGTACCAAAGATAACACGAATGTCAATGCTAACAGAATTATTTAATATAATTTTAAAATATGTTTAAGTATAAATTATTTGCTTGAATATAGCCTTTCATCCACTTGAATTAAAAGGTATTTGTTATGTCCTCACTAGCTCTAAAAGGTGATAACTAAGTCAGCTGGGTACCATCAGAGATTGGGATAGCCTACAGCATTTTGTGACATTTGTCTTTGCTATTGCTTCATTTTTAATTTTACTTGGCAATCTAAACAACACTGGAAACTACCTCTGTAAGACAGACACTGAGAAGCAGGTGAGCTGATGCATCCTGCTTTTGTTGCTGACACATGGGAAGGAATGGAGCTTTAGGCTTTAAATGTGGCATTGCCTTCATTACAAATTGCTGTTCAGTTCCTTCTGGACACCTGCCCAGTGCTGCAGTTAGTCCTGGGAAATGTTGTGGTTGATAGGTTCTTATCAGGTTCTTATCAATTTCTTAATGTAACTGATTCATGTTTTTGGCATGTTCTACTTGATTTTTGTTTTATTTTATTTTATTTTATTTAACTTCTGTCATTGCAATTTTGATGTTATCCAACTGAACATGTTTGTAAGATCTGGCACCTTTGCATTTGAAACTTCTGTCAAGGGAATAAGACTGGACAAGTTGAGAGAATTGAAGCAACGTTCTGTCTTCCACTTCTCTGGATAGGCAATATAAGTGATTCTGGGCTGGAGCAAAAATCAGTACCAGAGAACATTAAGCAGCACAGAGTTATCTGTATTTGTAGAATTTTATTTTAATAATTTAAGGCAAATAAGTTTTTCAACATGGCCCTTAACTTGATGATGATATAACTGTACCTCATTTTATTTAACCCATACTTACGATCTTCCTGAAACAAGCCTTAGTTAACATATATATATGACACTAGCATTGCATTGATGCAACTGCACCCATATTGGTAATAGTGAGCCATGTTGCACAGACAGTGTGGTTTCCCACTGACGTTACAGGACGTTGGGGTCACTGTGGGCGTGGTCTTCAAATCCAGCCTTCCGCCCTCATTCCTGCCAATGCAGCTATGCTACTGTTAAGGCAAAAATAGGAAAGCACACTTCACAGGTGGGAAGAATTTAGGCAAGACTTCTGCAAGTTGACAACGAAATGTGTGATAAGACAAGAGTAATACTTGGCATCAGAGTAACCGATGTACAATCGTTGTCTCTTTGTCTTTGGATAAGATTCAACCAGTTGGCTGGAAGAGGCTGCTGACAAGCATGTGCACAGTACTTACCGAAGACTCATCTTCATAAAATGCCTTTAAATGAACTATTGCAGCAGTGGCAAATGTTTGAGACCAGTGTTCATACAGAAAAACAGTTATGTCATAACAGAAGAGAGGCTTGTCCAGTGTTGACAGGTAACCCGTTAGGACACAATTTACAATTTGAAGAAGAAATGTTCTGATTTCAGACAGGATGGTTGGGCTCTAAAGCAGACTTACCTGTGACAGCAGTTTCAAAGAGTGTAGGGAAAATGGGGGTTGCATTTCAGTTTCTATAATCCTGACCACACGAGGGAAGAGGAAGTTAAGCTACCAATCTGACATGCTCTCATATGTTATTTCGCCCATCTTCGACAAAGACACCTGATGCAAACGTTAATAATCCTGCATGATGATCATCATTTCACTGAAACTTCTTCTAACCATGTGTTTTGGTTCCTTGGGTAAGTGCTATTTATTTTCTTTGTTTTGTTTGCAGTTAGTCACCTTGAGATGGATTTTAAAAGCTTCTCACAGTATGAGAGATTGGTGTAGAAAAAGTGTAGAGGAACAAATCACACACTTTGACACCCAAAATGATGTTAGGTTAATGCAAGCACCATTTTTCTTAGACCTTCAGACTCAAATATTTATTGCGACAAGCGTTGAATGTAAAATTTTAAAATGTTAAGGAAGTTTTGTTCTCAATTACCTAGGTACTGGAATACAAAGCAGATAGCGTTTTGTGTTTTTTATTCAATACAAATTGCACTGGATAATAGTGAAGGTGTTCAGTATAAACTGCAAAATGGAATGAAAGAGAAGGCAAAACTAAGAGATTAAGCAAGAGCAAAATGATTTTTTCAGCAATATTTTTCGAAAAGACAGTAAAGTCCAAGAGGGAAACATAGCACAGCCTGTAGCACAACTGTATTTTAAATCACAAACAAATAAACAGGAAAACTGAAATTAATTAACAGTTCTCTGACACTTGAACAGCTTCTAAGTTGTCATTTACATTCTACATCAATTCTTTCCCCACCCTTTTTTTTTTCTGCTGTTCATATTACTGCTATAGTCCATATTGATCCCTGTGATTTGTTGAACGCTGCATTGTGGAAAAAGTAGAGGTGCCTAACTCCTTTAGGTATGATGAATATGTGGCTTTTTCTAAGGAAAAAAGGTTATTTACATAATTCTGATAAAACTTATCAGATGCCATTTTAGGGGCAAAATCATCCCATAATTTATATGCTGGTGTGTAATGTGCTTGAATTACAAACAAATTTGGAAGAAAATAATGCAGTTTACTCTCATTATGAGTAGTGCTTCAGTTTAATAGTAGAAATGCTAGAAAAAAAGGAAATTATAATTCATCATGCAGCATATGAAACTAATGGCCTCAGAAGTCATGGGGATAGATTTTATAGCATCAGCACTCTTGTGAGCATCAATGTCATTAGAACTTTTTTTTGAGTTATCTGATATCTGCACAGTGGTTTCACTTCAGAAGAAAATATTTTGTACAGTATTGCGCATTATCTCCTGTAGATCACTTTGCGTATGGACTGTGAGTGATAAAGAGATTCAAAACAGGAAAGAGTAAAAAGTTTTATTTCCTCTCATACCATTCAAGCCAGCCTTTGCTAGAACTCAGGGAACAGACCTGATGAGACAACCGTGGTCCATGTGACATATTGTATTTTTATTAAACTAAGGAGGTGAATCTGATGCTATAAACTACCTGTCAGCAAAAACTTAATGAAAGAAGTTCAAACAAAATTGAAGAACACATCTCAGAAATGCTGTACATTTGTCACCAGTTAGGAGCGGTGAAGGACAACCACACGGTGACAAAAATTGTAGTGGATTTTTCTTTTATTGTGATGAGTCTTTCAGTATTCACTGATGAATCCTTCTGAGTTACTCCGTTTGGTCGTTCCTTATCTGGCAGATGGAGTGTTTCATATGCTTCAGACTCAACCTCTATTATAAAAGCTTTTTGTTGAAAATAAAAAATAAGTATATTGGTGAGTACACAGAAAATCTTCATTTATTGCACTCAAACAGCGATGGAGAGCTTTAACACACCAGAAAATTTCCTTTAGCCAGAAAGTAATTGCCATTCTTCATAGGAGAAATTGGTAGTAAATAATATTTAAAAATAATTTAATAATGATTTTACAGTATTAATATTATTTTAAATATTGTGATTGTAGACATCACAGCTGTAATTTCATCTCTTTGCTGCTTTAACTTCTAAATCTGTGTATTTCTCCACTAGCTACAGGTGCCAGTAATTTAACAGTCATCCAAACACCAACGAAAATACATCTATCAGTTGGAGACTACACTGAAATTGCCTGTATTTGGGAAAAATCTATTGTGAGGTATAGAGTAAGCTGGTATCTTGTTAATAAAGACAACATCACCAAAACTATATCATCAAAACTTTTCTATGTATCGAACATCACCCATGAAAGAAAGGACATGCTAGTGATAAAATCTGCCAATGTAAATGACACTGGATTTTACTACTGTGAGATAATTATTGAAATACCTTTCTGTAAGAAACTATGTGGAAATGGGACAACGGTGATTGTTGAAGAGAAAGGTAAGCTAGCAAGAACATATGTGTGCCATTTAACTTGTCCTCATAAGACTCTTCAGTTTGAGCTATTTTATACATTTCCTCCCTCTCCCACATCCCTTTCTCAGTGATGTGGATCTCACGATGAACGGGACATACACAGAGAGGACCTGAACAGCTCTTCAGGACAACTGACTTAAGCTCTCTCCCTTGATACCCCCAGCATAGTGTTTGTTTTCTTCTCTAAGGGTTTGCTAATAGGAATTATTGTTATAGTTAAGGTTTCCAGAACAGCTGTGCATCAGCTGTGTATTTCACACAAGACCCAAACACGGTTCCTGCTCAGAGGGATTTGGTGGGCAAGATATGAGACAGTGAGTGAATCTGCCTTGCAGCAAGGAGTGGCTGAAACAGCTGTAAGGTTACTCTGTTCAGTAGTACCTACCCTTCAGTAACCATTTTATCTTTTTATTACAAGCTCTTAAAAAAAAGTTGGAGATGAATCAATATGGAAGACAGAGCAGCATGCGTGCTATATTTTTAAGGATTTGTGTCCATAAAATTGTTGGGACAAAATGTTTTGCATAGGCTGTCTTATTATTTTATTATAACCATATGTTAACCTTTACAGGGGAGGAATTTAAGGCCCCAATTCTGAATCAGCATTGAAAAGCATTAATACAATCAGTATTCAAACACAAAATTTTCAGCAATAGGAGTGAAGTATATTGCACCTTGAATTATGGAAAGAATGTATCATACCTAGAAAACAATTTATCTCACTCCTGTTACACAACTGCCTCAAGACACTATGCATCACTTCTTGAAGATGCTGATCTCTACCTGTCTCTTTCTACCTCTCAATCGTAGAGAAAGACTAGGGGAATAGCTCTGACTAAACCTGTAACATGAGCAAACATCACTCATATATTAACTGGCAAGTCACAGGAAGTAACTGTTCCGTTCATCCAGCAGAGTCCAGTTTTGGAAACTATTTTATATTGTTGGCCAACTGGTAGTCCAAAGGGAGGCAGAAAAATTGTCAAATAGTTAGAAAACATCAGGGGCGGAGAATGAATGAAGTAGTGTTCAAAATGGTGGGAAATGAAAGTAAAGGGCTATTAAAGAGTTAAAATAATCTAAGCTCCTAAAATGAGTTAAGTGATTTGATCTCTTTCTTGGTCAGGTAATAATAGCCTTAAATTACAAGAAGACGACTCACTTTAGATACTGAGGGGGAAACTGTCAAACAGGAGGAGCTATAGGAGGGATTGATGTTACAGTTCATCAGATGTGCACCCCTGGGGACTGGGAAAGCATAGATGACCTTGCACTTGGGTGGGGGATGCGCTGATTCACTCCTGAAGTCGCTTTTTTTTTTCCTACGGTGCTGTTCTTCTATTGTATCTTTGAATAGTACGTAACTTTATATAATTGCAGAAGCTCATTCGTTGAAAGAGAGGGATTTGCCAATATGGGCTGTTATTCCTTTCTTAGTGGCAGCAGGAGGCTTGTATCTTTGCTACATAAAGAAACAGCGCTCACAACTTTCTGGTGAGTATTTCTGTTAACACGTACTCTCTAAGTACGTACGCCTGCTTTGAGATGGCTGGACAGGCACACTTAAGAGGCATCACCAAGAGGAACTGCAGTGTGTAACTTTTGCTCACCTGGTCCTGATTTGCTGTGGACATCTCAAGCTGAGAGGAGGGATCAGAGGCACAACTTGTAGCTGAGTGTTCTTGCAGCCATTTGCCTCTGTTATTTATCTTTCCAGGAAGAGCGAGCACGTAGTCTGAAGATCTTGACCAGGCTAGGGTATTGGAGGATATCAATTCTGATAATTTCTTAGCAGACTGAAAAAGTGAGGAGCCAGAACTTAGGTCTGCATCATAGTCTTACTCCTGATAGTGACACCTGGAAGTGACATCTGAAAGATCCGGCCTCGGGGACTTCGATCTGATCTAAGCTTTTTAAGATGTGAAAATTTTTTTAACTAATTATTTTTGTTTAGGTTTGGGGTTTTTAAATAAAAATCCTGAAATGAACAACGGAAGCAGCCACAGAACAGTGAATGGCAAGAGTACAGGACCAGGATAAAAGTAGAGCATCTGCAGGCAGCGGGTACAGATGAGTGACATGTAACCTAAGGCAGCCTCTTAAGTAACTGTAGCATGAGTATTACGGTTGCAATGTGAGGCTTGGTCAGCTTGTGAGCTGCCGGGGATATAGGTGGAATATCTATAACTTGAGGTGCACTTCAACTTGCAGATTAAAAAAGCAGGAGGAGGGGATTTAGACAAGTGAAGTCCCTAAGCTTCTCTTTTGATCAGTGGAGGTGACACAGGCAGCTGTATGAAGTGACCCATTGTAGGTGTCTACTAAGGGTAAGCTGGTTAGTTCTCTTGATCAGTTTTCATGACTCAGACTCCACTGACCAGCTCTCCATCCTGTAAGGGTAGTTCAGAAATCTGAAGGTAGCTGATTTTACCTGCAAGCTGAATACCGTTCTGGCACCTGCCATCAAGACTGACCATAAAGGGTTCCTTATTCCAGAGCTTTGCAGAGCTCTGGCAGGGTGCCAGTGTGACTCTGGAAATGGACACTAAGCAGGCAGTGACTGTGATTTGGTTTTTGCTAAGGTTCTGCACAGCTTGCTGTGCCAGCACGAAGGCACCAGGAGGAGCAGATGCTCGAAGTTGCAGAACATCACGGGAGAAATGAATCCACCAACGAAGCAGCTGAGGAAAACTCATCATGTAGTTCTGCTGAATGGGTAAGTGGTTTATAAAAAGACTCTCGCTGTGAGAGAAGTACTTTCAAAATGAGGCACCAGGGAATGAGCTGAACAGAAAGCACGCAACAAAATGTTGTCCCTAGGACAGCATCTTGCTACACATGAAAGGTTTAAAGAAAAAAGAAGTTTTCTTGCAAGAGATAACACTCAGAAATAAGAAAAAATATGTTTATATAGTAGGACAGTATTGGATTCTGTTGTTATATTTAGTGACACTATAAAATTGCCTGGAAAAGAGCGCAGCAAAAAGTGCAGAATATCAATATAGAGACTGCATGAAAGAAGTGCATGAGAAGCAAAAAATGTCAGTAAAGTCCCTTTACATATAATTGTATATCAAGCTCAATGGCCTTGGACCAGCTTCAGCTCATAGGGTCATTATAGCACTTGCTGAGAGCAAGTAGCAGATTGCAGGCAAGCTCCTTTTTCCAGGCAGTTATTCATCTTTTAATTATATTAAAACATAAAGTGGACAAGGGAATGAAGCCCTAATTTAACTCTTGCATAGACAGGCACAACTTCCATTACAACCAGCTGGACAGGCTTTGACAAGCCGCACAGAGGGGATGCAAAATGCTAAAGCCCATGGTCATGACAGCATTTATTGAGCCTACAGACTCCTGAATTCCCCTGTTAGGGAACCTGGCTCCAGTCTTGGTTTGGTCATATTGGTGCAGAAATAATGGTGAGAGAATACCAGGATGCAGGTAGTAAAACAGTAATAGCTATTATTGTGCAATAGTCACCATTCTGAAAAAAAAAAAAAATATAGCTGTGAAAATTCATTCTTTATAATATGTAGATTCCCATTGAAGCTGAGAGACTTGCTTTTACAGGACATATCATAGCAGAAAATTTTTAAAATACAAGGCATGAGACGGTCTGGTCATGGTAATATAATATTCTAACTACTAGCTATAAATGGATAACTCTTCTACTTGTTAATATTTAATGAAGACATAAGAAAACAAGGTCAAGAATGGGAAAGCAAGCATCAGAGGTGGTGCAGAGTGAAGAGCAGGACCCATTAACTGCTCAGGGTCTGCATGCACAGAAAGACTCATCCAGAGAATGTGTTAATACATTTACAAAAGACCTTTTGTTGTTGCTTTATAATTTAGCAGCTGCGAGCCATAGTGACATATCATGATACAGCGTCAGTGGTTTTTTTCATGTAACAGACCTTCTTGCTATTTTAAGGATGTCATTTAAAATTTTAAAGCATAACTGGATCTTATAAATCATTTAATAGATCCAGTAGATTAGTAAAGCCAGTACATATAATGTGCATGGACACTATATTTCGAACAAATTAAAACAGTAGTGATGAGTAACTATTATGGTGTCTCTGGTGCTACACTCATTGCCTTTCAGTTGTGTTGCAGGACATGATTGCTTTAATTTTTTTCTTTCTGTTTGTGCAAAAGTCAGTCCCTAAAAGTTCACCCTAGTTTTTTATGTTGCTTACGCTTTTTTTTTTTTTAAGCCTGGAAATTTGCTGTACATTCTGGGAAGGCTTGGGCATCATTTCTAGAGCAGAGAATGTGAAGGTTCTGTACGCCTCTGCAAGGCTATTTACAGTCTCCAATTTATGTCATGTTTTTTTGCAATTCTTGGGGTTGCAAATGCAGTCTTGTATCACAGAACTTGAATTGAGGCCTGGATTTTATTTTCACATGTATCATATGTCGTAACAACACTGAGCAATCAAGCCAAGTGACAACACATAGCTCCAGGTATCCAAGGTAGATTAACCTGGGAGTGAATATCCCCATAGCAAAGCTGGCTGCTGTAGTCAGCTTTTACTATATGGCCCTTGTCTCTGCGTCTCTGGAGATTCATCCTGTATTCACTGAATTGAGATGCTCAGAGAGTGTTTCCCAGACATTTCTGCCAGCTGCAGGGGAGTTTATCTCTTAAGGGAATTCTTGGAGCAGTTGATGTGTTTTTCATTGCTAAGTTCTGCAGATTTCCAGCCCAAATCTAAGCACTGCTGTAGCGTTAATGCAAACTTCCAGCTTACAGAACCACACGAAAATCACACTCCAGAGGTGCTCTGGTTGTGCAAAAATGCATAGAAGCGTGACACAGATTAGCTGTACCATGCCTCCTGTTTGACATCCAGCCAGCAAGTATCTCTCTCTATTCTGAACATCATTCATTAAAACAAAAACATTAAACCCCCATAGTAAAGTATAACTGTGAGGACAAAAAGCAACCACTCGGTGACTTGCACCTTTTTACTGGTTCATGCCATGTCAGCTTGAGAGTTTGATTTGGTAGGTCTGTGAGCACAGGTCTTCATGCACATTTCAGGCAGACATTGCTCAGGTTTTGCTAAAGGACTTACCTGAAGATCCCAAATCCTACATGTGCTTAAAAAATGATTTTTCCACAGTCCAGAATAACATCTGAATACCACAGCAGTTTCCTAGTTTACTGCATCAAAAGAGCATCCAACCAGAAGAAACAGTGTGATGAAGCTTTTTGGAAATATTGGAGTTAAATTATTTCAGATTTCAGAGAACCTGTTTACACTGGACCTTGACAGCTTTGGTATTCTAAATAAGCACTTTGTGCCTGGTACCTAATTAACTAAGGTAATTGAATCCAAACATAGGAAGACTTTGCCTTTCAGTGTTAGTACTGAGACACTCTCTATCTCTGAAATTGTAACCCCGTGGCCTGTGTTTCTCTCTGTTCCCTTGGGCTGTGTGCTAGATGCGGTGTCTTGGGTAAAAGTTCATTTTGAAAAGACTTCATGAGTAAAAGTTATTTTGACTGGAGTTTTCTTTGCTTTTTAAGGCTGTGTCTACACTTTATGAATCACTTGATTCTTTTTTGCGATGAATCAAGAGGAAAAGATGACAAATCAACTGTGACTATTGTATCCAATGCAGCAGATGAGCAAAGCCCACGAACTAGGGCAGCTGAAAATGTCTCGAACAAGAGTGAGACAAGGATGTGTCGTCTACTTCGACATTCAGAACCAAAAGGACAATGTCATAACCAAAATATGGCTAAATAACTATGAAACTGAAAACAGTACCATAATTTGCTGCTGAAGAACGGGTTACGTTCTTCCTGTCAGAAGCATGTCAGTGGGACAATCTACAAGAAAAAAGGTTGGTTCCGAGCAGTCTCTGTTTAGTCGCTAACAAAACACGGTGAGGACTCTGTGAATTTGGAGGGTATGTCATTTTAGAAGACTGTCTTCAACTCTTCCCCCATGTCCAGAAATAATAAAGGCTGTAGTATCATACTTTGAAAAAATCTTCTGGACATTATCTAACAAAAATATTACTTCAAGCAGCTTGTGTATTGATAGCAGAATATAGAGGAAAAAAATGCATATGGTGGTAATTGTTTGACCAAATAGACAGTACTACACATAGGATAGAGTCTGATTTCTGAAACTGTCATCAGTGATGACCATAGCAAACGTGGTATGTCAAAAAGGGTTATATTCCCATGGAAAGGGACTGCTAGTCTTAGTTCATTCACATACTATGAAAAAATCTTCCAGAGAAGGTACTCGCCTGTGCACAATGAAATAATAGGTTTAAATGAAGCTATATGTAATATTATTATGTATAATTATTATCTAACTGTGGGAGATGCTTGCATGAGATCTGCATGTTAACACTTTCTCCACTTTTGCCAGCTCTAGAACTTTGAATAAATCGCTGAAGAAATAAATCAAAACTGAAAATTTAAGTAAAACCTGGCTTCCAAGGTCTCAACAGAGGTGAAGAGTATTGGCAGCAAAGCTAATGGCACTTGTCCAAGGACTGCTGAATACTAAGAGCAGATATCTGAAATATGAATGTATTTATATACCAGGGTTATTTCATCTTCTGTTATATTTTTTTTCAGAGCTTAGCTGGAGGTTAGATCACCTTGCCTGCAAAGCAGGGAGAAACGTCGTCACTGTTCCAGCAGTGTGTTACACCTTGTACCTGGCAGTGCAGTAGATGCAAATGAGCATTCCCAGAGCCCTTAAAAACTGTTTGTGTAGTCAAAATGTATGGCTGCCTTGCTGCTCAGTATCCTGTAATTAAATCCTCATGGCCATACAGCATAGCTCATGTTCTGGCTCTGTCTATGCTATAGTGACTACAGTTCACAAGGCTACCTCTCGAATTACTGTCGCTCAGCCATGGTCACTGTTTGGTGTGAATATGCTTTCCTGGGTTGTTCTGTAACCTACCCTGAATGCTCTTCTTCAGTGAATATACTGCTGTCCCAAATACACTATAATCACTGCACTGTGAATATACGCTGTTTGAGAGAAACTATCATAGTACATCTCATGATATTTATGTATAACTTGAATAAAGCAAGAGGATTTTATTTCCTTCCTTTTCAAGTTCAGTCACTTGAAAATCTTGATGGTTTTTGTACTGGAACTCATTATTATAGCTTTCTTTAATGCATGGTGAAACGTTGTCATGTGCCATATTCCTTCATGGCTCACCAATGGGACTCTGGATTTACACAAACCCTGTGACTTTGTCCCCTGCATAAGAAAGTAACAATCAGAACAGCTGGTGGTGGCCTTCAGGCCAGGTCCCTGATGAAGGAACTGCTCTAAGTGGGTGCAGTAAATTTTGATCTTTCCATATATTACTGGTTACTTCTCTATTTAAGCAGAATGAGGACTGTTAAAGGAAAACCACTAAATGAAGTGATTGCCACCAAACCACAGTTTAATAGTCTCCAGATCATATTTTCATTACAACACCATTAAGAAATTTCTGGTTAAATATGGTTCCTACCAGGAAAGAATGCTGCCATATTAACAACTGCTGATATTTTGTATACTGATGTGATCATTTCCAACATCTGGCAGTTGAAGACTACACTCAGTTTATCATGACCTATTTTTATCTATGGCTGGCAGTGGCTATGAGCCAGCAGAGTATTTTCAGAGCTCCCACTCTGAATTTGACAGCTATGCATCATGTATATCGTGTATATCATCTCTGATTCTGTACAACTTGGAAGCAACAAACCCTGATGAGGATTTTCCAGAGCAGGCAGAATTCTGCTTTTTTCTTCTTCATGGTTATTTTGATAGATTTAAAACATAAAGAGCTCTGTAACCTCAGGACATATTCTAATGTCCGGAATGATCTCAATTTTAGCTGTCTGTGGCAGTTGCACATCCACCTCTGAGAACTGGAGCCTTCAATGGGGCAGTTAATGGCTCTTTTGTGGGACCCAGAGTCGGATGACAGGGTCGTTAGCAGAGGGGAGGCCCAGAGAAACTGGGAAGCTTCTGGAATGCCCACAGCCAGATCTGATCAGACTATAAAACGGGGCTCCCTCCGAAGATTCCCTTTGTGTGGTCTTCTCAGAGCAGCGAGTCTGCTGAGCTGGAGCCCTCCCCTTAGTCTGGAATGCTGTCTAAGGAAACTTCCTGGGATTGGGAATGCCTCACCTCCTCGTTTGGGTGAGTGATAATTTACTGGATATATCCTTTAATAAGTCCTTGCCTAACCAGGCAAGTGTGAGTCCTTGCCTAACCCAGGTGAGCGATTATTTCCTGAGGTGACCCTGGAGTCAGAGGGCTCTGATGTGTTTCTTGTGAGTGTGTGCATGCACACTGTGGATCCTCATTATTCTTATTTTACTGCACCCCAATAGTCTCCTCAACTGATATCCGAACCTGTATTTTATGTTGTTGGAGTGCTAACTAATTGTATAAACCCTGTTTTGGTCAGTTTACTTTTCCGGCCAGAATAAAGCCTGTTTTGGAACTTGTTGTCCACCTAAAACTGACTTTGAGGTGCCTCCGTGACACTGTTCATTTAACTTGCAGTACACAGGGTGTTTCAAAAAGATGGACCAAATTTGAAATCCCTGTATCTCTGCAACCACAAACCACTCATGAATGAAACTTTTACCACTTGAAAGGGCAGGACACAGAGTTTCAAATACTATATGCCTCTCCCAGTGCACAAACAGCCCCCAGACCCAGTCATTTGTGAGATGGTGACCCCACAACTGCTTTGAAATTGGGTCCATCTTTTTGAAACATCCTGTATAATGAAGCCCATCTACTTAATGACAGAACTTGAAGACAATCTTGGGCCTTTGACTTAACCAGTTTTGGTGGTTAGTCCTTCTTGAACAGGGTGCTACAAAGTGATGATTCCATTCCAGTTTCATTTGAGGTTCAAAGGCCTGGGTTAAGCACAGGCTGAAACATGCTGATTTAAGAGAAAGATGGGCATAATGTGTTTCAAAGCCTTGTATGTGTTCTGCTGTGTTTTCAAGATCTCATAAATGTACTTGGCTTACTCATACTCCTAAAAATGAGACCTCCTCCTTGTCACACTCATGACCCTGGTTTGGAAAGGTAGTATAGTCACCTTGAGACACCAGGCCTGAACTCTTCTTTTTCCTGCTCCATTGCACAATCATCAAGGAGGAGTTGCAGCTTGATTAATCTACCTAGCACCTAGGCAGCTGGTCTTAGCAAGTGGTTATGGATTATCTCGGTCTCACTTGAAACACACATTTTTTCCAAGCCCTGGGCTGGGGTTCTTTCCTTTCATAATACTCGTGAATGAAGAGTAGGGAGCAGGTATTCCTGGATCTCCAATAGCAGGCGGGAAGATGAGGTGCCCCAACCAATGTATTGGCAAAATAGTCATGTTTGTGTGTGATGCTATGACTAATGTTCTTGTGCCTGGTAAGGGTGCTGTCAGAACAACCAGGACACTAACTTAGTTGACTAAAACTTGTTCGAAACCTGATTTTATCTAACGTGGTTTCTCTGTACTGCTGGCATCAAGAAACACTGCAAAACTGCCACTGTTCTCAAAAACTCAACAGCCACAGCCCAGGCTTAAACTGACTTAAGGATGTCTTCATTCTACTAGTTAAGAACACTCTCGGTTTAAAATCACTCCTCCTTTAGGCAGGGTAACTCTGGATAGAGGCTAAATTTATACAGAAAGCCTGACCTGTGCCAACAGGAAGGATTTAGTTTAAATTGTCATTTTTGCCTAGTTCCTAGTATTGCTTGGGGAATAAAAGTTAAAATCAATACTTTGAGCTAAAATGTTTTTACGTGTTTCTCTGTCAAGGACTAAAATCTTCAAGCAGATACTAAATTTAAGGAAAAACATCACCATAGGAGAAACTGAAGTGTACCATAGGGTCCTCAGGGTCCATGTTTCCACTAACCTAGAGAAGTTGCTGTGTTGGTTTTATTCTGTCTTGATGAACTGTGCTTTCAAACTCAAATGCAAATTTGTGTCCTGCATCTATTTCACCATCAGACTTCAAACCAAGATATATTGCCACATCTCCTATAAATAACAGCAGAAACCAGAGAGTAAATCTATAAGATGATCAGATATAATTTTTGCCATCATGCTAGTTTGGGTAGTTACAATGAGGGCAGCTGTGCCATGATTTAACCCCCACTGGCAACTAAGCCCCGCACAGCCACTCGCTCATTCTGTCTTGGTGGGATGGGGGAGAGAATTGGAAGGGTAAAGGTGAGCAGACTCAAGGGTTGAAATAAGACAGTTTAATAGGTAAAGCAAAAGCCGTGCATGCAAGCAAGGCAAAACCAGGAATTAATTCACTACAACCCATCAACAGGCAGGTATTCAGCCATTTCCAGGACAGCAAGATGGAATGTTTACTTGGGAAGACAACTGCCATCACTCAGAACATCCCCCTGTTCCTTCTGCTTCCCCCAGCATTATATACTGAGCATGACATCATATGGTGTGGAATATCCCTTTGGTCAGTTGGGGTCAGCTGTCCTGGCTGTGTCCCCTCCCAAATCCTTGTGCACCCCCAGCCCACTCGCTGGTGGGGTGGTGAGAGGAGCCAAAAAGGCCTTGACTCTGTGCAAGAACTGGTCTGCAGTAACTAAAACATCCCTGTGTTACCAACACTGTTTCCAGCACAAATTCAAAACATAGCCCCACACTAGCTGCTATGAAGAAATTTAACTCTATCCCAGCCAAAACCAGCACAGGCTGTAAAGGCATTTTTTATTGTTATTACCTTTAATAAGTGGTCTTGTCTCAGTATTTTGTAGACAGGAAAATGCAAATATAACTGACAAATGAATACACAGAGCAAAAGAGCATTAACCGATTTATCTGACCAAGAGAAAGGACACATGATAATCTATAAATGCTTCTAATTTTCTACATAATACAGAATCCTGAGATGGGAGGAAGGATTTTGATGGACTACTACATTCTAGTAACAAGGCTGTGGCTAAATTGCCGTGGTCTGGTGCTGGGCACTGGTGGATTTTGTTGTCTGATAGGATATGACAACAATTAATTCCTTGTCCTTTTTCTAGAGTACAGCCAGTTGGCAAGACTCGGCAACATCTTATACATCTAGAGTTGCTCTTATCAAAGTTATTTTGTAACTTTGTCTCACAAAGTATTCAACTCCACAGAGGCACAGCAATACAAAAAGGATAAGGCAGAGAGGGACTAAGTACAGCACCTGTGTTAAGTATTATTAGCAGACTAAAGACAGAGGTTAGAGATATAACTAAACAGTGTAAGGATTCAAAATAATAACAAGAAATAGGGTCTGTCAGGTACCTCTGCTCTGAAATGCTCTATGTTCTGTTATCTGCTGATGTGCTTGCCTTGTCCTAAACTTGAAAGACCAGCTCTGTGAGGCAGGAATGCTGTATCTGTACGTTGCCTGGCCTAACACAACTGCAGTCCACGGTTAGGGCTTCTGATGCTGCTATGGGAATAAATAATGAAAGTAATAATAGCTGTTGCTCCCTTTTTCACTTTATAGCTTTTAATTCTGGAGAGAGGAAAAAATCATAGGCATATCTAATTAAGACAGCAGACAAAGGTCAGGTAATAAGGTGGCAGACATTCCAAAAATACCACTGGGCAGAGTGGGTTTGCTCAGATACAATAACTCTCCTTTCTCAGTATAGCAGCTGTACAATAATATGATTTCTCCTTTTTAAGTTTCTTTTAAAATACAGTCTAACCTTAACCTAAAGACTCTAGGTTTTATCTAAACAAGGACTGCTATCGAGCAAGAAAGGAAATGGAAAGAGTAGCTACCATTTCATTCAGGCTCTGTGAGGGGAAAAAATGAGCTAATATCCTCTGGGTAGAAAGAATAAGAGCTGGTTTCTCATCTCACCTTCAGATCTGCAGTGTGATAGCAAACTTATGTGAGCAGTGAGCAAGGGCACTGAGTGTGAGAAGCTGAGACAGACTCGGGCCATTTTTAAGACACTTTAACCAGTAATTGTCACACCAGTGGCTACTTGGTTAAATACACCCAGTACGTAGTCCATCTAGATAGATTTAAACACATTTTAAAGGTAAATTTTGGCCAAAATAAGGCAAGTCCTATATTTATACCCATGACCATATTTCCTCAACTTACTCAAGCGGCCTCTGGCTTTATTTAGAGTCTGTTCATGGTTGGGTTTCTCCTTCCAACTTGAGGAATCTCCCAGTTCCGTGCAGGTCGTTTTTTATGTCCCTGTTTGTTGAAGGCCGCCTCTTTTTCTGATAAGTGAAACCTGAAGTTAAATTGTCTGTTGTAAAAGCATACTTCTCTTCCCATTTCCCACCCCACCTTTCAGTATTTCTGAGCCCAGCATGCTCATTTACTGCCCCATTAAGAATGAGAGAACAATGTCAGTGTTTGCCTTCTGAAAAAACCCTATTTGTTCTTAGCAGTCACACTACAGCCCATAATTACTTTCTGGAAACCAAAAGCAGCCAGTTCTGTGAAATGTGTGTGCCTGGGGACCTTCCACTCAATCAAATTCCCTTGCAAATCTTCCTGACTGTGCATATGGATATCAACTCCCTTTACACACAGTTCTGTGGTGGCAGGTCAGCCCTTCTCGTTTCTTCAACATATGCATAAATGAATATTTTTAAACGAAAAAAAATCTGTATTTTTAGGGGGGGATGCAAAGGTTTTCTCTCAATGTATTGCCTACAACGGCACTCAACCCAAAGCATCTTTCTCTTAGGATTCCTTCCCTCTGAGAAAATGTTTTTGCAGACTGAAGGAAAAAGAGTATTGTTTAGTTCAGGAGAGCTTAGCACTGCCAAAATATTCTTCTTTGCATACAAAAGTATTTTGAAAGCTTTCTTGGAATTGCCTCAGTCATTCTTTCATGTCTTTACCTCTCTCTAACAAATAGGAATTTCCTTTTAAAAGGTTCACTCAGTCTGTTCTAAAGTTCACAAAACAACCATCCTCTTTCGCAGCTCACTTATCTTTTTATTTTTCTTTGGGTTTTTTCTTGTTCTTTATTTTTTCCTCTGTCTTTTTTTCCTGCTCTTTCTGACTAAGCCATAGAGCAACTTTTTACTGGGCTGGTATCTGAGTAGGATTTTATAAGTATTAACAGAGCAAACGACTGCTTGTGCAAGACTGGCTGACCAGTCACAGTACTTAGAAACCATGCCTACAGCACTTGCGTGGACAATATTCAGTTACTCTAGGGTGTTACCTCTCTTTCTACCATTAAAATGAAAGAAAAAAAGTAGTCTTGAAAGCCTCGATATCATGAACCTTAAAACTACAGTATTAAGTAAACCCTGTAAAGATTAGCACCCAGGAAATTATTCAATCAAGCATTGAAAACTAGACAGAACTATTTACACTGCAAATATAAATTTATGGGCTGTAATATATGCGTTGATTTTAGAGTCTAATATGGCTATGTGGAGTACACTAATAAATGTGTTTGCATAGAGTCAACACACAGTGATGAACGTCTATTTCCCATGGTGGAGCTTTGCCAGATGACAGTTTTGTTACCCCAACTGTCAACTCAGAAAGTCACACCACCAGTTAGCTGACCTGGGGCTTCTCCATTTTACCTGCCCTTAAACAGTATGTGAACTTACTAATTGCATTTGCAAAACATATTTAAGGCTATATTGAGAAGTAAAGAATAATAAAATAATGAAAACCTCGACATACATAATTAACAGAGCCTATACAGTGTGTCACTGACCACCACACGCTGCTTGTATGAATCCTCTTCTACCTATGCCTCATCAGTGCCTGTTTAGTCTAATCTTTCCGTGTTTTGCAAAGCAAATCTAGTAATTGCATCATTTAATCACTAAACATAAATAAATATACCTTGCATTGCAGAAATGAAATGACCCCTAAAAACTGTTAACCAGACTTAGAGCAAGTTTTCAGAAGCAGTGCAAAGGAAAACCTTGTTTTTTAGTAAACAAGGTGTGTTGATATTCTAAGTTCAAAAAACCATCCAGGACACTGGAAAATTTGAGGGTTTTGATCATTTTATCTCAGTGTGGAACATGCAATGCTTGTTCATGGTTCAGATATTATCCTCTTGTTAAGAGAAAAATAAAGTGCCTTTCATACTGCTGCCAAAATACAACTTGAGAAAAACAGTGAATTCATCATTTCAGGTTGTGTTTTCTTCCTCCTGTGCTTCTTCCATTCAGATATATAACAGATTTGTGGAAACAGTCAAAAAGTCCTTCTCATGTAACTTCCTGCACCTTTCGGAATAAGCTTTAAGGGATGATAAGCTCTAATAGAAGTTTAACATCTCAGTGACCCCATTTCAGCTGTTCAGCTGGCTGTGACACAAATGGCTCTTTAGAGCAGAGCTGATAAATGTATTTATTCAGACTTTTCCAAAACAGACGCTGCTGCAAAGAGTGTAGGATAACAGTAATTCTGTAAGAGAAAATCAGCACAAGGTCACACAAATCTCTTGTAAGCCTGAACATCTGGACAAATGCCTTAAAATTTGAGTATATCTGAACAGTTTTTGAAAATTCTGTGTGTGACAGTCCACATCTGTATCACTTAAATAACTTAAACTTTTGGCCCAAGTTAGGAACAGCAAGACCTATTTCTGTACAAACTTTTAGTAAATACTCATCCAAGCTGTTGCCTGTACCATTCTTCAAATAAAGATATCTGAAAAAAGCAAATAACGGATATTGTTTACATTAAAATAATAATAGAAAATCTAAACAAGCCCACAGAAACTGCGTATCTCACTGGGGAGCTGGACGGATGGGTTGCCATCAGAACACTGCTTGCTCTCCTGCGTGTGCCTCCTATTTCTGCTCTGCTTTGTTTTTGCAAACACTTGTAATAGTCTGTGCCTTGTGCACAGAACCGAATTGTAAGAAAATATTCAAACAATACAAAAGGTGTGAATTGAAAAGTCTGAGCAGCACTGATGTGTGAGCACATGCATGAATACAAATGTGACACATTAAAATACAAAACAAAAGAAAGGCACCAACCAGGCAGTGCTGCCGTGCTGACCTTCCAATTTGTAGAAATTCAAGCCTTGTGTTTTATTTTGTGTTTTGGCGCTGCGTGTGATCTTAGTTTCCAGAGGAAAATGGGTCAATGACACCTTTTCTGCCAGGTTATGCGGCAAAGGTGTGGACATACTGACATATCCTGTTGATCTCCCCATCTGCCTTTTTGGGGCACTTTTTTTTTATTCTGTATAATTAACACCAATGTTCATGATTCAAAGTCATGAGAATGCAGGAAGCAGACGTTTTATTTTCTTCGGTTTTCCTTTAGAGGGAGGAACTGAGTTTTCTTTATTGGCTATGTTTAATATTCATGTTACAGATATATATCAGAAAAGGACAAAAAAAGTTCCTGGCCCAATACACCAGCGGTGTGTGTATGCAAACACCAGACAATGTTCACAGCTCACAAACGCCAGTTGTTTGCTCTCTTCTTGTTCCTTCTTCTGAAGGAAGCCCACAGTTTTCAACATGCACTTTAACGCAAAAACTTCAAACTTCACCTTACCTACTTAATGCAAATCAGTTGTAACTATGTCATGAGGTCAAAGTCACGGGAACAAATAATTGTAATGAACTGTTCAGATAAAACATACACCCTGAGATGTTGCTGTGGTTTTCTGGGAAATGCAAAATACTTGGTTTGAGAATGTAACATGAAAAATCATGAGGTTTTTGTCTCAGAAAGGTACCAGATTTCCATGTACTTGTGATGTGTAGTCTTACTCTGAGATGTTATAGATGTTACAGGACAGATTTTGCCTGGGGAACAGGTGCCTATAAACATCTGGGAGAAAGGAGTTTAATTCTTCTCAATCAAGAACTGGGGTTTTTTTGGTAACTTGTCTACAGCATAGCATCAGTGGAAAATTATCTTCAAGCATGCAGAGGTATGTCCACAGACATCCAAGGTCAGGTTTAGTTTTGGGAATCCATAGTCAGGATCTTCTACAGAGAATGCAGCCTGGTGTCTATCAGTATTATTCAAGCATGATGCCCTAGTTTGGTAGGTTCCCCCAAGTAATTTGCTCGGTGCATTCACTCTGCAGACACTACTGTATATGTAAGTCACCTTAAATGAGCTCCTCCAGGTCCAGTGTAGCCACCTGGATTCTGGCAGAGGCCAAGTTATCCTGCTACTTGGCCATAAATTGAACTGGTTCCAAACTCAGTGCAGCTGAAGCTGACCAGCTTCCATCACCTGAGCTACCACAGGCCACGTGCCACTCACCTCCCAGCACAGACCCTCAAACAGCTCTGGTGTGTGTAGATGTGGGTCCAATGTGTTTGGCCTTTTAATGATGGGAGACCACAGTTTTCAAGCAAATCGCAAAGTTCATCAGAAGCCACAGAGGACCAGAGGAGTTTAAAGTGGCCTTTTATTTTCAGTACAGTCCATATTATTGCAAGGTTTGATGCTGCATAGGGTCAATAGCAAGTTATTTCACTGCAGATCAAGATGAATTTTGATACTGTTTGTTCACTAAAGTATCACATTTATTTATTCAGATATCCCTATCTGAGCAAGTTCTTTGTGGAGTGGCTTTGCAAGGCTCCTTTTGCTGGTCTTGGAGAGATGTTGGTTCATCAGACTTATTGCAGACATCCACTCTGGCCTGACAGCAGGCCACAGGGGATTAAGTTAGAATCATAGAATAGAATCATAGAATCATTTCAGTTGGAAGAGAACTTTGGGATCATCGAGTCCAACCATAAGCTAGCTCTAGCACTAAACCATGTCCCTAAGAACCTTGTCTATAACCTTTTAAACACCTCTGGGGACGGTGACTCCACCACATTCCTGGGCAGCCTGTTCCACTGCTTCACAACCCTTTCTATGGAGAATTTTTTCCTAATGTCCAATCTGAACCTTTCCTGGTGCAACCTGAGGCCATTTGCTTTTGTCCTATCACTTGCTACTTGGGAGAAGAGACCAACACCCCCATGCTACAACCTCCTTTCAGGTAGTTGTAGACAGCAATAAGGTCTCCCATCAGCCTTCTTTTCTCCAGGCTGAACAGCCCCAATTCTCTCAGCTGCTCCCCACAAGGCTTGTGCCTTACGAGGTATCTGCTTGTGCTTTGTTAGCTGGCTGCATTGCAGACCTCTCCTTTGATCTAGTGAGTCTCACCCCCAGTGCGTGCTAGCGAGCCATCTGGTCTGCAACAAGGCAGAAAGGGCAGCCAAGCTCTTCTCTTGGCTCAGCACAGGCAGCACCTTGCAGAGCCCTCAACTATGGTAGTGAAGGAGAAGCAAGATGTTCCTCTTCCTCCTGAGCAGGCTGACATGCACTCTGCCAAAGCTGGGCCATCAACCCTCTGCTCAGATGGGCATATCTGAAGGAACAAATCTGATTATTGAGCAAACAGCAAGTATCAAAATCAGATTTTCATGTGTTAGTCACACTGTGTATCTTGAAGGAGAGGCTCGTTTCTACTGGTGAGCTACTGGTTGTACCAGCCACACCAGAGTGATAAAGCCTGGGTTTTGAATAGCTGCCAGCACAGAGGTGTGTACTCCCAGCAGTGCTCGCATACGGATGTTTGCTAAGGGACAACTGTCCCTCTGGTGTGCTACCAAAACTTGGATGCGACAGTTGCATAAAGCACCTCAGAACAAGACCAGTGTCCATCCTCCGAGAGAGCCCTGAGGCTGCTCCTGTTCAGAAGAAAGCCGGACTCCAGCAGCAACATGTCTCAGCTGGAAACTGCGATGGGAATGACCATTGCTGTCTTTGACCAGTATGCAAAGACTGACGGAAACAGGCAAACCCTCACCAAAGCAGAACTGAAGACCCTTCTGGAAAAAGAGCTCCCAAACTTCCTCTCGGTAAGAGAACAGCGTGGCATCATTTCTGTGGAACGGGCACAGAGGCTGATTGCAGACAGATTTTAGTGCATTTTAGGGGAAATTACATCCAGAAATATGCAATGGTTTGTAGAAAAACTTTAAATAAAAAAGCCTTTGTACATATTGTGTAAGACTGATTGTAATATTCAGGGCGATTCCCTGTTTACTAAATTCATCACTCGAGTTATCAGGACAATGGCTTTGAAATAGTTTGAATTTCATCTTCAGAATTCACCTACTTTTGTTTCTCCCTGAATTTATAAGCTCATGTCATGTCACAACTGCTGTGAAGGTACTTACATTGCAGCGATTGAAGATCTTAATTGAAGATCTCTAAATATGTATACAGTTATTTTCTCTAGGTATTTATACTACAGACTCGGTATGCACATCAAAATGATGCATAAACAAGAACAACAGATGAAATCAGAGCAAAATGGTTTGCATTTGTCCTTAATACTAAAAGACCTGAAAAAGTATTTTACAACATAGATTTGTATGTAAACATCATGTGCATTTAGGTAGGTTTCTTTTACATATATATATATATATATACATACATACATACATATAAATTTATCTCAGTAGAAGCTTTAGCTGCCTGGAAGACAAATGCTTTTCATTTTCAATTGGTTTTTATTTGTTTCCATTCATGAAAAATTCAGAAAACACTTTTTAATCTCAACAACAAAATCGCAATTCGGGGGCATGAAAATCCTCCAGGACATTCAGATTTGCTCTAAAAGAAGTTGGGGAGCCACTGCACTAGACAACTATCAAATGGGATGATGCTCAAAGGTTGTTTCTGATTATGGTGGCTGGCCAGGCACCACCTCCAGTTCCCCACAGTTGCTCTTACTAGTTCTACTTATTTCCTGAAAGTAATAGAAAAACTGGAATTTTCCAGGGAGGTAATTAGCTGAATGTCCTCTTATGTTCTAGTCTCCACTTCCCTTCCCATCTTCCTATCTTATCAATGAAGAAAAAAGAAATGATAGTCCTTAAAATGAATTTAAACCAAAACATCTTGTTTTTCAGACTAATAACTGCAAGGGGGGGGGGGGGGGGGGGAACAGTCTGACTTCCAGGAAAAAAAAAAAGTTTTACTTGCATTTTACTGACATCTATATCATTGGTTTTTTATTTACAAGAATGTTCTGGGACACAGTTTTTTAAGTATTCATAAATATTTCTGGTCTTAGAATTGGTGATACCTGACACAGCTCACATCTACCTGGAAAGGTCTTGAATCAGAGGCAGAAATAAATCTGTACCACAGGACTGAAGGATTGGACTCAGTTATAAAGAGTTCGCAAAAATATAATTCCCTTATGTGCATTTCAGAAGTAGTTTAGAGACTTCTATCTCACTAAATAATTAGAAATATTCACTTATAAAATTAAAACTGATTGCAATTTGCTAAGTGAAGAGGAATAAAGCGTTCCAGACACATTCATCAGTCAAATCCAGGGAACCAGTTCAATTTTTAGTGATTTTAAAAGTGCGTATATTTAAAGTGACACATGAAATTATAGAAAGAGAAGTTTAGTTAATTAAATGATGATCAAGAAGTGCCATCAGATTTCAATTAAGGTAGTCATTATATTAAATTCCTGAAAATTTTCCGAATGTTTCTATAATTTCTTTCTAGTTTAATATCAGATTTGGGTTTTTTTGTTTAGCTTCAACAAAATCCACATGGTTGTTTCCTACCTTAGATAGGTGTCTATCGCCATCCCTTGTTTATTTTTAAAACTGCATTTTCTAAAATTACTGGAATTAATCAGTGTCAGGACTCAAGCCAAAAACCCCTCCTGTGTGCTGCCTCGAGGGAAAAAAACTTATTTTTAGAATTATTTTGGCAAAATTAAAAAGAAAAACAACTCCTTTTACTTGAATGGTGCCTTACTTAACATCAGCCTCAAGATAGACTGGTTCAGTCAGCCTGTCAGAATTACGGCAACTTAGAAAAAGCTTTTTTGGGTGTTTTTTTCCCCCATAACTGCAGCTCAGCATCACGCTTGAGTCAGGAGGTGCCTGCCCAGACACCAGCTCCTGCGAGAGGCTTGTGCCAGGCACCAGAGCCACAGGGAGCACCCAGAGCACTTTTGAGACCATTCGCGTCTTTTATGGGGTAACAGTGCTTAATGAAGCTTAAATCTGATATTTGTCCTAGGAATACACCATTTTGCAGAACTGCAGACTGGCCGAGCTCCAGCCCAGCCAGTCCACGGGAGCTGATGGGGAATACACGGCATTTAGTTCACCTGGGCAATGTCCTCAGGGCTTTGCATTGCACAGCTTACCCATTATAAATGTTGTTTTAAACATAGCAAACATGCTGCTTCATGCTGGTGTGTGACTGCAGCTCTCAGGTGTAACAAACCTGGGCCCCTGTTTGGGGTGACAATGGGTAGTTATGATGCCAGGTTACGGTTCGTGCCCTCTCTCACCTCAACCTGCTCCTTTTCTTTTGCAGTCAGGGAAGGACAAGGATGCCATTGATAAAGTCTTCAAGAACCTGGATGAAAACGGTGATTCCCAAGTGGACTTCAAAGAATTTGTCATCTTTGTGGCAGCTCTGACTTGTTGCTGTCACAAATATTTTGAGCAGAAAGGAGCCAAATAATTGTCGAACTGCTCAGAAGAAGCTGTCTTTGCCTGTGCTCCATATGCTAGTGGTATGGATGCCTTCACTTCTTCCATGTACTGCCAGGCAGTTTACAAGCACATTGAGCTGTGAAAATAAATCCTACTGCACCTACTTCCCTGTCTTGAATCTTAATTTCTGCTCCTTTGTGGAAGAGCTCGAGTTTAGTGGCTCCCACTAACTCTCACTGAGTATTTTCTCTTTCTCTACTTTCTAAAATTCTGTTCTTAGTCAAAAGGCTCCATATCCATCCCAGCACAGAGGCAACACAAGGGTAAATGCTGCTGGGGCCATGAGTCAGCTGCAGGCTGCCTTTCTGACACAGCACCTCTGGGGTGCAGCTGCCAAGCTTCAGTGACAGAGGTTGCAGCCTAAATCCAGGCATGTGCCACCGGGGCTGGAGGAGACAGGTCTCACCCGGGCTGCCTGTGTGCCTGTTTGGTACCCCAGCTGTGTGTTTGTTGTAGGGCTGCTATGTAGGCTCCTTCTTGGTTAAAAACCAAACAAACAAACCCCACGAACCCAAACACTTTTTTTTTTTTCTCCAAAACATGATAAGGCTTTTGCATCAATATAATATTACTATACCATTTGCAATGTAGGTAGGGTTGCACACTATAAGCATTTTATTTTAAATAAATGTAAATACCCCCCAAATAGCATGCCATAATATTTCTGCATGGAGCAAGGCTAATGACAGCAGCTCTTGGTTTTTACCTGAAAAAGTCTGTGCAGAGAAGTAGGAGTCTGCTTTCAACAGACATCAGCTGTGACTCTGCAGCTGGAGCAAGACTGAACCAAGTCATATTTCAGAGCACTTTGCAGGTGAGCATCCCAGTGCAAACTGCAAAAAAATAAATCAATTGTAGTTCCATTATCTTCAGAATGGTCCTGCTTGGTGCTATTCCCATCTTACACCAAGAGTTAGGTCATTCCCTGCCCTACTGCATGTGCAGAGGTGCTGTGCCGGTACAGGTGCTGCAACTCCATGTGCAGCTGCACGCTCCATCTCCAGCTGGAGATCACACTGCACAGCACACATAGAAACAGGAGCTCTGTAGCTGCAGAGCACTGCTTTAACTGCAAAAACATTTTCTTCTTCCTGCTGAAGCCTAGTACAATGAGCTAACTGGTCAAGTCGCGTACGTGGAGCTGGACCAAGAACTTGGTGTTGCTGCATTCCTCGAGTCTGAACTTAAGCCACAGGTTCAACCCATTCATAACCATGTATAAGCATACATAGGTTTAAGTGTATTTATCTTTTTTGAGATGAGTTTTCGTTTTTTGGGGCCTATTTGATTATTTCATCCTGTTTTAACCACTACAGCTGTCCTTTCAACTAGCTGCATTTTGTTCCTCAATTTGGCTGTACTGACTAAATGGACTAAACACCACATAAATCTTTATTCCTAATAGCAAGGGTGCAGCGTCCCAAAATCCCTTAATGGATGTGACTGCCCACCAGAGCCTCATGTCCCCCCAACACCAGACATGGCTGCTGTGCAGACCAGCACCGTACCCGGCACAGATACCCGCAGAGGGGTCCCCAAACCCAGGCACTCTTAGAGCTGTGATTGGAAGCAGTTTGGTGGTGCAGCTGCGAACAGTGCTGCAATGGGTGCTGTTAGCCTATGGTCATGGTTAAATCAGACAGAGAACATACTTACTATGCAACCAAAAACTACCGAGTGGTGTCCACATTCACACCTTCTCTGCGGCACCTTGCTGAGAACAGATGCCCAGCTTAGCATAGACATACAACAAAAACCTAATGAGCAGTTATTCTGCATTCTCCAACAGATTTCATAACTAGTATCTGCATGCAAGAGGCTGCCCGAGAAAGCGTATGCCCGTGTGTCTGCCTGTGTGTGTGAGCGTGCCTGTCCCCTGCTGAAAGGGACAGCAATGGTGTGTCCCCACTCCAGCGCTGCTACAGAGTGAGCTCCTGTAACAGACCATTCTGAGCAGGGGTCTGCCTTCTGTCCCCAAATTCTTGTGACATGACAGTGTGGCACAAAATCATGCTGAACAACATTCAGAGGGTTGCTGAGTTCCTGGATGGCTGGAAATTAATTGTGTCACATACATTACACATGCAGAAATAACATTACTTGCTGTATTGGTAACAGTAATATTTCTCTGTGCTACCTGAGCAAGAAAACTACTAACTACGAAAAATGTGCAAAAATCTCTCCAATCCAGGCATCCCAAATTAGCCTTTTTTTTTTTTTCAGAAAATACTCCATATAATTTCAGTGATTTGATATACCTTTACAGCTCTAATCCCATGTGTCCCTGCCTATGATTGCTATGCAGCTCATCACTTGCAAGGGCTGTCAGATTCCAGTATCACATCTCTCACTGTTTTGTGAAGATTATGAATGAGCAAAGCACTCTCCTTATTGTGAAGGAAGACGATTATAGATTGCGGAAGTAAATTTCATGTATTGCATATCTAGCTAGCTAGTGGTATAAACCATCCTCAGGTGAGGAAATTTAGGTGATACCTGTCACTAATTGACTGGTGTATCCTGATTTTCTTAAAATGTATTTTTCCTTTCCCAAGTTTAGCATTACCATCCGAAAGGTTTCCTCTATGTTGCTGCATTATATCCGTTCTCATTGAATTATTTTTTTCACCACTGGGTGGCACTAAATGCAACCTTTTTATTAACCGCTGAGCCCAAGATTCTAGGTCTCATTATTGAGACAGAATGTGAAGAATTTTTGTTAAGATTTAAAAAACCCGCCACACGCACACAAAACCACCACACGAAAGTGTTCTTAACATCATGGTAATTTTTTCTAAACAAACACTGTGTGTTCTATCAAGAGCAGGGATCACAAAGGAAGGAGCAGGAGCTGAGAGCCACACAAAGACTCCATCTCTTGGGCTTTCAGTGTGGCTTAGCTGCAGCATCCCGGTTTCATCCTTACGAAAGTTCTTTCCCCTTGTCTGCAAATTGAAAATCTCTTGTGCAATTTATTACAGTTTTGTTCTACATCCCATCGAGATCGCTTTTAAAACACGTATTTTAAAGAGTGTATTGGTGAAAAACTCCTGCCTTATCAGCCCAGAGATTCACCTTATTGGTCTATTTTATCTATCAGATGTTTAAACCACGCTGTTGAGCAGTGAGAGCTGTATATCATCGTGAGCAATACTGTGATTTATCTCATATTTCACTCTTATTTTCTGAACTTCCTGGTCCTGGTGTCCAATACCCACACAATTCCACCCGCTCCCTTATGCCATTTTGCCCATTTCCCCGATTTTGTGCAGCTTTTATCTGTGCTCACAGGGCATTTGAAGACTTGGTTTACTCTGCTTATCTGCACTTCTGCTCTCAGCATCATGAAGACACTTTGTAGCTGCTCCACCTCCACCTGCCATGAGCTCCAGCGCCATCACTTCTGCGAAGGAGAACCTGAGCTATCCCTCAACCAGCTCAAGTGCACTATGAAACGAGCAGGATATTATTTATCCCATTGCTCCTGCAAACTCTTACCCCTGTGTTTAACTCTCCTTAGGCCCCCTGGTCCCACCGGTACCCATAAGGGCACCTGGAGAGCCCAAAGACGGTGCCCAGGGGCACAGGGATGCTGTGTGCTGCTTTGCTAACCAGAGGGAGCTCTGCATGTTCAGAGCTGCAGAAAGAGGGGGAAGAAAAGGAATTTGGGTTTGGTTTTCTTTTTAAATTTTTTCCTCCAGATCTTTCAAAAGCTGTAACTCAGTGATAAATATTCATTTCAATGTAGTACTGAAAATTCAACTGATGACACCTCAGAGAGAAAACGATCCAGGAATAAAAGAAATTAACATATAGCTCCCACCTTATCATAGAACAAAAGTGATTCTTCAGAATGTATTATTTAACTTAAAAGCATCTCAGCAGAATCCCTTTAATATCTTCCAGTCCACTAATTTTTTTCCCCAGTATTATTAATTTTTGCTATGAACCCACAGTTTCCCCCGAACATACTGTGTATTCGCCTCCCTGGGTAAACTTTTGTCATTCAAGGTTCAAGTTGCAGAGATGCTAGGCCTGGTTTTATACCAGCTCTTAGACCTAAGGGTATTGAGGTGAATTAGATAGTTTAAGAAACAGTATAAGGCAGATACAAGAGAAGGGAAAAGACAACAAGAGCAGCTCAGCAAGTTTGAGCTAATAGTTGTGAGCAGTACATGTTTGACTTAGGTTAACAGAAAATAAGGTATGGGAAAAGAGGACAATATGGGAAATCGTCATCTGTGAAGAGTTTCAAATTAGGCAAGGCTGAAAGGCAGAGGTCAAAAAGTCAGCTAAGCAGCAAACCAGCCAACAGGTGTTTTTAACATCTTACACTGAAAAAATATAAATTTATATTAACAGCAGATACCTCCTGTAGATGGAGATACTCCAGTATATATAGTTGCCATTTTAAAATTTGGTGGGGTACTGTCAAGGCTCTTCAGTTTTTAAAATGACATATTGAAATATTTTCTCTGAGTGTATATACAAGCATAATGTTACCTAACCCTAAAGTCACAGGTAGTCACGCTGTGGCTTTACCTAGGAAGGTTCCTCATTATTTTACCTTCAAGTTCACCGGGGCTCATGCAAAAAATAATTCACCCAGTCAAGCATCATGTTTGTCTCCCCAGTAAACCCAGTTTGGTGGCACAAATTGAACATTTCTCTCCCCAGACCCTTTGACTATCCCACACTAGCAACATGTACCTTCAACACTTGACCTAGAGTGTCAAGATCAAGGTCTTCA
The DNA here is from genome assembly GCF_037038585.1 of Patagioenas fasciata. Classification (NCBI taxonomy): domain Eukaryota; kingdom Metazoa; phylum Chordata; class Aves; order Columbiformes; family Columbidae; genus Patagioenas; species Patagioenas fasciata. The sequence goes on along the minus strand of NC_092523.1, from coordinate 13,335,036 downwards.
CAAAATACATTTTAGCTGCTGGTTTCCTTATAAAAGGTGGGTAGAGGAGGAGGAGGAGATGCTACCTGCCTTTTATGCGGCAGTCTCACAGTGAAATGCTCCCGTAGGAGCTGGGAATTTGCATTCAAACCTTTCCTCAGCTGAAACCCACACATGTCAGCTGAGCACATTACATAGCAGGACTGGGGTGGCAGGAGGCCCAGGGTACCTGCCACCTGCTCCCTCCATCACATCAGAGACCAGCGAGGACAAGGAGGCCTGAAAAAGGGGGCAGGAGAAGCAGCACATCTCTGTAGCCTGGTAAATGGAGTATGTAGCCAGCAGTGCAGGTGTCTGTGTCCCAGATACTTTTTACAGGCAAATTCTGTATTTTAATCCATATGTACTTAATTCAAAATGCACAGCCAGCATGACTGAACAGACACTCTTCACTGGGTAAATTCCCAAGCTATCGAGCGATAGAGCTGTGGTCGTTGCTCCGGTCCTCTCTCATGGACTACGTTCTCCACAACAGGCTGCAAAGTTCACAACAGGAGGGAGCATCTCAACCCCCTTCTCCTCCTCCTTATCCTCATCTTCATCCTACTCCAGGCAGACAGTGAACCCTGTAAAACAGTATAAAACGGTGGGTGATTCCCAGCCCACCACCAGCAGAGTGAAGGTCCTTCTGGCACATCCCCCACGTGAGTCACTTAGCAGCACTTGGGGAACCTCTGAATTGAAAAAAGAAAAAAGCTGACTCCTGCTCAGACACCTGGAAGGAAGAGGAAGGACCAAGATACCTGCTTTGCTAAAGGGGGGTTCATGACTGCAGCATTTGGAGGTAAGGTTTGGATCCTGCCCGGTGTCCTCTCGGACCCGACCTGCTGCTGTCTGTGTGCACACAGCTCCCCCACAGATGTGCTTTCGGGTCCCTTTCTGCAATACCTTTCTCACATGCTGTGGGCAGAGCCTTCGGGTTTAACACAGGTTTCTGCAGTCTGCTCAGATCCACCCACCTGGAAATTAGTCATTCCAGCAGCTAATTGACTACGCTTTTGTGCAGCTTTTTCAGGCCATCTTCTTCCCCAGGCTCATTCCTTTTATTTTCCCCTACTCAATAGTTTTTTTACTCCTGTACTAACCTGAAAACCTCTGGGTGACAGCTCCATTCTGGAAACTGCTCATTGTCTAAAATAAGAGAAAACTTTCAATTTTTTAAAGGCACAGTTCTGCCACTCTCCAGCAGGTGATCAGTAGGTGCATACACGACATTATACTTCAGGACTGGGCATCAGAAGATTATATAAATAGGTTTCATTTTGCCTAGTAAACCTTTCCATTATATCCAAATAAATGCACTGATTATTTTTCTCCTTGTGCTTTTATAGCTTCCTATTTAGATGTAATTGCCAATAACGTTTTCTTTAGTCTTATGACAGGCAGAAGTAGGTCTCTAAAGTATTAGGTAGTGTTGCATTCAGAAAGAACAAAATGTTCCTGAAAAGAAATGGATAAGAACGCTGAGCAGAGATGTGCTGCAAGAGCCAGGAATTTCCTCTCCAAGATGTAAGCACAAGCACAGAGAGACCAAACGAACATTCAGGCCACTGCCACAATTTTAGCCTTGCTACTTGAAAGGGTTTCAATCTGATGAAGGCTTGAAATCCCAGGACTGTGGGTTTGCTTTGGAAGCATTTTAATGTTCAAATATTTATTTTCCCTTACTGCCTCTAAATTCTTGTTATAGTGATTATAGCTCCCTTCTTCCTCCTCATTTCCAAATGCTGCTCTGTTATTTAAGTCTGTGACACTTTGACCAAGTAGTTTCAAATGAAGATGTTCTGAAAGCCACTGATACACCACAAAAGTCAATTTTGTGTTTCTGAATTAACTTCCTCACCTGTGTTGACCTCAGATAGTTGTCTCCCCATACTTTTCATGAGATTTCATATTCATCAGTGTAAGTTAATAGGTTTAAAAGGCTGAACAGTAAAACCTGCAGAACAAGTAAAAGGCCGAAGACCCTGTGTCCTCTGCTGCTCTTTCTGCAGGTACTAAGAGGACTGTCTGAAATAAATATTCAATCTCCTATGACAAAAATAACCTCTTCTTCCCTATCACTGACTTTCCAGATTAAATACCTGGGAGAAAGAGAAAGCCCAGAGCTGCAGCTGTAGGGGAGCTGGAAAGGATCTGAAGTAAGTAATAAATCTCAAGTAAACCGGGGATGATGCTAGGTTTGTCCTCTGAGGGCTCTGTAGTTGGAGGCAAAGATACGTGCCTTGCCTGGGGCTCAACCTGGGAGTAGAGCTGGGAGAAAGGGAAAGCCCAAAGCTGCAGTTTTGGGGTGCTGGAAAGCATACTGCAGAGCGAACTCAAGGCTGCTGCTTGATTTCACTACTGCAGAATACGTGGTCTGAACACAGAGCTGGGTGCCCAGCCACATGCCACCGTACTGAAAACCACATGCCTTAGGCTGGGGTCATTCCCAGGCATCACCTCCGAGGCAGGAGGATTTTAGTCTGGCTCTGGCAGGGACAAGTGCAATTCCTGAAAACACAGCTACTGCTCTACCAGGCTTTCGATAGGGAAACTCTGTCGTCTTTCTCACGTCTAAAGGCAGCAGCAGCTCCTCGCTGACGGCTTACCCTTGCTCACAGACTCTGCAGGCACATCACCTTGTGAGAAGATAACAAAGGGCAGGATGAAGCCAAGGCAGTGGGGTGAGGCAGACCTGCAGGAAAGGACACTTTTCTCCAGCTGAATTTGAGCTCTCCCCTTGTTTTTCCCTGCTCCCCACGTTTTCCTCCTTCTCTTCCTTCCTGTTTTCTTCCTGCGCAAATATGAAGGAGCTTTTCAGCAGAAAGCCGCTCTGTGGTTTATTTTGTAAATAACAAACTGAAGCATTTGTCTCCTGCTAAGTCCCCAAAAATCAAGCAAAAGAACTGCCCTCCCCTTGACAGAGGCGGCTGCTATTTTGGCTCGCAGTTCAGCCAGCACAACGTCGTCCTTTCTAGTGAGACTCAAACTGCTGTATGGCAGCTCAGTCCTTCAGCCCTCAGACAATGAGCACATTAGGAGCTGAATATAAGCAATGTTTGCTTCCAACTTGCTCAGGCTATATCCAATTACTTTATTAATGGACTGGTTTGCAGCAGGGTTCAGATAAAACAAAGCTGTGCTTTAGATTTGGTTTTGCAGTTCTCCCAGTTTTAGAGCAATGAAAATGAATAAATGTTAATGTGGGATATTGTCTACAGAAGCATGAGCTAAGGATCTCTCTATGGGCAGCCTGTCCTCTGCAGAGCTCGGTGCTAAGGAAAGCAGAGAGACAAATAATTTTATTTTCCTGATACCTTTGATTAGGACAGGATGGCTCTTCAAGAAACAGTTCAACAGCTTTAAATATCTGTTTAATAATTCCTTTTGGGATAAGGAGTGTGGTGCTTCCCTCTACCAAGCAAGTCCAGGCTCTTCCTGCAATCCCACTTCTGGATAAAATTCTCCTCCATAGAAGTCCTTCATGCACTCAAGAAAGGTGCGAGAAGGCTTTTTAAAGAGGTCCAGGAGACCTCCGGACCAGCTTTCTGGGGGAGCAAGAATGCAGTTGCTGACAGCAGCGTGCAGGTAGCTATAATTCTGTGCTTCAGAAAATACTGAGCAGGGCTTCTAACCCCTTAATGGGAAGGGGAGACGAGTATCACTCCAACCACCCACCTCACAGATGAGGCTTTGAGACTCTGGACAAGATGACAGGTTGAGGAGATAGCTTTATATAGGTTTCTACTATTGCAAAGCATAATTTTGATGACATCAATACTTTGCCTCTCCGAGATGAAAACACCCAATACATGTGCTTGGAAATGCTTTCTGTAAAAGGAATCAGAACAGTCAGAGCCACCTCCTCAGTGCAGTGCAAAACATGTTGGAAGGTGGCTGTCTTGTGAGATGAGGTTTGGAGCCTGCTATGACCTGACCCCACGCCTGGGCTGAGACCCAGCAGTGCTGCACGCTCTGCCATCCGCAGGCTTCTTTGTAACTCGAGGAGGTCAGCTTTAAACCAAAGGGTTTAGCGGTGGCTATTTGCTGCTGGGCTTTTCACTGGTGGTGTGACCTCTGCCATTTTTCAAATCTACCTGTTCTTTGAAAGAGTCTTCTTCAAATAAATAGAAATAAATTTTTAGTATATTTACTCTTCTGTGGTACTATTACTGTATTTGGCTTTTTTTGATTTTATTTTTTTTAAATACTTGGGCTTCATTTAGCATTCTAAAAATTAAACAGAAAATTGTTTTTTATACTGCCTGAGGAAGGCTAATAGGTTTAGAAGTTTTTCAATAAATACCCATCTCCCCTTGAAAGTTTTATTTCAGTCTTTGAAAATGTACATAGTACTGAAGCACAGCTGGAAAACAATATAAGAAGAAGAGGAAAATGTACAGACCTGGTAAGCGTCACACTTAAAAACCACACAATCTCTCCAAATGTCATCATATGCCAGCTATACTTGGGACCAGAAGTAGCAGCCCTCCTCCTGCCAGGCTACAAGAATGCTAATATATTGTCATCAGACAAGATGTGGACCTTGACAGAAAGATATGGAGATTAAGATTCTGGCTTGGAAAAGTCCTCAAAGAGATTTGGAAAAAGTGCTGGGTCCTCAATTCCAGTTGATAGCAAAGAGTACTAAGTTTCACAACTGGTCAACAATATGGGGTGATAGAAGACGATTCATGATAACACACAAAAGAGCCTCAGATGCTTTGCTATAGGGTATTATTTGTTCTCTATTTACATAGTGCCTTTGTTTCAAAGTACAAGCGAAGGATCACAGCAGTGAAACGGAAAGCAATACTTGACAATGAAAGCAAACAAGCCACCAGCCCTGGATCACAAGTGAGAACAATAGATACAGCTTACAGAGGAAAAGAAAATATCAAGACAGTGGGAGAAGCAGCATAAAAGAAAGAAAATAGATTCCTATGGCTATATTTAGAGCTGAAATTTTGAATGATAAGGAAGTACTTTTTTTGCTGCATTGCTTCAAGGTAAGATGCAGGGATCATGTCCACTTTTGGTTTAGACCCTTTCTCATGTTCTCCTTTGCTGGTGATGGTGCCTCAGTCCGCAACACCCCATTGCAATGGACGCTGCAAGGTTTAAATCATCTACAGAGTATGTCTACATTGCACTGATAAGCGTGACCTTATGAGAAGCACTGCAGTACCTAGCAAAATAATTTTAGCTTTGGTTCTGTCCCTCAGACATCTGAATCATACATGCCCTTTGCTCCTTTCTCCCCAAAGAGATTCTGCCTCAGCCTTGTCATCATCTACTCTCCACCAGCAGAAATAGCACCCCTTCTCTCCCCTTCTTACTCTCCTACGTGCTCTCTGTCCCTGCTCCGGGAGCACTCTGCATCTGGGTTAGGAACCACTGCAGCACCCTGCAAGACAGAACATTTTTTTTTTTTTTAAAAAAAAGGGACTCTTCTAGACAGCATGGAGATGAGATGGAGATGGCAAGGATCACCTTTCAGGACATTGTACCAAGACAGCAGTTACCCTTTCTGTAGAGGAAGAATCAAACCTCTTCATTGTTGGCCAAATAAAGCCAAATGCATTCATTTCCATAGGCGAAGAAGTGCTATGCACAACCAGCAGCTGAAGGACTGAAGGTGGTGGCCTTGTTGTCCTGCAATCAGTTCCAGCCTGACACGCCAGACAGGAGTAGACTCTGTCTTCCCAGTCCACCATAGAAAATCCTGAAAGCAAACGCTTCAGGACATGTGGAGAAGGCCTCAAGATAAGTGAGAGATTCTGTGAAAGTCAGGCAAAGTTAGCAGCCACATCTCTGGCTTTAGCCTTCTGAAAGCCCAGGAATTAAAATTATAATTAATAGCTATGCCAACAGCTTTTAGCTCCACTTAACAAAAGCCCTCCCACAAAGGTCTCAAACCTTCGTTTTCTTTCCAGGCTGGCTTTTGCAAGATCAAGGACTGTTTGCTCCAACAGGCTGGCCACTGACCTACATAGAGCAGCAAAGCTCAACGCAATAAAGGGCAAAGCTGAACTGCCTTTTTAAAAATAATCTAAGTTTAGAAACAATTTAGATGCTGGTGTAGCCGTGTGACTCCAGAAGCTGCAGAGCCTAAAGCCAGCGGTTTAATCTGTACCTGACTCTTGGCAGACCATGTGATGATGATGATTTTGCATCTGAAAAATCACTGTTTAAGTTGTTACTAGTTCTGAATGGCAGAGGCATGGATGGAGGCAAAAAGAAACCATATTTCTTGACATGAAACAGTCTCTAAACACAGTATATTCTACTAATTTAAAGAGGTCTGCTCTAATTTATGCATACTGCCCAAATGAGGTTCATATTCCTGACCTAAGCCTCCAGGCAGTATGGCCAGATAAGTAAAAAATGTTAATAATATCTCTCATTGTATGTCTCTAGTTGCTTACATGACTTTTAACAGTTTTCAGGGCTGGGATTTTCCAAACTGCTCAGTGTTGGTCTAACTCTGACTTTGTTGCTTACAGTGACTGAGGCACTCATTCAAAAGAGATCCCAACATGAATATACAATTTCTTTTCTACTCTTATGGAGTAATATTTGGCTTGTTATATCACATTAACTCAGTCTTCTGCCAGCCCTGAAATAATTTATCCCAGTAGATCCTATATTCATCTTGCTGTTACTCGAAGTGGTTGATGTTTGATGACCAGAGGTACATAATCAACCTTACAATTTCTTGATTTCTATCAGGAGATGTTAGAAGTGCAACTTATGTCATATCTAAGCAAAAAACCCCTTCCACGTGAGAAATTACTGGCCATCCATTTTGTGATCGAACGCATACAGCAAGATTAGTGATCATCTGTAGCTCAGCTGTTATTTTTACTGGGTTATCAAAGCCCTGAGGAGGATTTTGTAAAGCTATTTAGCCTGAAGGAAGGGATTAAAGAGGTTTCTCCCCATGAAACATCTGTTGCAAATGTACTCTCCAATATTCGGAGCAGAATGTTAAAATTAATCAGAAAGGAGAAGAGTCTCTTCCCTGTTCAGCAGCCGCACTCTCTGCTCAGCCACCCCACGGAACAACCCACTGATTCTTGCCCAGCCCAAACCAGAAGCTGCCCCCACCACTAGGGAACAGAGGACTTTGGATGCTCCTCCCCTCAACACCCTGACGGGACACTTCAACTTTTTCCTCAGCTCTCTTCCCTTTTGTCAATGAACGAGAAACTAGGACTTGAATTGACTGTTAGAGACAGGAAGGCAAACCATCCATGATCTCCTTCTCTTCTTGCCCTGATTCCCAGACCCTAAACTCATGCTTTTCTGGTGTATGCACTTGCATGCCTTTTTTTTTTTTCCAAACAGGTACTTGCTGGAATAATCATAATAATCATGCCTACTTAGAGCAATAACTGATTATTTTCCCAAATGGAGTCCATTACCTACAATCCCTCTATTTGTGTGATCTGGAAAAAAAATTTCCATGCTCACCTAAAAAACAAACAAACAAACAAACACCACCACCATAAACAAAAAAAATAATATTAGAACATTAAAGAAACTTGGATACCAGCAGTTCTGATACTGATGTGGCCCAAGAGCTGTTTTCTGTTCCTTCTCCCTCCTCTCACAGGGCTCTCTCAAGCCCCCTTATCCCAGTCCTAAGATAAAGTTTATATTCTAGAGGCAAGGATAACTTTTTTTCCTCCAGTAGCAGATAGGACTAGCTTGTGCTATGCTTTTACTGCTTACAGTATTGCATTCTATAGAGTTTGGGGAGAAAGGAGATATCCAGGAATAACCAAGCACATCCACTGTAGAGTAATATATACTGAGCAAATTTAAGGGTTAGAAGAAGTTGGATAAAAAAATAATTCTCAGTTTATTCTGCTTCATGCGTAGGAGATTTTCAGAGAAATTGAGGAAATTGAGGAGACTAGACTTCATGTTCCTCATTCTCAGTGCTTTTTTAAATTACTGAGTTTTAAAAAAAAGATATTTTTTTTTTTCAAAGCAAAAGGAGAAGTTATTTAATTCTTCTTCTCTATATGAGAAGGGGAAGAATTATACACTCACACTTATATATGCTGGTCTTAAGAAACTGAAGCTTCAGGAGGATGGAGGAATGGTTCACCAGTAGCATGACAGTAGTAACCTAATAAAAGCCATAAGTGACACTGAGCACACTGCATTTCTGTCCTCAGTTCAGCCATGGGCAAGTGACAGATCCCTTAAAAACACATCATCGTCACTGCTGCTAGTGAGATCCCATCAAACACAAGAAGAGAGGTAGCACAACGGGTGCCTGCTAAGGGCTTAGTAGGACATACCTGTCCTTGTCACTCTGTGCTCCCAACTCAGAGGAAAGGGACTGATGTGTCTCACTCCTTTGGGCCAAATTCACCTTCTCCAGGTGAGCGCAGAAGCAGTGGCGCAGCAATGATGCACCTACTATGCACATATTACGAAATGACAAAGCAAGGATACTAAAGCAAAAAACCCCTAAAGCTGGATATTTGGGGAGCTCCCAGGAGGCCCAGGACTTACACCTTGTAGTCATCCAGGAATGGAAGAGGTTTCTTCTCGCAGACCCAGGTTCTGGTAACAGAAAGCAGAACAGAAAGTTTTAAAAGACTGTTTCAGGCGGATATATAGAAGAGTTAGAGATTCAATTTCTAGTGCTGAGTATGAGGACAAGGTCATAAATAAGAAGTCAGACAGTAAAACAGCAGCAAATGCCTGTGCCTGCTGCTGTAATCTCAAAGATTAACTGGTAGAGGCATACCAGCCAAGCTCGTCCACTATGGCATGAGCATTAAAAAGTCCTCAAGCACTTCACTTGGTTAGAGTTGTACCAGAATTCCTGGAGAATACATCCTGAAACCTGACAGTGGATACCGTGGCCAAATGACCACGACTTCTTTCCAAGGCAATGAGAAAGGGGAGACCAGGCTTCTCCCATAACTGGTATGCACAGGCTACGCTGCAGTAATCTGGGAGTCTACCCTCAGTGCCTTTCCAGACCTTTTGGTTGAGAACAACAAAACAGCGAAGCATGTGAGCTCTTGTCTACTAAAACTGGAGTAAATCCAGAGTAATGTCACCAGGGTCACAAAACAGCCTCTAAATAACCACTGAAAACCTGGCTATATTAAAACTGGTGATATGTGATTAAAAAAAGCTGTAATTCCCCTCAGTCTCTGTGCCCACATCCAGGTGACAGGCTGCCCCCTCCAAAGGGATGGCTGGGACACAGCAGTTGGCTTGGCAACTGCTGCCGTAATAAAATATTTTCCCTCCAAATCAGAAAGTATTAAAAACATACTGACAAATTGCACCCTGCATTTTTCTCAAGTAATAAATCTGCTTTTATATTTAAAGACCATACTTCTTCCCCTGGCAGGACATAACTGTGGAATATTTCTTTCCTCAGAAGACACTGTACCAGCCTGATTTCTGGAGGGCTTGTGAAGGCGCGATGCAGAAGCTCAGAAGAGGAGCTTTGTGCAGGTTGCTGCTGGTAGAGGCACAGGGGAAGTTCAAGGGACATCCAGGGGCCTTGCTGAAGACACTGCAAGGAGCAAGTCATTATATAGCTCGCAGACTCAGCTGGCTAATGCAGGACAGAGGTCTGCCAAAGCTCTCCCTGTCCTGGGAAAAGGATTGTCACTTGGTCACATCAAAAATTTCCTGCATTCCCCACAGTGCATGAGCTCCCACTCCAATGCACTTCTGAGCACGGCCTTTACTCATGCTGTAAGACCCCAACAGAATCTGTACAGGTTGTTGTGACCTGTTCTTAAAGCCATTTTGACTCAAGGTATTCAGATAATAACTTCTGTTGAGGGGTGGGTGTATGAGAAAGAAGCTAAGACTATTTCCAAGTACACTCTGCCTTTAGGGGCTGCTGCCTGGCTTTAGAGGACACAGAGCTGTTCCCTGAAAGGAGTAACCAGAAATAACTGCAGCCTTACATGACCTCTCGAACACAGGTGACAAATATATTGCCTTGCATATAATCTTGGCCATTCTATTTGATAAAGGCATCTAGTAACTAATTATTGGCTGGTGGTTATAGAGCACTCCCAAGTACAGGAGATTTGGGATTCATGGTGTGAATGGTAGTTGCCTTTTTTTCCTACATTTTTTGTAAAATAACTCTGAGGATGCACGCAGAGAAGCAAAGCCTCTGAAACACATTTAATTAGATAAGCTAAATCTGCAATGTAGAATTTGGAAACTGTCCAGGTTTGGATGGATAATTCATTAATCTTGCTGGGTGATAGTGGACTCTGCTGATTTATGTGTGAATCAACTGCTGCTCTTCTGGGTTCCCCTTTCACCTCCAGCCCAGTAATTCATTTGTCTACCCCTTCTCTTATCTAAAGCTTCTGAGGTTTTTCATGTTGCCATCCCTGAAACACACACACACGATTGCTTTTTCAGGACCGGTTTTGCAGGGGTAGCGAAATGGAGGTGCACAGATTAGCAAGACCATTGCACTCAATGGGTAATGGGGCCATCGAGGAGATGACTTCCCAGGTCCCCAGTCCTGTGGGATTTCTGCTGTATCTTCTTCTTAACCAAGAAGCTCCTCTTCAAGGGAGGGAAGAGGGCTCTGTAGATCTCCTGCTGTGGCCCTCACTGATATTTATTTCCCTGGAAGCAGACTGTAGAAATAAAGAAATCAAAGGGACAACTTGCACGAGGGCTGAGAAGCTTCTTAAAGCAGCTCCAGGGCCAACCACAGTAATTGAGATCTTCTGAATTAGCAGTGCTCTGTGTGTGTGTCAAAGGGTACACTGATGAAGAAACACAGATTATCCTTCATATCAGCAAAGTACTATCTGGGACAAGCTTGCACAATATTATAATCTAGAACTCAAGGTGTCTTTGGCACTTGCCCAGGTAACTGCACCCAAACCGTAGACTGCTCACAGGTTGAGGTTAATTCACTAGAATCAGTCACCACCTTTTACTATTGTCTGAAAAGTGCTGGAAGTGTGTCCCAGCCCCTGCACGCTCATATGTGGAGGCCAGGGACAAAACCCAAGCTGGTCCATTGAGCTGCGGCCAGCAGGGAAGGGGCAGAGCTCTCAGTGAGCACAGGGATGGCTTCTGCTGCTGCAGGAAAAAGGGAGATGGGAAGCTGGGGGTGATGTCTTCAGTGGAGGACAGAAAGCAGAGAGTCCTCAATTCTTGAAGCTGCACAGCAGATTAAAAGGAGGAGTCGCTGCCTGGCATTTTCCCTCTCAACAGCAAACTGTTGGCCAGCTGCTGTGGAAGGAAGCTCATCAGTTTGCTTACAGTGTCACTTGGAACTCCAAAACAATTTTTCTGTAGCTAGAAAATATTTGGGCCTAACTGACACTGATAGCGCTGCGACCCCAGGGAAAAATATGATGACGGAGGGGTAGACGGGGCTGGAAATGCCAGAGACGTGCTGTGTTTGCAGAGCAGGTGCCGGTCCCCAAGCAGCCTCCCATGACAGAGCAGGTACCCAACGTGTGCATGCAGAACACGGCTGGTAACACATCTGTGCTCCAGAGATCACTTCGACTTCATCAGCCTGTAAGCAAGAATCAAGCCATGTCTTACAAATAAATAATTTTTGACTGACAGCACATGTGAAGGCTGATTTCAGAAGGCTTTGTGTGCTGGGTTATTCTGTGTGTAATAAGGCGCAGGCAGCGACTGAAGCATTTCCTGCCGCTCTCTCCTCCTTCGTGCGAGTTCCCTGCCACTTGCTTACACATTTGCTTTCACAGTGTCATCTGCTTTTTTGCAAGGGGTGCTTGGTTTTGTCTGTCCTCCTGCCTAAGTTTTGCAAACCTGTGAAAGCAGACTATCTTTGAGACATCTAACACTCAATTCCTTTTGGTTGAAAAACGTGAGTTTCCATTTTGGTAAAACAGTTGTGGTGTAGCTCCATTGCAGAAACATTCTTCCAAAGCCTGATGTCTCTTCAATTAATTATACTTTCAAAATAAAATTATTTAATATGTCAGAGCTGAACAAAAGTGCAAATAAGTCATGTACATGCAGTATCAATTACCCATTCTACTCTAAAATAATTCAAGCCTCATGAAATTCCTTTGCTGGTAGCTGGACCTGTTAGCTGAGGAAGTTCTGCCTAAATCCGGTCTCTTCAAATCAGAACTGAAACAATTTATTTTTTGTGTGTGACAGAGCAGGGAAGGGTGTCTGTGCTTTATTATTTTTAATAGCAGAATAAGAAATAAGAGTTTTCTTTTTTCCAGGATTCTCCAGTAAGTTTTTTTTCACAATCAATGTATATATTTTTTTTCAAGGTAAATATATTGCTCTCTTGCTGGTTGAAATATCTCATAATTTTAAGCTTAAAAAAACACCTGTTCTCTAAGAAGCTAACAAGCACAGATAGCTGACCAGCATCTATCTAGGTTTCCACTGTGGTTCGACTCGTGCTGTGTGCCTGCTGTCCAGACAATTCTTTGAATACAAAGGCCAGAGTGAAAGTGTTGCATTTATACTGTATATGTGCACTTCAGCTCAAGTGAATTTAGCTTTGGACACATACTGACTCCATTTCTTCTAACAAACATCTCACTATTTGTCTCAACAGCACATACCAGCATCTTTTCTGCAGAACAGTCACTACCATTGCTTGTTCCCCATGCCATGTGTGCACAGATACAACCTAAAAAAATCAACACCCCAAAGCAAGAAACTGATGAATTAGTAAGCAAAACCACATGGCATAAAACCAGGTACTGCAGGAATATGGTGAGATTGGAATAATCTAAGTTAGAGTTAACAACCCAGTTTTCCATGAGAGCAAGAGGCCATGCTGGAACCACACCAACAACTTCTATTCTTTCTAACAAGTCTGTTGCCACCTTAATTGTACATCAGAGGATTGTCCTGGTCACAGATGCAACCCAGATTTAAAGGTCAGCCTAGAAGAGGTCCAACAACCATCATAGCAAAATCAAAGAGGTATGTGGACTTCAGAGGAGTGAAGAACTTTGTTAATATAAAAAAATAAGGCAAATTCTATCCTGATGGCATGAATAAAAGGATATTAAGAAAATCAAAAGTTCTCTATTAAGAAGTACAAAGTTGCCTTAATCTAAGGAGCCCCAAAATAATATGTGTTAATAGTAGTTGAATGGTTACTATGTGCTTCCACAACAGGATAAAATGAAGCTGAAAAGCTTCCAACCCTGTTTACTGATGTACTAGGACATGGTTTAGAAAGAGTAATTTACTTTTTAAAGTATGCAATGGAGAGGCAGAGCTGCGAGGCAAGGTGACAATCAGCCTTCAACTGTCTCATACTTTCTTTTGGTACCCTACCAATACAGTCTTAAGATTACAGCCTTTCCTCTCCGCTTACAGATGGACTGATGGACTGTCAGATTAGTCCTACCCTTGAGCAGATTTTGCTTTTCCCTTTTATCTCCCAGCTTTCACTGCCTTCTGCCTTTTTCCATCTGATTAGGTGAACTATCAAGGCATATTTTTGTGATGAGCAGAATACCCTATCCCAGTGCAACATGGATGGATTTTCAAAGGAACCTAATCTTGGTTTCGATCAGGCTTTTTATGAACAGAGAAGCAGCAGCCTGTTAGTCCCTGCAATGAATCCACCAGGCACTCCTGGAGGTTAACCAATGGGTGCTCATGGCTCCAAAAGGCCTCAAAAGATGTTGCTTTGTAAACCCAGGCTCCATCACTATCACCTCTCTGTCTTCACTTTATCTCCTGCACCTTCCTGCTGCCTTGTCACTCTGAGCCTCCCTCCACCTGCCACCACCACCTTGCCCCACATCTCTCCTGCTCCTGCCTGGATCTCCTGCACTCAGGGCTGGAGCCACGCCAAATTGCCTTGGTGGGGTTTATCAGCTCAGGATCTGCCAGCAATAGGTCTTGGTTTCCGCCGGGACCAGCGTGACTTGCCACCTAGGCGTGCCTCTGCTGTTTGAGGCCATGTGGGCATTGAGGAGTCTCCATGTCAACCAAAGCCAACAGGGACCCGCGCTGCCATTCCTTCCAGCCAGGCCATGCTGCGTCAGGAGCCTCTGCACAAATTACTATGTCTACATATCACTGTGACCTCCCTGTCAAAAATAGTAGCTTTGGTTTTGAAGTCGGTATGAGGATGATGCTGCACCCAGATTAATGAGCACACTTGCTCTCAGCAGGGCCAATTAGCCAGGATAGGCAGCTGGGTTAATTCAGTTCCAGAGCTGGCTTGTTTTCTACTTGTGACCTTGTTTGCCTCTAATTTGGGTATCTTTACATGCTGTCACACTACATCTTGAGACCTGGCAGCATCTATGCCACTTCTGAAACGCCGCTTAGTCATTTAGTTCATATAAGCCTTGTTACACTCAGCAGAGCTATACATGAATATATTTTAAATATCTAAGCACCAGCACACTTCTCAGGTGGTTTCTGGAATCCAGCCCACACAGTCATTTAATGCCAACCTGAGAGTGGCTGATTGCTGCTTCATGCAAAACCAGGACTGACACAGTGATTGATATATCTATCACAAAAGTAAATCAAATTGAAGCAAAAAATACAAGAATCAACTTAAAATACTAGTCATCACCCTACTATTAGTTCACATAAAAAGGGGACAGCTGGAATGAGCACGTAGAAGACTGAAAATGCACCAGAAAATGTAAGTTCAGTTATAAGCCCTGATAACTGCTTACATTTATTTGAAGAATAAAATCCTGCCTGTCTCCCTTGTTCGCTCTTGGGGGAAGAAGCACATAAAAGATGTACATAAAGTCTTCAATAAACAGTTTAATAAGGTGATTGTCTTCAGATTTAGTTTCAAAATAAATTCCTTTACACTCGTCTCATAGTCACAAGGCTCAAGGCAGTGGTAGCAAAAAATCGAGTAGGCCTTTACCATAAAAACATAGCTTTAGCAAAAAAAAAAAAAAGAGTCAAAATTTTTAAAAGTTAGGAGAAAATTGTTCATTATATCTGTAATAATCCGAATTACTGTTCCATATCCATATTTTAGTATTACCTAGTCATCAAGGTAAAAATATCATGTTATTGTCATAATTCCCCAAAAAGCAAATACTAAAAATATTATGATAATATTGAATTTTTCTGATTAGTAGAAACAATGTAGCAGATCCAAAATAAATGTTTCTACTCAGTATATTTGAGGGATAGACAGAACTAAATTTCTGAAAAATTGTCTCTTTCATCTCCCAGAATATCTTGGTAGAGACTTAGTATTTACATCGTCATGCACTTCTTTATATGTATGTTAACGTGCCATTTTTAAAGTTTTCTTATTTTTATGCATCCATTATTCACTTTGAGCAGCAGTAATCTTGAAAATGTTTATCCTTTTTGCCACACGTTTTTGCAAATATGGTCACAGCTTTGCATAGATGTGAGCTCATAACTGAGCCTTTTCAGTCTATGTATTTACAGAAACAGTGCTGAGTCAATGAGAAACGACCACGGAAAGAAGCCACAGCCTTCGTACTCCAGCAGAACTGTAAGGAGATACCGAAGATGAGCTAATGTTGAGAACAACTGCGTCAAATAGCAAATGCAGATGTCACGGTCGCGCAGGGCAGGTTTGGTAGGAGGCTGCAGGGTGGGGAGGCACGATTAGCCGGGGCCCAGCGCTGGGACGGGGTTATCGCCGGCAGGGACTCCTGCCAGGTCACGGGGCTGTATTTCTCTGAAGCGGACAATCTGCAGGAGTTTAGTCACAATAAAACAGGATAAAGTGTGTTTTCGTAAACACAGAAAGGACGCGGGCCCACGCTGCGAAAACAGCTGTGAAAACTGTCGGTGTTTTGGAGTCTCAGTTTCTCAGCTTCAGCTCTTCAGATATGTAATTCTACGTAGAATATTTAAACAGGAAACAGTGATTATAAGTACAAATTTAAGGTCTGAGTGGGGTTAAAAAAGTATTTTCAAGGGCATATAGTGTTTGGGATTTTGCTTTTGCAAAACCTTGTAAAAACAGAGGGAAGAATTGAGGTGGGGAAAAAAGGAAGTAACCATTTTTATCAGACATATAATATTTTCCCACAAAATGATCAGTGTAGCAGAGACACTCAGTTCAATTTGTGCAAATCTCCAGTTTAGGGAAGTAAGTGAATGTAACGGGGGGAGTTCCAGAAGTGAATGTCTGGATCTCTCAGACACAGATTCTGCACACAGAAACCAAAAATAAAACCTCAGGCACTGCAGGTGCTTCCAGGATTGCACCAATAACTGCACTGCTTCACTCACCTTATACTCACTGTAGGGTGGCTGGTTTTGTCTGCAGTTATAACGTCACAGCACAGTGATAACTCACTATGGAAGTGTGTGTGGCTTCACTGTGTAGTTTCATTTATGCTCGGACTGATCGTTCAGCCCGAGTCCCACAGCTGCCTTGGCAGGGCTCCGGGTAGCAATGCGGCACATTCACTTTCAAAGCTTTTTTGGGAGAAGCACGGGTTTTCTTTGTGTCCGCATTATAATACAGCTGTATTCCATACTATGTTGATGTCTTATTTTTTCCTTATAGAAGCATTTCTTTTTTTAATGCCTTAATTCTTTCTCAAATTTTAAAGATTTGTGAACAGATAAAAAAATGCAGGGCTTCTAAATGCTTAACACAGCTCCACGGCTGCTATTACATGACTTAGTCACTACTCCTGTACTCTTGCACAGATGAGGAAGCTTGCACTCGCAGATCCCTTGCAGGACTAGGACCACACTTCATGAGTTAAGAACAGCTCTCCAAGCTCAGCTGTGTTTGGCTTTGGCATGTCGCATATGACAAGGCCAGCTGTACTAGCAGGGGTCTGGGCGTCTAATCAACCAGAAAGAGCGAGCTGCTATCTCTGGCGTCCTCCCCCGTCCCCCAGCAGAACACATTTTTCTGGAGCCACTGATATTCTTGCAGCACAGACCTGATTTATGACTACTGCCTTCAGGACCTACTGCAATGCACACACTTAATTCGATAGTTACAGTAGCCCAAACTGATAACATTTACAGAGGATCTTTCTCTAAATGACTTGTACTTACAGAAATAAATGCCATTAGTATTTCCTATTTTCAAATACTCATATCTGTGAATATGAATGTTCCTGCATTTGTATAAAAATCTCCTCAAGGTGTTTACACTAATACATTATCAAAACACGCACAAATATATATAGAGAGATACGAGCGAAACATAGTATGAGAATTAAAGAAAAGAAACACGCTAAGTATAACATATCAGAGAAAAACACTAAATACCAGGTTTTAAATTGCCAGTTCAGCCCATATAACAGTTCAACAACTACGCTGCTCAGGCAAATGGTCCCTTCCGCTACTTTCAGCTGGAGCAGACAAAGCTGAACTTCGCAATTAGATAACAAAGTTGAACTACTTTCTAATTTCTCCACGTTCAAGTACATTAAGCAATTAGCAGGCACACTTTGTGGATTAACTTTTGCAAGCTCTGCTAGAGGGGCCTCCTGTCCTCCGCCTGGCTGGAGCTGCACACCAACAAGCTAATAAACAGGTTAAACCTGCACAGCCCCGTGCAATTCACTGCAAAACACTTTGCATGTGGTAATAGGGTCTCTTCTATTACCTCTGAATGTTTTTAACATCTGTGAGTTATTTGCTTTGATAGGGAGCAATAAATAAAGGTGAAAAGGGCTGTCTCTTTGACCCACAGTGTGGAGTTCTGCAGCAGCACACAGTAGCCTCGGGTGGTTTTTATGCCCAGGATTAACAGGGATTGGGAATGATGCAAAAGCAGCAGCTGAATCAAGGGTCAGAAATCACTTTGTGAGGCAATTTCTACAGAAAGATTCAAAAGCAATGTGATTTCCAAGTATAAACAAACACTCTAATGTCCTATATTCAGAATTTGTTTATTTAATCTCAACTGTTTTTTCAGTAAATGCTGCAGCTCAGAGCTTGTTTGGATGAGCTGACAGCACTATGTTTCATGGCATGAAGGTTTGGCTGCAAGTGACAAGCTATCAGAAAATTTGGGAGAAGTGAAGGCAAGTAAGTTTGTTGAACTTCCACAGCAAACGAGAAAAAAGAGAACTTGTTCTCAATCAGACATCGTGTGATGCCCTTTTTTTCTTATTAGGGAAGGCAATTAAGCATTTTTATTCATGCTGAACTTACTTGTGGTAGTTGTGGATACAAATAGTTTCAAATATGTATTATTTTTAAAAATCTTTATCTCCCAACTACATATTGAACTTTGATGAAAAAAGGATTATCTTGTGTCCATTTCCAGTCAGACGGATTTCTACCTCTGGATTTATTTTTTGCCTCATGTTCATTTTGGCCTTATGAAGAATTCAGTGTTAAGGAAAGTGAAACATTTGTTTTCCTGCAAAGCCTTCTCCTTATAAAAGTAGCACGTCTCTTTTTTTCCCTCATCCTTGATTCTCTGTCCCCTTGGTCCATTTCTTCTCTACAATCTTCAAGTATCACAAAAGCTGCAATTCTCTTTTCCCTAGGTTTATAATCATTATCTGTTACTTGTTTCTTCAGTGTCTCTTCTATACCCTTTAAGAAAATTGCAAACACTCTACAAACTGTATAATGTATAATGCATACTTAGCTGTAAGAACACTCATGACTTCTCTCAGTTTGATTGTGAATGAAGACTTATACTTAACCTTGCCTCAGATACATAGGTGTGTTAAGAATATCAGTAGTATCTGTGACAGACAGAAGTGTCTCCAAGTTTTCTGCAATAAGCAAGAAAATCCTGCCTTGGTTTGCTCTTCAGCAGTCTCAAGAATAAGTCTGTGGCATAAAAGTTTCTCTTCTCTCAGCTGAAGGACAGAGTTGCATAGTTTATCATGCCCAGCTAATGTCTTTATGGTCCAAAGGGCTCGCCTCACCCCCAGACTTCAGGCTTACATTGGAATCCAAGGTATGTAATGATGATATGAACATGATATACTTTACTGTAACCTGTGCTTCAGGCAGCTGTTAATGCCAGTCTAGCTTTCTGTAGTCTGCAGCCAAAGGAAAGTTGTCTGCAGTGTATGTATATCTTCAGTCCCCAGCATACTTACTGTGAGGTCAATGGCATGCTGAAGTGGATGCCACAGAACCAAAGAGCCATTTGTTAAAATTCAAGTCTCAGATGTTAATGTATATTTGGGATAATTTCTCTGCCTAAGAATGAAATTAATTTCTTCCCTGCTAAATTACTATTGTGGTAGCGTCTAAGTCTCTCTCTGAGACTGAGAGACACATTGTACTGAACTTTACAGAAATAGTGGGAAAGATGGTCTGGCTCCAAAGAGATAAAAGTCAAAGGTAGTAAAAAGGTCAAAATACATAAAGGAGAAACCAAGAAGTACAGTGGGAAGGGAAACAAGAGAGATACGCTGGCCTCCCACAACTGCTGAGCAGATCAAGAACAGGATTTGAACTCAGCCTGTTGGCTCCTAATCTAATCTTCTATTGTATGCTGCTGCTTCACACAACCTTGCCCGAGAGAAAGATGCCTTACTATTTCAATATTGCCCCAAATCCTCCCTTGTAAAGTTGCTCTTGTTACGCAGATCCTTCCATGTTCAGTCCCAGTTTATGCAAGTTATGCTTTGTTAACCAGGAGATCAGTACACTTTCCACCAAGTGTAAATCCTTTTAGTGGTATGCCTACTCCTTGCTCAGTTGATGAACTGAGCAACACTTACACACAATGTAGATGCAAAAATCTGCACAGTGAGTTTCTCTGCAGCATCTCAGTTAAGGGTTCTGGTCATGAACAGTCAGGGAAGGGAATCAATCAATTGTATTGCTTTTCCTTGGACTCTTGCTCTCATTGATCTGCAAAAAAAAAATAACATGAGTAATTTTTAAGTTCAGACCTTGAAAAAGCTATGTAGTGTGGAAAGACTGCTCGGTTTTATTTACATGCAGCACTCCTCCTAAGACATCCCACAAGATGTTTACTTTTGTGCAGCGCCATGAAATTGTTGATTCGCATGTGGTTTTTTCCTTCTATAATCTTCAAATACTTTTCTACTGAACTGCTGCTAGTAAACAGTTCCCATTTTAAAATTATTAATTTTCATTCATTAACATTAAATGATGTTCATCAGTACCTAAAAGTCCCTCAACTACGAAAATACCAAGTGAAGTATTTTCAAAGGCTTCATTAACCTCATCACATATACTTATAGCTTCTCCTTATACTCATGTTTATGTGCATACATTAGTGAAAACAATAGCAACATGTATTGATTGTTTTGTGGATTAGATGATTACAGGATGTAGAACAAAGAATAATAAGTTCATGTAATACAGAACTGCTGCAGGATAAATTTACCTTATTTGCAACATTTTCTAGAAAACCAGTTCTGGTTTTAATCACACTGACTAAATATAAAACTGCATTCATAATTCAGGTGCTGTGCATCAAGTAAATCTTCAGCACAGAGGTCTCAAGACCTTTTAGGAGTGCAGGGGTATCAGCCAGTCTTACGGAGGTGGAGCTCAGGTATGGACCCAGCTATCAGCTACAACTGAACTTCTCATTTGCAGAGCCAGCTATCAGGTGCCAGGCTGAACGTGCAAATGCACAGTGGCAGGCAGGCTTTGTGGATGAGGGAAGATAAGAAGCAGGTGCAAAATATGCAGCAGATCAATGTGGACAGCACAGACATGCTATTTATCTTCCCAGAGCTCCTTGGAAAGGGCTCAAGACACCTTCAAGGGCATTTCCTCTCACAAGAAAGAAAGTGAGAACCTCCGTGGCTTAACTCCTTAGCGATTTATAAAGGATTAAACATTAGAGGGAAACAAGAAGAGCCAAAGTTCTGTAATCCATTTTTGGCAGAGAGGAGCACTCAACAAACCCCACAGATTTGGTAGCAGCAGGCAAAACTGACTTCATGGATCAAGTGCTGCACACAAGTATGAGAAGGGTGTAGACAGGAAAAGATGACAGCAAGACCGCAGGGCAAACACAGAGAGTAGGAGCTGTCTGCATGTTAAGAGGAGAGGGAAAAGGAAAAAAAAAAAAAAAAAGAATAATATTAACATCAATTTTCTTTCCATAAAAGCCCTATTTTCTACCCAATTTTTTTCCCATTGTACCTTAGCCTTTGACGTCAGCGAACATCGTCTGTTCATTCTAGCAATAAATCTAACCCACAGTTTCTAGATCTCACTATTTAACAAGATTTTGGAACTTTGTCATTTGATTATTTGCTCATTTCTATCTGATTATTTCTACCTTTCTACTGAAGTATTTTTCTGTGTGACATTCTGACCACTATATCCATCACAAATACCCTTGGAGTAAGTTTAACAGGGGGGTTTGCTTGTATGAGCTGTTTTAAAATCGAAATGCAATTCCAAAAGAGGAGCTAACCTGCACGCATAGAATCATGAGACTACTTTAGCATCCTGCAAACATGTTTGGAGAGAGTAATATTAAACGTTTAAGCTTGCTGATTAGGGCATTGATTCTGCAAGTACTTACTACAAGGCATAATCCCTTTGAAATCAGGGGGACTATTCATGGTCAGAAAAGCTGTGCCTCTGAGTAAACATTTGCCTCCCTCAGCCCTTGAAAGCAATTGCAGGCAATCTTTCTCTTCTAAATGGACAGTGCTCACTCATTGGCAGTCCACAGCTATGAAATTACATATAGTGTAATCGTGAAAATTACATAGGACTGCCCCTAATAACAGCTTGTAGTCAGTAATTGGCTCGGTGGCGAGATGAGAAGCGCTTAGTCATTCCACAAGAGGCACACAGGAAATGCCGAGATGAACTGTCGTAATTAGACACATATTATTAGTGTTTATTAAAACACAACTAGTTACACTGGTTGTGCATATTCTGTAGGCAGACCTTCTGAAAAACTGAGTAAGCTAGCCTCAGCCTTGCTATATAGGCCTTGTTTACAACAGAAAGTTGTGCTGACCTAACTACATTACTGTAGTTAAAGCTATATTACTAAATATATTACTACACATATATTACTATATATATTACTATAGATAAATCGCCCATTTAGGAGGAGCTGTATCAGAGTATCTTATTTTTCCTTAGCAGAAGGAAAAACAGTGGCGGTGTAAGACACCTTCACATCAGTACAAGCATGCATCTGCTTAAATTGTACAATTAAATGGGTTGTAAAAATTGCCAGAGCTCAGATAACACAGCTAAATTGGTATGTGATGTATGAAGAGACCAGACTCTTTTATTTCACAGATAAATGTGCATCCGTGAATCTCACCCCTCTTGCATGAGAGAAGGAGAAGAGAGAAGTGAAAACGCCCAGTGTTTAGGATAGAGCCTTTTATGCCTGAGCATCTTGTGACTTCACCAGCATTTGCAATTCAGTGACATGCAATGTATTCATTTGGCAGCTGCCTGTAAAAGTACTTGAATCAGTCTGAAAAAAAGGAGAGAAGCTGCCCATTTAAGAAAACAATAAAAGGTCACAGAGGGATAAATGTTTCTGCCAGCATTAATTTCACTATAATGTTCCAGTTTCTCATCTTGAAAATTGAAGGGATTTTTCCTTGTTCTTCCAGTCAGAGAAAGTAATGCGTATACATAAATAACCAACACGCTGCGTTATGGCGGAAGCTGGTTAATACTCTCTGAAGAATGTTTTTGTTTCCCAGTGATCCCTGATGAGCACCACGGGGCAGGCGGACAGACGGCAGGACCAGGCGGCAGAGACCGGGCTTCCACCTGGGACCTGCCCCTGGCCCACTGCAAAACCACTGGCAAATCACCTTCTCTCTTTGCATCTCAATTTCCTCCTTTACAAAGTCAGAGAAGGTCAATTTGCAAAGTACTTGGAGCAGTAACAATGACAAACAAGTGCTATATGTTACTTGGGTGGAATTGCTACTAGCTCCTATATCTTCTTTTCTTGTGCTATAGCCACCATTAAAGGCAGAAATTTCAGCTTTGGTTGCTTATTAGATAATTTACTAATTTTGGATCAAAATCTGAATTCAGATACCAAATGAAGTTCAAAGCTTCAAATTATTGAATGTGATTTTCCAGTTTGAGGTATTAATTTCTTAAAAATATGTTTAATATGTTTAAATGTTTAATATGTTTAAATATGTTATAGTAAATGAAAATTTTCATATGGAATACTTTCATAAAACACATTTTGTTCCTATTTTATCCAAATAGACATAATCAATCTGCTTAGTAAAGTTACCTGTTTTTGAAGAGTCCCCTCATAATGTATTTACAGAGAAACCGCTACAAGGAATTCCATTACCAGTTGCTACCATTAGGCTGAATCACCAAGTAACCTCATTTCTGACACTATAACCAGATATATCACATGAAGTAATGGGCTGAATGCATCATGTGCTGGGTGGCTGATGAGAAGAATATACCAAAAGTTAGGAAATAAGAAAATAGTACACAGATGTGGGATTGAACAAATCAAGCCAGAATTTGGAACCCATTATTCCTTGCTGTCCCTTACTAGTAAATTTACTACAATTGAACTGCAAAAAGAAAAACAGGAATAAAAGTTTTGATTTGACTAGCTACTTGACATGTGGCTTGTCTTTTATGCAAGGTCTCAACTACAGAAATAGAACTATTCACATATGAAAATATTTTCAAGATCAGAATTGATATTTTCAGACGTTCCCATATGCAAGTTCCAGACAGTGTGTTCTGTCACCACAAGGTCACAGTTGGTCTCAGTTTTACTGCTTTAGTTCTGTAAAGGATCAAATATAAGTAGAGTTGAACTGGAGTAAAGGAAACATAAGCTAGTCCCAGCCGTTTGTACACTAGGTATAGGAGAATAACTACTCTTGCTTAATTCAAATTGTCTCTGTTTCTGTTTTACAGTTATCTCTGTTTTGTATACACTAAATGTATGCATATTAATTAGACATATACATTTTCTATTTGAGATATTTACATTATGGTATTTTTGTTGATATAGCACATATTTCAATAATATTATGTGTCAACTTATTTCATCTGTTTCATAATGAATTATTCCTTCACTTTTTTTTTATTTCCTGCATTCTTGGTATACATAATAAATTATCTTTATATGGTACTGAATCTTTGAATTATAATAATACATTATTTTCTGTAACACAGAAACTTCCTAGGTATGAAAATGGTTCAGTCCACAAGTCCTGGTAAATTTTTCCAATATTTAAAGGTATAGGCTTGAACACTGGTGACCCAGGCCCCACTGGCGTTATCAATATCAATTTTACTGAGCTGTTTGCCAAGATGCATGTAATGAAATACATGAATAGCTTTTGTTTTATTAACTGTCTTTTGGATATCATCCCGGCATCTTCTGGCCATTCCAAATTATGTTTGCTGTAGAGATGGGTTTGAATTAATTCTCCAAATTCAATGACTTCTCAGTTCAAGGAAGTTCAGAGGCAGGCTCTGATATATTCCCTTCTCTTATAAATTTTGTGCCTGTGTCCTTACTTAGTCTTGTCCCATGCTGTTATTTGAAAACCTTATGCAAATTATGAACGCTTGTTAAAAGGCTCTAATTTTGCCCAGACTTAAATGAAAATGATTTTGTAAACGTGTATATATGGATGAGGAGCACAGACTGGGATCTTAACAGGCTGGGTTCTTTCTGTTCAATTAGTTGTAAATTGTATATATTTCTGGCCCTAATTTAGGAAACCACTTTAACCTGTTATTAAATCCTAGTGAAATCAAGGAGAACTCAGCACATATTTAAGGCTTAGCCTACACTTCAATGTTTAAAAGAGAAACTTAACAACATGCATTCCTGAGGAATATTTATCATGCTAAACAAGTATTTCCCTGTGACTGGTACACAGTCTCCAGGCAATCCACCAAAAGAGACATAAGTAACCATGAGATGCTGGAAAACTTATTAAACAACACTGAGACAACTGAAATATTCAACTTTTGTGAAGTCTGACGTAGTAAGTTTGGTAGCTCCACCCTTTCCGTACCCTGCAGGTGACTCTTGGCATTATCTCACTGCTCCACAACCCACACTCCCTTATCATTCACCTTCAAGAATTCAGTCAATCTCTTGAAACACGCACAGAAAAGATGCACTCTTGTACTGAGAAATGCAGAGACGTACCATTCAGCACTCCTATCTGAAAAAAACAGTATAATTTGAAGACATGAATATATATTATCTTATACATGTCCATTTTTGGATTGCTGCTGTTATTTTTAGGGACCTGTGCAACAAACTTTGCAACACCAGTATTTTTTTTCCCAGGGGAGTAAGAGGTTTGTGTATATTAACCAGGTAAACACAGATTCATCTCTGTATAGTGTTTTCTCTGACACTTTTCTAAACTGAAAAATCAGCTGCATCATTGTTATTCTGTGCTTTCTAGAAGTCCACAATTGAAATGTCGGTGTGCTGGAGGTGGAAAATTATTAGAACTTCATATAGCCGCTATACCCTGGAAAAGCGTGGCAGAGCTTGTATGGTCCTTCCAGACGTTGGGGCTTACAGGGAATTTTCCCTTCTGGAAAACTAAATGTACCCCATATTTTTTGCTAAACACTTTATCTTCAGAAGCAGGTTTTCCAATACAGTATAAATATTCTGCTGCGACTTCTTGTGGACTCAGTTATACTGTAGTGTACAAATGTCTTTTTTTATTATCTGATGTCACATGGAAAAGGGACCTAAAGTGAAAGAAACAACCCTTATGCAAGACGAAAAAAGTATTCACAGTTGTAAAACTCTCCCAAAGACATTACTTAAATTATGAAGCTAATTTCTTTCGTTGGCATTAATCTCTTACTGAGACATTTGGCCACCGTAAACAGTAACTGATATTGTCTGCAAATATGATATCCTACTGTGGGTGTTATGCAAGCCAAATTCAGCCCACAGGACAATTCTTCTCGTACCATCATTACCATCTTGTACGATCTTGGAGTGGAGAAGAAAGGAAATTACTAACTGAAGAAGTGCATGAATCTCAGCAGAAGTTGCTGGTTCCACATGAGGGAGTGGTTTGCCATTGCTTGGCAAGCAAAGGCTGGCGTTATTTGTCAAGCAGCTGCTTCAAGGTTAAAAAAATCGGAGAATGCAGGTGTGTGAACTTCTGATAAACCTTCTCAGCAACTTCGGAGGATGGGTTGCTGCTGCAGTAATATGATCACAAGAGCCTGTCTGTAGAGAGTTCTTCTGCTGCTGTGAGCACAGAAACGTGTGGGTACAACCTCTCTGCTCAGCCCTGGGGAGGCTGAGAGCCTGGTGAGACCAGTGGAAAGACTGAGCTTCCGCTCAACGGAGCAGCACCATGCTGTCCACTACGCCTACCATGATGTACTCTTGACAGGTGATAAATCATCTCAACCTCCCGAGCTGCCACAATGATTCCATTGCAATTATATCTATGTATCTATTTATTGCGACGTTTTATCTTGCAGGTTTTAAATATGATGTATTAAAACACGGTGCAGTGTAATCCAAATGCAATGAGGCAAGTAACTGTAAAAGCCAAAATTAGGATTCAGAGAACAATGTGTTTCAAATCAAGTGGGAACAAGATTACTTGTTATCTGAAAATAATGAGCACCTTCAGTGCCTCATGTGCATGCAAATGATAGGTGTGCCAAAGGAATATAGTATCAGCTGACACTACAAAACCTACCACCATGGAAAATAAGAGAAGTGCACTGAAGAACCTAATCATTACAGAATTAGCAGAAAATTCCCCCAAAATCAACATCACAAGCAAACACTATGCTGATTTAATCTGCCACTGCATAAATAAAAAACCTGTCTGTCTCTGATGAGATATGCCTCAGGCAAACACCTGAAGTGGGATGGTGAGCCAGAACAAGGCATGCATCTATGGGTAAAATAAATAAATAAATCAATCATGAAATCGTGGAAGCTTGCTATCATCTCACATAACTAAAGAAAGCAGAATAGTTGATGCAAACAATCACACGCTCAAAATTTGAGACCAGTCACAGAAAAATGTAAGCACTTGTCATTGGCTTTGGATGAGAGCACTAACAGCAGTGAAACCAGGCAGATATTAAATTTCAGCTGAGCTATTGCTAAGGTTTTCTTTGTAAAACAAATGGAGCAGTACTTTTAATGTACTTCCGAAGTACTTCTTTCTACCACTAGCTCGTGTAACAGTTTTGAAAAACTCCCTTGTCACAAATAATGACAAGCAGTGATTGTCTAAAACAGTCAGTTAATGAGTTGACTGAAAAGAAGGTGCAGCTGAATGCCTCACTTGCTCTGCACGATACATTACCAGACAGTTGGTGGTAAATCTATGAAACAAGGAACACGAAGACTAGTATCATATATACAGCTAACCTCATTTACAGAAGAAACACACACAGAAAATGTATCAAATATCTTAAAGAGCTAAATTCAACCCATGAGAATCCAAACTCCCTCATTCAGAAGCTGGGTGGCTGTAAGCAGGAGAAGCTGCCTTCTTTACTTTTCCAAATGTGTATGTCTTGAAGACGAGAGAGCAAATACCACATTTCAGTTCTAAGAGCCTATTCGCACTCATTGGTCTTCCTACCAGCTTTGTATCATCTCCAGTCTGCATGGTGCCTAAAATCCGGGGGCGCTATTCGGGTCACCTATTATCCATGCATGGAAAAGCTTAAAATTTACTAGAGTTTCCATGTCGGATTGCAAAATTTTCTACAAAGACTGCCCCATGTGTTTAAAAGTATCTCAAACTGAACTCTTTAAGCTGTAATTGAGAAAGAAGTGCCTAAACTCATCCCCAGAGAGCCCTTTCCCACACCTAGCATTCACGAACAGCATGGAATTTACCTCAAAATCCATTTAGTACTCCCAGCTGACATCAGCACTCTTATCCTGCCTGTGGAGCAAGCTCTTCCAAAAGACCGCTCTAACCAGCACCCTAGAGAACAGTTTAGGATGAGGTCCATATCCTCCCCACTCTTAACTCTTAGTAACTCACTCATGAGATACAGTGTTTACATTTTGCATTACGGAGCTGGCTAAACTGCAGACATATAAATGGAAATAGAGACTGAATTCCAAGACTTTTAGACTTTTCATTTCAAAGGGGTATCTTCAGCAATAAGAGATAGGAAGTTTGGGTCTGGTTTTATTTCTTCTTGGTTCTGCCTTTCCTTACTGACCAATAACCTAGTTCCAACAAGAGGGATGGAGAGTGGCCTGTATCCTAGGGCATTCTGCCATTAGCTCATTCATTTGGAAAATCAGAATCAGTGGTTTCAGCTTACTCAAGACTGAAAAGGTCCTAGAAGCAATGTTTTTGTCTTCCAAGACAGATGCACAAATCAACAGATTACTGTGCATGGAGCCACCACAGCTACATCCTCTGCTGCCTGCTCTGAAGACACAGAATGCTAGGTTAAACTTTGAAGTTATGTTCACAGTGGCATATAAAACAAAATCAGGGTATGGACTTGAACATAAGACTACGTAGTACTTAACTGTTAGCACAGTTGGCCAATAACCACTGCCTAGCATCACCTGGAGATAGCACATGCCAAAAACCATCCCTGATAGGAAACCTGGGTGCAGCCTCACTGGTTTTGGGGAGTGAGGAGAAAGTGCAGTCACATGGATATGAAGCAGGGGGCCCTTATGGGCCCTACTTACTTGTAAAAATGTCTTGGTGACTGGAAATACTGCTGGCAAAGCCAAACCTGCTGTCTCTTCAGATGTTTTTCAGCAGTGTTATCCGCTGCTGAGCTCTAAGTGCTTTTCCATTGCAGCGTACGGGAGTCCTGGACCTGGCAGCCCCAGGCAGTCAGGTCAGAGAAGCTGGTGCCTTATAGAGGTGCCCTGAGACCCTTTCAAAGGGCCTAAGAGCTTTTCATTGACTGCGGAAGAAATATTGCCATGATATTTTTTGGCACGGCAACGCTTCAATTTCAGATATGGAAATCACTCCTACACACTACAGCGAAGGATGGAGTTTTCGGCTTGTTTCTTACAGATTTCATTTCCCACCTGAAAAACTTTGCAGTGAAATACTGCTCAATGTACAGAAGCACATGTGCCTGGGAAAGTGCACTCTCAGGAATAAAAATCTGTAAAATCAAAATGTTGCCACAACCCAGAAAGCAATGCCCTTAGCTGCCAGTTCCTATTCATGACTGTGAGCACTGACATTGGCATTTAGGAAGATAATGTTTGTTCCGCGAAATAAACTATTATCTTATTTAATTATACTGTTTTCATTTTACTCCTTTAACAAATGAAGTCCAAGCGATCCATCTCATAGGATGATACTCCCATCTGTGATCTGTAGTTGTGGCTCAAACCTGGCATCCAATATTCTCCTCTGATACACCATCACTGCATTAGCTCAGTCTTTAGTGCCTTCACCTTGTGTCATCAGATCACAGTAGGTTTTGATTTAGCTCAATCTGGGCCTACAATCAGCCTCAGAGAAAAAAAAATATACATTGCTTTCTTAGGGGAAATTACCTCTGTCTTCCCTATACCTTAAAAAGCTGTCTGGGTCTAAAAATGTAACCATTCCTTTATTTCATGACCTCTTCAGCTGCTGAAATATGCGGTGTTTTTAACATCAAGATAGCAATTTTCATTCAGCCTGTTAAAGCTATGCCTGCTTTTTTGTCTCTTGTGAGTTGATACTGAAATAATATCAAACTCAAAATATGCCAATTTCACAACAAAATCCCAATGAAACTAGAAAACAAGCAGTTTTCGTCTCAATAGCGACAGCTTTCTTAGTACCAAATACTAAGTCAAATACTTTTGTTCCCATTAACAAGTTCAAATGAGTAACTATTCAAATGAGTGTCTAGATAACATTTAGTTAGAATCACAAGACAAAAAATTATGAAAGATACTTCAGAGAGCATGTTGGCGTAGTTGCAAAATATTGAAATGTTAGCTACCTCCTGACAGAAAAATATCCTTTCCTTCTCTTGTGCTGCTCAATTTTTTCTCTTTCGGGCTGACAGACCTGTAGTCAGTCACACCAGCTAGAAATCTCAGTGCAGTTACAGCTTTGGAAATGCAGCTACTAGGTCCCACAGTTTATTTAAAAACAATATTTTTTTAAGAAGAAAATGGTAATATTCTTGTTGGGATTCAATACCCTTTTTCAAATGCTGCATTTGTCACACTTAACTTTTTTTGCTGTTCTATATGAACTCCTTGTAATGGCTACTGGGATTAATCAGCCACTCTTAATGGTTCTTTAATATCTGTGGAATCACTTATTTTAATGGCACACTTCTTCAGTTATCAGCTCTATCAGAAAGCATCGATGGCCATTCTCTCTTCTGTTTCCACACAGATAAAACAGTTAGTTCACATACTAAAAAATATACTGAATAAACACAAGCTTATTATAGCCTATAAGTTACGCGTACAGGTTCGCTTACACGCCAATTTTCAAAACATGCATTTCTTTTAAGCATCTGTAAACATGCACTACTTTTGATTTGCAGTTTTTTACAATGGGATCAGATAAGAAAGCTTTTTGATCAATCAAAACCTAATGTCAAAGTGCCAGGACAATAAGCCATTAATACACAAAGGATCTTTTCTTTTACTAGGGTATGCAGCAGAATATCATGTTAAGAAAACGCTGATGCATTGTACAAAAATAATACTACCTTTGATGCAATTACTTTAAGAACTTGATACATTTTCATGTGTTTCTTTTACTTTTCATTTCATATAGATCATTAATAAAGGTTGAATTACTTTTTTAGTAGGTTCATTCCAAAATGTGTGGCCAGATCATCAGCTCGTATAATGCGATCCACTCTGTTTTCAGCATTTTCATTGGCCGAGAATACGGTCAATATCTGAAAAAAATATTTGCTGGAATTAGTGTGGAACAATAACTGTATTTCTGACAAGCAAGGCAAGGATTTGATGCTGATGCTGCAGGCTACTCAAGGATGGTTAATTGTATTCATGAACTATTTGTAAGACAGCAAGCTGCCAAAACCTCAGACATTTCCAACATGGTAATTCTAGAATGCTGCAGTAAATAGGAAAAAACAGATGTCATAATGTGTTTCATCTACTTTAAATCTTAACATGTAATTAACTTAATGGCTTGACAATAGCTGATGTAGCAACAAATATAATGCAATTAAATTAGTACCTCATTATAATATCAAATTCTTCTCTATAGGCATTACCAAAAAAAGTATCAGATTTTGAGACTGTGGTATATTTTACAGTGACTAAGTGTCCTTAAAGTGCAATCGCATGTAATATTTCCTTTGTATTTCAACACTTGTGGAAATTATTTCATTTTTAGAATGCTGTATTTTCTGTAGTCTTTTCATTACACCGGTAGTGAAAGCTGTTCCTTGGTTTATTGTTTCAAATGCTATATCTCAGTACCTGGACTTTTGGCGTTCATTATGTAGTATAAATCTTTCATTTTCTTTATCTTTTGTACTGTTTGGCTGTTTGTCCAAAGTGGTGCAGGCAATTATTGCGGTTCTTTCACATAATCTCTGAATATTTCTTACAGTAGGCTTCAGGTGGTCTGTGTTATGCACACAGCAGCATGTTGAGGCAGACTCCTCTTCATGCATTATTTTTGGCTTCCCAGAGGTTTCTCAAGGTATTATTAGAGTTTCCCAATTCTTAGTGCTTCAGGATGAAACAGAGCAAGACCACAGTGAAGCAGATTAATTTTAAATAAAATTTAAGGTCCCAAAGGAATGCCAACCCCATGCCCAGACATTCTTGTTACAGAACAGCACTGCCTGACCTGCAATTTCTCTGACAGTTTCCTATGTGCAGTTTGTGCTCAAATAAAGCAAAAACACATTCTGAGGTTATAGTGATATAGTTGTATTAAACAGAAAATAATTTCACTTTGAATTAGGTAATTGATTTTTCAAGTAACTCAGATCTTCCAAACTCACCATGCCAGTGAGTTCCTATTGACGACACTAAAACCTGTTACAGAGCAGTCTGAAAGGGAAATGGTCAAACTGTGGCCTAATGCAGACCCTACTAAAATTTAATGTTACTTTCCATCCACTCTGGTAGAGGAGGTCCTCGATGCTGACAACATCAGCTCTCTGATGCTGTGGGTATCTCCAGCTTGCTCTTCACTGTGCAGGGATATTATTAGGAAAGAGGGATCAGTAAAAAGGAATCTGAAACCTGATTTAGCGTTGAGGAATGCCTTTTGAATGTGTCACTTGAACGTAGTTATTACTTCTGGGAGGTGTGAACGTTTTGCATGAGTCTTTGCTCAAAACCTGAAATGGACCATGAAAAGTAGTAAAAAAGTTACGCAAGCTTTCATGCAATTAAGCAAAGTAGTTTCAAACAGATAATTATATACTCCTGCAGCTATACATCAAGATATCCAATAAAACGCATCATGTATCTGTTGGATATTCCTTGTTTCACCTTGCATTAAGGTCTATCCATTTTCTGGATTGAAAAAAAAAAATCTATAAAGTTATGGATATATTTAGATTCTGCACACTTAGACAATCTTTTTTGTTCCTAAACTACATTTATTCCCTCATGAACGTTGGTCTATCTCCATTCCTAAACCACTGAATGGGCGGATTGTTTCTATCGAGCATTTCATATGAACGGTTTATGAAGTGTGAACAATAGAGGACGGTCTAATTATTGTTTATCATGACTTTTGAAGTTAACTGATACAGAAGCCCTCTCCGGGGAAAATCAGTTGTTTGGTTTTGTTTTTTGTTTTTTTTTTTTTTTCTTCTTTTACTGCACCTACCAGGAAATTTTAGGGAATATTATAAATTGCCCAGTTTTCAGGAAGTAAGATGGATGGCTGACAGTAAAATGCTTACAACGTGTGACTATGTAATACTGAACTGCTGTGCAATTCCTCCTTCAGCGTGCTCCCTAATAGGAAAAAATATTATATGGTGAAATTGATACATTTTTTAGAACTTTATTGGAGACCCTTTCCAGCAGGGGTCAGAATGAAAAAGGGAAATAGCAGTACTTGCTGAAGCTGACAGCTCAAAGCACAAACCCATCAGTCACTCAGTTGTGGTTTCGCATTCTTTTCAATACAGATCATTTAGCCTTGATTTTCCAAACAAGTGCTGTCACCTACAATCCACACCCACCTACTTGTTCTTGCTGTGTGTAGGTTGTCACACAGGGACAACAAACAGAGTTCCCATAGAGAGCATCCATCTTTGATAGCAGTTCAGAAAGGAAAAGCCACTGATTCGAGTTAGCCTGTGCTATCCCTATGGCTTTTTGGAGGAAAAGTTCATTAGCTGCTTCGCATGCCAAGGGACCAGCTGTCCTTCAGCACATGGAGCAGCTCTGATTGACCAGGAGGACAAGTGGGAAATAAGCTCACAGCAGCGCCAGCGCGGCATATGGTCATGGACCAGCTGTTTCCGAAATGCTTGCCAAAAGGAGACCAGAATCGGCTTGGCTGTTAGGGAAATAAAACCAAACAAAAACCAACAAGCAAACAGAAAATTCCACTGTCAGGATTCCTGAGATCTGACCACAAAACCAGAACTGTCAATTCGAAATGTCACACAGCAACTATGTGAACATTCAGAGTAACGTGTCATTGGCTTGCACGCTCTGACTTGCTCCATTCGGAGAGCACCTATGTTCTGAGCATCTGTCCCACCTACAGAGAGGAGAAAAAAACCCCAAAACCAAAACACAGAAAGGGTGATATAAGGTAAGTGGATTCATATTAGTGATATACATTGCTAATACATTGAGAATACATTCAGAAGACCGAATGGAAATTGATTTAAATTGGTACCAATTGTTTTCAGAGACAAATCCCAGGTGTCCTGCATTTTACTGTATTTTATTTCTACCTTGAAGAGAGGAATTCAGATTCTGAGCTCCTGAACAAAAGGAGATTTGATTGCAATTGGCGCAAGTGTTGGTGAAATGCTTCTGATAAACCAGTGGAATGACTCAGCAGTAAACAGTCAGCAAGATTTTCCCTCCAAAGCTTTTCGGTTTCAGCTTTTCGTAACAAGAAAATAACTTGAACAGCAATTCAATAGTTGAGAGAATGACGCCGTCCTTCTGTCAAGGGGTTTAAAGCACTACTTTCTCTTTAGAGCTTTCCCATAATATTCCTTCAAGGCTTGAAGAAAGCCAAACTGATTAACTGCATGTTCATATGACACCAATTACTGCCTTGGCAGCATTTAAGCGAATATTGGTAACTCACGTAGCTACAAAATCCTGCATATTTAACATGAAAAACTTAGGCTTTTTGTCCAGTCTACATCAAATTTATGAGTAAATAGGGTGCTAAAGATGATCAAAAAAGGCGAACTCTAGCTAAAACAAAGATAAGAGCAATGCTGCTGCTGTATCAGGAAATGACTGTACAGGCTGGGAAGCAGTGGTTACTCCCTCGGTTTCTTACGAGATGTATTTTTATATACAAGTTTAACTCGTCAAAGGCCTAAACAGGACCACCTCCAGGGTGGGGGCACATTTTGTCAAACATTAGCCTGATTCCAGTGACTGAAGATGTTTGCACAAAAGGAACAGCATTAGCCAACCCAGATGACATACCCCGTTTTGGAACTCTAGGAGCCACACATACAGCAACGAAAGGAAGAAAACCCTTATGATTACACACAGACAGAAGACTTACTTTGACATCTTACGTAATATTGACTTTCCTTACACCACAGTGTGTTCATATATTTGAGAAATGTGAGGTGCTAGTGTACACCTGAAAAGGGCATTATTATTTTCCCAATTAAGAAGCTTAACTAGCACTTCGGTGTGTTGTCTTTGTCATATTTTCAGTCTTACCGTGGCCCATTTTCACCCATCTACTATGCTAAAAATGTTGCTCTTTCATTACGGTTGTGTAAACAGTTGTGATTAAGCTGGCATTTAATCAATTCGAATAAAATTCTCCCGGCTCCTGAGGAGCTCACCTACTAAAACCGACTTTCAACGGCATCAGTCTTCTAAAAGACAACTTTATTTCCAGACGGACCCTCATTTAGCAGCGAAATAAACTTTTATTTGCTAACCTTGCCCTCAAAAGTCGCCAAGGATTTCAAAACGACCTCGCATTACAAACACCGCCACGCTCCGTCATTATCCCCTATTTCCTCCTTCGCGTTCCCGCCCCGGCCCTGGGTGTTTCCCTCTCCATCGTTACAGCACAGCCAGCGCTCGCGGGGGGGGCAGGAGCCACCGCCCGCCTCACGGCCGCCCGAAGCCCGAGCGCCAGCGTAGCTTGCCCCTCCGCGCCGGCCGGTGACTTTCAAACGCCTCGTCCGCCCCCGTCTCCTCAGGCGCCCGGCGGACAGCGCGGCGTTCCGGCGGCGGGCGGGGCCGGGCCGGGCCGAGGCTGTACAACCAGGGCAAAGGGACACTTCCCCTCCTCCCCCCGCCCTTCCTGCGCGGCGGCCCTGCAATGGAGCCGGCTGCCTGGCGCCCCGGCGCTACCAGACGGGGACGGAGGGGCCCGGCGCCCCGAGCCGGCGTGGCGGGGAGCTCAGCGCTGCTCTCGCTGCGCAGTCACCCCCGCGCGGGCCCACAACCGAACCCGCTCGCCTGGGCGGCGAGATCCGGGCCGCCCTCTGGGCGGAAGGATACGGGGAGGAGCCTGCGGCGCGGTCCGCCGAGGCGCTGAGTCCTGTTGCCGGGTGACGGAGCGGCCGGCCCCCTCCCTCCCCGTGGCGCTGGGAGCCGCCGCTGCCGCCGCCGGTTTACGTAACGCCTCCCAGGGCAGGTCCCGGCTCCGTCCCGCCCGCCTCACTCGGGGACGGCAGCAGCGGGACGGGGTCCGCCGCCTCCTCCGGCTGCCAGAGGCCCCAGGGCCCCGCTCTACGCCGCCACGGCAGGTAAATACCCGCCGCGGGTCCGGGGAGCAGAGGGAGGGGCAGGGCTGGAGGGAGGGCGGCTGCCGCCCTCCCCGTGGCAACGGGAGGACGGAGCCGGGAGGCGGCTGCAGGCGCCCTCCTCCCGCTCCTTCCTTCCCGCCGCTGCGCTGAGGGACGGGCGGGCTCGGCCCCCGGCGAACGCCGGGCCGGCGGCTTGAGGCCCGCCGAGGAGGCCCGCGCCGGCCCACTTTCCCCTCCCCTCTCCGCTAAGAGCCCTAGAAGAGGAGGAGTTGCAGGGCCGGGTCTGGCCGGCGCTGGGAGGACGGTTTTTGAGAACGGCGCGTCCCGCTTATCGCTGCGCCTGCCGCAGCGCGGCGGGAACGTGCCGAGGAGGCCGGGGGGAGAGGGGAGGAGAGGAAGCGCGGCCACGGGAGGAGAGGGGCCGGGGAGGGGGTGACAGGAGCGCGAGGGGCCGGGCGGGGGGTGGCTGCGGGGCTGGCTGCGGGCCGGCGGAGAGGCAGCTCTGGGGGCGGGGCCGGAGGCCCGGCCGGGGTGCCCCGGTCCGAGCGCCTGCCGGGAGCGGAGCCCTCCCTGCCCCCCCGCGCTCTTGCTTCCCAGCCTGGCCCCTGGGGTCCCAGCGGCAGGTGAGCGGCTTGCGCTGGGGGCTTGGGGGGAGGCGCCGGCTTGGAGCGGGTGCGGGGGCTCCCCTGCCTTACAGCTGGGGTCACGCCCGGGAGGAGGGAGAGGAAGGCGGCACCCAGCGCCCACCCCCCGTGGGTGCCGGCCTGCGCCGATGTCACCCTGCGCAGTGGACGGGGAAGCCGGAGGATGCGGCGCTTCGGGTCTGGGTAGTAAGAGCCTGAACCGAGCAGTCCCTTCCCTGCCCGGCCTGACCGTGGAGTTGCAGTGACCGGGCTTTCCGCACCGGCCCCGGGCTGCTGCCGGGCCCGGCCGGTGCGCGGCGATGGCTCCCGCCGTGACCTTTCATCCTGCGCGTAATTGTACAAAGCGCAGGCAGCGGCTGCTGACCGGCTGGGAGGAGCCGGGTCTAAACGCTCCGGGTTGGGGTAGAGGGAAACCACCGCTGGCCCAGCTGCGGCGTTACAGGGTCACCCCCGGGCCGAGCTGGTGGGAAGCCGTCCCCTCCTTTTATCTTTTTTTCTTTCCGAGAGCATTGTCCTTTAGGGGCCTATTGAAGGCAAAGGCGGATAGCAGGGCTAGGGCTGCTGCTGTTGAGGAGGAGGAGCTGGGCTGATCGGAGACTGATGGGAGCCGCGTCCTATGGCCGCTCGGAGCTCCGCGCCGCCGGGGCGGGCCCGGCAGGGCCGCAACCGCTCGCAGGCAGTGGGCGGGGTGGGGGGGGACAAGGTTTGGCGAAGGTTACAGCTGAATGCAGAAGTGACATGAACTGGCGCTTCATTCCTGCAAACTTATTTCCATCTTCGCGGCGTGTCGTCTCGATTAAAAGTGTGCGTGTATTAAGTTGTGTTACGAAACTTTGGGAAAAGCGAAAAAACCCCAAACAGCCTCTTTTTTTTTTTTCTGTTTTGTCCTTGTTTTAATTACTCATTGCAGTACCTGATACTGATCTGAAGGGTGAAAACAGCACGATTTGCTTGTCCTTTCAGAGAAGAGACATTCCTATCTTCCGATGTTTTCCGTATATAAGTAATTTGTGTTGTAATTCATAGGTCTGGGATCAGAGGACACTATGATACGGGTAGTTGATTTTCCTTATGCAAATCCTTTTAAATGTTTAGGCTTTTACCGATCTGTGGCACACCATATATTGCCTCTGTGTTCCTTGGATGAGGTCAGAATTGCAATCAAATTTAGTTTCTTAGCTGTCAAAAGCGAGCTCGTGATGATTCAGTAGATAATTGTGTAAAACAAACTACTTCACTGCAGTGCCTAAAACCCAAGTATTGCAGGCTTCTCACAATCCATGGGAGTTTGAAATTGACAGTTTTCTTTATTGTTTAAGACAAAAATATGCTTTATAGAAGTAAATGACATGGAACTTGATTGTTACTTGACATGTAACTATACAGATTTTATTTTGTACTAATCCTCCATCTGCTGTTTCTTGTCAGTATGGATATACTAAAATGGTACTGTACAACCCCTCCCAATCAATAAAGCATATCATATAGGTATCAAAACCTTCTATTTTGATCATTGAGATATAAGAAGGGATGTAGGTAAGTTGAATAAAATGAGTAGCACTATATATATAATCTTAGTTTTCAAAGTCTAAGGATTACAGGAGAAATCCTGATTTGTACACTTCACTGAAAGCATCAGCAGTTTATAACCCCACCATATTCTACTGAGCAGATATTCCCACATGTACAGTCACAGAACTTGATGAGTTCATTTATTTTGTGCTCTTTGGGGGTAACGATTCCTTGAGACCACAGATTCTGCAAATTGAGATTGGATACGTGACCCTCTAGCTTTTATGCTCATCGGCAAGGGAATCAGAAGGAAAGGGAGGAACAGATAGATTTATATGTGACTCAAGAGAAAAAAATAGAGGCCTTGAACTTCTCTTGCTAACTTAGTATGTGGATATCATAGCCTGCATTCCCCACTGCATTTGTTGTTACTGCTATTCATTATTTTTCCAAGTAAGAGAAATTCCGTAGAGGTAAAATGATGTCAGCATTTTCTTTTGCTTGTTTGCTGTGCATTCTAGCAGGAATAGGGACAGCGGAACATTTAGATGCTCATAACTTCGTTATTTGTCTTTCTTGAGCATCTTGTTTCTAGATGAATAGGAGGAATGAAGGAAGCCAAGAGGTTGGTTGTGTACTTAGTATGGGTGAATTTTCTGTGGAATTTTATTGTTTTTTTAGCCATAGTGCTGTAGAGTGAGAATAGACTTTCTACCTACTTAGCTAGAATCCTAACAAAATTGATTAGTTTCCTTGTTCTTTGAGCTTTGTGTAAAGAAGCATACAAAAGTCGTAATGATGGATGTTGGAAGCAGTATGTGTTAACATTTAGATGGCTTTAAAGGAAATATTTAATGTGTTCAAAATAAGAAATTTGAGATTTTATCTTTTTTTAATCTGGAGTTTTCTGTAGTTTTTGAGAATAAAAGACCCTTATTCCTTTATAGTCCATTGCAGCTTGTTTTCCTTCTCTCTCTTCTTAAGACATGCATTCATAGTGTAGGTATCATACATATCTGATGGACCCGTAACGTGAAGCCACGAAAATTGTATAATGGTAATAACAACTGATAGCAAATAACTAAAAATAATAACTTATTACTATAATAAGATGAGTAACAGTGGTAAAGCAGAATGTAAGGAATACAGCAAGGCTTAGAATTCCTGCAGTCTAAGAGAGGTAACAGGGAACGATTCTAGTTGTCTGCACTGCTAGTGGAGCTTGGAATACAAATGATCTTCTAGAAGCTATTTAATATGCTCTGTTTATTGGAATAGGTTCTTCTGTGTTGTGGAACAGAGATTGGAATCCTTCAATTTAGTCCAAGAACAGTGACAGGCTGGTTAGGTAATTTGTAAATGTAATCATAGAAACAAGTTGTGTCTGTCCCTCCCAACCCCGCCCCAAGAATTTTTTCTGAGTAAAGTCAATTTCATGATATAAAATAAAAATGTTCAAATGAATGTTTGAATGCTCAGTTACATTTCAATATACAGACAAAAATAAAATTGGCTGATAGGAGGGAAATGTATGTATTTTCAGGATTTTGAAATAATTTACCAACTTTTTCTAGGCAAATACCAGGACTGTCAGAGTGTTTTAGTAGAAAAAGATCTAGATGAGCTACCTATAATATTTTTACTAAAAAGCATCCTGTTATACTTTCCTGAAAGTTGCTTTGGTATGTTTATAATGGATGCTGAGGGATTGAATGTGTATTTTATTCAGCCATGGTGGTGGTTGGGGGGGTGGCAGGAAAGGCTGAGTAGTTTGAACATTCAGTACAACAATTATTCTTTCACAGACTTCTTACCAGAAGTTATTTCACTAGCTTTATATTTTTTAATTTGCTATTTCCTTCATAATTTCACATGCAAGTGTTTGGATTTACCTGCATATATTCATGGATTATTTCTGCACCATCTAGATTCTGTTCATAACTCAGGTTCTGTATGTCTGCTTTGGTATCTGTTTTTCCAAGAGATTTATTTCTAAGGCAGTAATGTGGAAATTTCAATTACAAAGGATTTAAATTAATGTTTCACTCTTGTGATATTATATGTAATAGAGAAATTATATCCTGTAAAGTTTGTGCATAGTCTGTGCTCAAGCTTGCTATAACAATTTTAATTTTTAATATAATTTGGGGAATGTTTATCTTTTTTACTGTATTGAGGCGGAAGTTTCAAATATGTGGGCCATGCTACTTTTACTTTTCTCTGTAACTTTCTAGGACTTGTTCAAGAAAGTATTGCGTGTGAAAGTTTATACTCTGTGCAAAAAACTTGTCATCCCTGTTACAATTTATGTATTCACATCTGAAGAGTATTGTGATCTTGTAACTTCTAAAAATCTTCCCATGGTTACTATTAAATTTATCTAAGGAACGAGGTCTGCTGGATAGAACTCTGGACTAGGATTGAAGAGACCTGCAGTTTTCTGTCACCTCTGCCACTGAGTGAATTAAAGCAAATTGTTTCATCATAATGTGCCTGTGTTTAACATCCTGTATGGAAAGGAGGAGCTGTCACACCTTTTACATGTTATTAAATTGTGTGAGCGTGGGGGTTTTGTTGTTTTAATGGTTTGGCTAGATGAACTAGAAGAATTCCGAAGGGAGCCATAGTTGCATTGCAGAAGAGGTGTTGCATATATAGACTGTGGAAGAAAGTACAGAGAGAGATATAAGAGATTAAGAGACTATAGGTAGCTGAAGGTCAGAAAAAATAAAGCCTGTTTTCACAAGACTGTAGTTTTAGCATCAGAACAGCAGAGCTGAGTTGCAAGGCACAGTTTATTCCAGGCAGTATTAGCTTAGTCAGGACTAAGATTAAGACAGTCTTCAACAGCAAAGTGGGAAACTGCTAAAACACACACAGAGTGATTAAGGAAATTATTTGGTTATTTAGCATGTGTCATATGTGCTTTTTAAGAAAATAAAGTGTTCTGTTAGCCTAAAGAAAAAAGGTTGCTTGAAGCATCACTAATGAAGAAATCGGTAATGCGTTTTTCTGCATTGGACAGGTAATTAATTCTCACTAAATCCTTGTGACACTGTAATCTGTTATTACAAACGTGAAGCAAGTTTGAAGACTCTGCGACTGACTGAGAGTGCAACATTAAAACACTGCATTTAATTTAGGACACTGGAGTGTCTTGAAAGAAACAGCCAGCTTCCAGTGATTTCTCTGATTGATAAG
Source organism: Patagioenas fasciata (assembly GCF_037038585.1). NCBI lineage: Eukaryota > Metazoa > Chordata > Aves > Columbiformes > Columbidae > Patagioenas > Patagioenas fasciata. The sequence continues at coordinate 13,293,832 of NC_092523.1, read as the reverse complement.
TTTACTTACAAAACTTTAGGAAAGACTTACTGTTTCATGATATTTAAATTCTGCTGGCTGAAGATTTTGAGCTCATGACTGTTACTAATTAGCTGAAGGTTGCTGTTGAGTGACTTCTCATTCTCCTGGTTCTGTCTTCTCGGGTAGAAGTTCACTCTTCTGCTTATTTGACTGTTGTACTTAACAGTGAAACTAAACTACCTGTAGGATTTTTTTTTAACTCTTTATAGCTGGTTTGCTGGAAGTCATATTGAATTGTGTGAGGTGACACGAGTTTTCAAGTGTTTCTGTAAGTCCAGATTTAGTTTAATTTTCATATTTAGGTAGATGATTTTTTTCACCAACTTCTCTGTACAGGGTATCTTATCAGCTTGAGAGAAACGTCAGAGTTCTAGTTTTTAGTAACTTTGTTCTTGAGTTGTGAAAGAAATGCATTGGTTAACAGTACAGTAATTTCCTTGAAGAGAAGTAATGTAATGCCAACCTGCTGGTTTTGTAAGAGGTTTTCTGGTGGTGATAGTTAAATATTTCGTATTTTTAATAAAATAAGATTTCCAGCTGTCATCTGAAGTAGCAAACAGCAAATTTTTTAAGAGCAGTATTAACCTGTTCTACCTGTTTGGTGTCTAAACTCATCTTTTTTTAAAGTAAACAATACCATTTTAAGCAACATACTTTAACATAAAGATGCACACAAGATATGACAACAAATATCATCACTGTTTTTATAGAAAAAGAAGAAAAAGTTGTTTTCCTGACAGTCTTACAACATAAACTGAACAAAAAAATGTCTACGCAAATGCTCTCAAATGCTAAAATACAGATTCTTTCATGTGAATTGTTACTTTGTTCAAAATTGCAGAGTCTTCTACCTCTGATTTCAATTTCAGAAATATATAGAATTTAATTTACTAACATGTTGGATTAAAATTAGAGGTAGTAGAAGTGCAGGAGAAGAGCATTTGAAATCGTTTTGTTTGTAGATCTGCCATATTTTCGTTGCTGCAAAGTCGATATCTTCTCCACTGGTTAAGTCACAGAGCTTGCAAATTCAACTGCCCATAACGATCTGCAATTACTGAACCTCTTGTGGCTGACACATGTTGTACATTTTTACACAGTTATTATAGAAAACATGGTCTATATGTGATTTCCAACTTAATTTATGATAACATCTTTTTAATGAAAAGAGCTGTTGAAAAGACTGTCTAGTTAGGCAATAGATATTAGTTTTTAAACCCTTCATGAGGCTTTTTTAAGCTTTTCAAAATGTACTAATTAACTCAGAGAAGACCTTCACACAAATTAAATAAGCTAATAAAGCAAAATGTGTAGTGTGGTCATTAACTAGTTAAATGTTTACATACAGCTGGATTTTTAACTTTGGAAGTATAAATAGCTGGAGAAATACCATAGATTTAAATGAGCAGGGGTAATTGGATCACTGAAATTCATAATTCATTCTCCTTTTCCGTCCCAAACTGAAAGATGCAGTGTATACCTTAGAATAAATTGTATATTAATTGAAATAAATCCTATGTGGTTGCACTGAAAGAGCGGCCCCTGGGCTGCCTGGTGCTGCAGTAGTGCTTCAGATGGCAGGAAGAGCACCGAATATTTTGTTAGGTAGCCCCACTGGTGACTGGGGGGCAATTCCTTCTGGTGGCTGCCTGTTCCCCGGAGGCAGCTGGCAACAGCTCTCGGGCACACCGGGGCTGTGTCTGGGCACCCAGATGGCAGGAAACTGGAGGCAGGTCTGGTTTAATGGATGCACAGTAGTGTGGTGCTCAGGCCTCTGAGCCATTACTGTCCAACTTGGGAAGGGAGTTCAAACACAGGCAATAACTATTAGGAATAGTTTGAACTGCTCTAGAAGTTGAGTAAATTGAAGACATCAGGAAAGTAGGAAGCAGGGTGATCAAAATAGTTAAGAGCATGTGTCAGATCTTTCCATTACTTGACTACATCCTCAATTGTGTTGTTAAGCCCCACATATATTCTAGTTGATGGGAAGGACAGTAAATATAGTGAGACACAAGAAGTAGAAAGCTTACAGATTTTACATGCTGAAAGTCCTGAAGATAAATGTCTCAGTGATCTTAAAATGTGTGCATCCTTTGTGATCTTAGTTATTTGGGGGGTTGTTTTTTATTAACCCCATTTATGTTTCCTTAAATCCAAGAAGCAGTTAGTGAAGTATGATGATGGTAATCAGTGATGTGTGGTCTGTTGCTTGTGTACATAGTGAAAGCCGCAGTGTTTCATAAATAGTGTCCCTGTGAAGATTTGCATGACACTGAACAAAAAAGACTGTCTCCTCCTTGAAGTTACAGCTAAACAGGTATTTCTCCCCAGGACCTCCCAGGCCCTGTAGCAGTCCAACCAGGCAGTCCCGATGTGTGATGGACTTGAGGTGAATAGGAGAGAGCGAGATATTTGTCACTGGCTTTGCTCTGGTATGCCGATAAGATCTGCAATTTTAAATTGAAAAATTGAAATAATACCAGTGACTTCAGTGGTAAAAAGAAAGGTAACAGAACAGTCTGAGACCTGATGTCAGTGATACTGAAATTACACTGATGGTTGGAGAATACTGAGTATGAACTGAGGCAGCGTCTACGTTCTTGAGGTGAACGCTTGCCACGCTCTGCATTTGCACTTACACTTTCTCTTGAGTTCTTCAAACTTTGGTGATCCATAGTATTCTAGACTGGTTATAACACCTGCCTCTCGCTTAAACTTAGAAGCAAGCAGAAATTTCTTTATTACCAGGCTGCTGTGGGATTCTGTTTGTTTTGAGGCTGAATCTGCTGAATGATACAAGTACAGGATAAATTGCATGGGTCTGTAAGGAATCTCTATAAAAATATTGGAAGTACATCTGATATCTATTGAAATACCTGGGTTGGCTTCCATGCTTCATGCTCCAAAGAGTAGTAGTGGTCTGAAAGACTTGCATCTGACTTGGCTAAAATGTAGTTTCTGTACTCTGCATTCCTAATGTTTTCCTGTTATACTTCAGTGGATCTAACAGTGAGCTGCTGCTGAATGGCACGGCCCCGCTTCCTCTCTTATGGCAGATGTAGAAATTTTGTGGCGATGGGAAGACTTAATCGTGTATTTGTATTTTTTGAAGACTAGCCCACCAAAAACTATTTCTTTCTATTTAGAACAAACTGATCCAGTTCGTCCCTGCAGCTACGCAGTGGATGAGTTAAATACAGGGACAAAAGGTGGAGAAGGCCAGGAAGGGACTGTGGGAGAAAACAGCAGAACATCCTCTTGGTGGCAGCATGTGGTTGTGGTGCAGTTTGTGTTACACTGACTGGCCTTTGAGTCAGCCACACAGCGTTCTCTGTCAAGATGCTGCTGCTGGTGTTCTCTTGGAAGTTAGTTAATGCTGGTTTAAAGCACTTCTGGTTTTTACAAGCTGGTACTTGTGCTGGCAATAGTAGTAATTACTTCAAATGTTCTCAGTCATATGCAACGTTGGTTTAAGTTCATTTTTAATGTGAAAAGTATTTACTTAAATTCCTTGTCATTAGATACCAATTTATATTTTTTAACTTGTAAAAATTATCTTATTTCTAGGTTATGCAATATTTGTACTTTTTTCTTTCAGATACAATTAAAAAAAAGTACTCTTATTTAAACAAAGGAGTAAAATTTAGTTCAAACATCAGTTTTAAGCAAGCTTGAAATTTAGTTTAAAGTCCGATCTGGACAGTAACAAAATAAACTGGAAAAAAATTTTCTCGTGGCAGTTTATGTTTATAGTTTTTAAAGAATTGAATGGAATGATTAGGACTGTATTGGTAACTGGATAACATTGTTTGGACAAATCTTTACTAAAATAGTGTAGATGTTGCCATTGTTAGTGACAGCTAGGCATTTGAAATGTGTGAAGCAGTATTTTATTCCTTTAGATTCAGACGGTCTATAAATATATTTCAATATATTAAATCTGTTTGAAGGTGTCTTTAACAGTTGTAAGCTTTTCTTAAAATGAATACTGAAATTTTTAGAGACATAGTGCCTTGGGTTTCGGGGAGGCAGGCACAAGCTGCAGCTACATGGTACTTACATTTACGTGGTACAACTACACAATAAACTGTGGTAGTAGAAATTGCTTGATTTGTCGCGTTTTATTTTGTCAGAAATGCTCGGGGCTCACCTGTATTTATTGAAATGGAAGCAGTGGCTATGTGCTGCATAGTGAAGTTCCTGCTTTGGATTTTTTTTTTAAATGCATCTTTAATATTGAGTCTTGACCTCTTGAAACAGTTTCCTGTGTGTTGCTATGAAATAACAATACTTCCCTCTTGAACATAAAATTTCCTGCCTAAATTATCAAGACATCTATTGAACCATGATTGCAAAACTTGCCAGCTATTAGGGCTTATTAATTAAATTTTTAAGTCATATTACCTGTAGTGGAGAACTACTTCCTTGGTCTTCACTATGTAGAGGTGCTCCTTAAAAATCTGTTGTATGTCATAGGAACCCTTTCAAAAGACACTGTTCATGAAACCACTTTCAGACCATCTTACAATTTTCTAAAGTAATGAAGTTTTGGTATATGGTAGGCATAGTGTGCTGTGACTGTTGTTCACAGTGTTTGTAGGTTTTACTGCTAGGTCATGCTTTTTCCTCTTTCCATCTTGCTTGTTTGATTTTGTTTTGTTTTATTTTTTCCCCTCTTCCAGCTTCTATTACATGCTTGTTTTGAGAAAGTGGAGAATATTCAGATTACCAAGAATTTGGGGTCTTGAAAATGTAGCTGAACCCCTGTTGCAGGTGCCTCAACCTGTTAATTCTGAAGTCCAGTGACAGCTGTTTCCCATAGCTCAGTTTTTGCTGTCTGGCAGGACTGATAGTTTGACATCTTGTAGAAGAGTACATGTATGTTAATAATGTGCAGCCCTGTGAATGGAACAGCTAATTGAACTGCTCCAGCTACTTTTTTTGAAGTGTAACATTATGGTGAACATGAATGTTTAATAAGAACAGCTGTACTGGTTCAGACAAAGGTTTTGTCAAATCCAGTACTTGTCTGCAACAGCATCTATAAGTGAGCCTGTTAGGGATGAAAAAGAGCAGGGAGAGTATATGTGGTACCTCTCCTGAAAACTCCCTCAGCCTCACGCCATTTTCAGTCTAGGAAATTTTCTGAACCTGATGGGGTTTGTCTAGTTGGAAACTCTCAAGTAATCTCCCTTGTTCAATTTCCTTTGAAACCCATCTACGGTTTTCTTTTTTTTTTTTTTTGAGTCCTCAGTGTCTTTTGGCAAGGGATTCCCAACACCTGTTGGGTAAAGTTTTGTACATAGCTCTCACTAACTCATTGTTACTTTCTATTAAAAAAATACATTGAGCAGTCAATCTCTATCTATGAAGGGGCATGTCGTCTTTGGTATTACAGGACTGGGGTTGCATGTTATGTATAATATGTGTGCAAAACACTGATTTGGTTACACAAATATGACTTTTGTTTGTGATTTGCTCTTCTGGCTACTGCTGGGTTTGAGCTTATAGTTACATGAAATAAACATACTACTCAGGAAACAGATCCTGGGATTTGTAGTCAGCTCACAACTCACTGTTTTATGTATTAACAGCGTGAGGATGTTATTCCTTCTCTTTTTCATTTCAAGTTTATCTGTGCTTAATTTTGTTTGCCTTTTTACTGCCCAGTCCGGTTTCATAAGGTGCTTCTGCATTTTTCTAGTTATCTTGCGTTTGCTATCCCGGATAGCTTGCTTTTGTTAAGTAGCTGATTAACTGTATCACTCACCAGGTCACTCTTTCAGGTCGCTTATGAGTTTGTTAAGCAATGCAGGCCCCAGTGCAGAATCCTACAGAACTCTGCTGGTGACTTTCCTGGTGTCATCTTGGTCATATCTCTGTTCTGTGCTAACCCAAGTAAATGAGGCTTACATGGTAGCTCTTGAATCCTTTGAGTAATTCCATTAAGCTTTTATATGGGATTAACGGCTTCAGATTTTCATTTGGATAAGTGTTATGAAAATAAGCTTGCAGATTTACAAGAAAAAAAAATCCCATGGTAACACTCACAGGCTGCTTTCTGTCCCCTGTGTGGGTTCTCTGACTTGACTGAGTTACACTAGAAGCACAGCATAAGCCCATCCTCGTTAGACTTCAGTCAACCATCAAACATATATCCATTACAAATGAGACTGTACCACTCTTGCACTTCCTCATAATACTTAAAAAAGGAAACACTTTTAGTGTTCCTTGCTTTGATTCCAGCCAGGTGTTTCTCATGACATGACAATGCTTCTGAAGCTTTGTGGCAGAAATAGCCTGAACTGGGATGGAGGGAGAGCTTGTTTGTAGCACTGGCATTATCAGTTTTTTTTGGTTTATTACAGTGTTTCAGTGACAGTCATGACTCAAGTCCCTGCTTTGCTGTTTATTGTACAAAAGCACCAAACATCACCAATGCATAAAAAACCTGTCCTTGCTCTGAAGGCCATGCAGCCAAATTTCGTAGACTATTGAGGAATGTGATTAAAAAATAACAACTTCTTTTACTTCCTAATTCACGTCTTTTAAATGCCATGTGAAATTTATTAAGGACACAAATTCTGTTGTTTAGTAGATTTTAAATAGGCTTTTTTTCTGGTCTTTAACAGTGCCCTTCCAGTGTGTGACTGTTTGGTTTGTATGTTAAGGATTTATATAGACTTTTCACTGAAAGTAACAAAATAAATGATGGTGAAGTTGCTGATTCCTCCGTAATATGTAAGAATAATTCTGGACTTCTGTTACCATCGTATGATGTGACTGTACTTTTGATAATCAGTCTTCTGGAGGGGACTGAAATTTACTGAAGTGAATATGTGATTTTAGTATCTTATTGACCAAACTTGCTAAAATTTTCACTTTGATTTATACTAATTAGGATTTGCATGTTTTTGTGATGTGTAGTTGTCAGGGAGAACGATTGTTTAACCATTCCAGGGAAAAATGCTACTAAAAAAATGTGTCTTGGTTAGAAAATGTGGACACTTACATCCACATTAAAAAGAAAAAAGAATAAAAAGAAAAAGTAATTCTGTAATATTTTCTTTTTCTCTGTGCATTGGAGAATTGTTTTAAATTGTCAAAGACCGTAGCGGGGAAAAACCACTTTTGACAGTGAGAGCTGTTAATTGTAAACTATGTAATGTACTGGCATATTTCACAGAATAATAGAGGAAACTGTGTGAAACAGCATTTATGACTTAACTATGGTGTGAGAATGCGTTTGGTCTGATTGTTACCATATAACGGGGGCAGAATGAAGCACTGGAAACGCAGGTGCTACCCCTTTTGGGAATGGAAGGAAAAAGGTGACATCTGTGGCTTTATCTAAGAGATCAACTTATCTGTAGCAGATGTATCAAAAATGTGTAAAAAGTAACTTTGAGGCTTGAGACTTTTTTTGCAGATTATATAAATAAATGTGAGTTTTCAACTTTCCTCAATGTGTAGCTTCTGTAATTTTTTTTTCCACTGAGAGTGTAGAGCCCAGTGTAGTGAATTGAAGCCTGCAGACAATTGGCTTCCTTTTTAAGTTACCTTTTCACGATCTCCAAGAAATAGTCTACGGACCTTTAGTTTACCTGAAAGGACAATAATAAGGTGTATGTTTTTTACTATCCTATTCCAAAATTTTCTGTTACTGTAGGAGTTGATGGTAGGTATATCTTTAAGAAAGCTTGTTAAAGCATTAAGTCTACATATTTTTTTCATTGACAAAAAAATGTTTGACCAGAACCTTGCTGTGTGGATATGTAATTTTCAGAGACCTCTTGGTGCTGTTAAGATATATTTAGCTTACTTTAGATTCATTCATTGGGTTTGTGATTTGACTTTCGTCACTGTTTTCTGAGATTAGAAACAATTGGAAAAAAGGGCCTTTTAAGTCCCTTAAAATAACCTGGTTTTTCATTTGCTGTTGTGGCTTTTTGTTTATTTTGGTTTGGTTTGGTTTGGTTTTTTGTATGTGAGGTAATTATAGAGGAAAAAAAAGCTGTTGAAGACATGGGAATGTCTTGCCTGGCATGAGCTTTTAGCCAATAAGCTCTTTCTGCTGATAGTCTGATAAGGGCAGTTACATATGCCAGCACATTGTTGGTGGGCTTGTGTCAAGCTTCATTGAAGAATGATTTCATTACACCTTTCTTTTACTGCACTCTTTGATAACCTTAGTGTAATTTTACGTTATCATGCTGTATTCCTGTAGATACAGCTATCAGAAGAAGGTGTTTGTGTGGCTCTTGTTATTGTGGTACCATGACAATTTTAATTTTTTTTATTTTATGCTTTTGTTATGACAATACCTATATGTCATTTCACTTAAGGGGAAGACTAAGATTATTTAGTTGTCAAAAAAAGGTCGTTGACCATGCAAGAACAACTCTCTTGCTATGGATTATTTAAAGGTGTTGCTTTTTCATAACTAGATTTCAGGACACTAAAACTCAGTTATTGTCTTCTGCTGTCTTTTTAGGTCGAAAGAATGTTTAGTGACTGTCACACTGAATAGAATTTTGAGAAAGAGTATCTGTTGCAAGATGGTGTAAATTTTAAAATCCAGGTGTTTACACAATATTGTATTCTTATTCCTTTACAAGACACCTCATAAATTGACTCTTGTGCTCATAGTTGTTGAGCTGGTGACAGCTTATCTAACAATGACCTTGCTAAGGTCATTCATTATTATTACAAAAACTGAAAATTACTTAAGAGGAAATATTTGACTAGGAAGTGGAGTAAGTAGAAATACTTTTGAAAGAATTTCATAATCTATTTTTGACTTTAGGATTTGTAAGTAATCAGTAGTTTTCAAAACTGTTATAGAGATGTGTACATTTTTATTTGGTAATTCTTACTATACAACATCTCCCTCCATCATATTCTGTAACTGGAAATGGGGAATTCTTTCCAACTTGATAGTTAAAATAACTAGCCTTGCGCTAATTACTTAGACTATATTGTCGTCTCCCTGTTCACAATAGCTGTGGTCATTGGTAGGATGGAGAAAGTTATTTTTAACAAGACAGTGTGAAAAATATTAAAAAGGGATGATAACTTATTTATCAGAAAAAGTTATATGTAAAATCTACTAGCAGAAATGTTCGCTCTTTGAATGACTTGTATTAATTTGATATGGAAAGCTTCTCTTTAGTACTGGGATGGGAAAATACTTGGTTTGCATGAAAATTTATTAATTCTAAAACACAATGGAAATATGTTTAAGAGTTTCTGTAAAACAAAGTACTTGAGACAGTTGTAAAATGAGAACTGTCAAAATTATTTCAGAATTTTGTTCAGATTTACATTTTTATATCATGTATATATATTAAAACTTAAAATAATTTTAAAATAGGTGATTGATATTAAAAAAAGTCGACTGAAGTATTTGAACATCATAGAAATCTTGTTGTCTCATTTCTTAATTCCCATGATAACCTGTCTCTCTCTTGCTGTCTCTGCCCTTTCCTTCCCATCTGAAAAAAGCAAGATATGCTTTAACTGATCAGCCAAAGTAGATCAGATTTTGTTAACCTGAATCGCAAGAACTGAATTTCTCAAATGCCTCATGAAAATAAATGCATGATGTCATATGATATGGATTATCCCTTGGGTCAGTTGGGTCACCTGTCCTGACCTTGTTCCCTCCCAATGCCTTGTGCATCCCTGGCCTGGTCATCAGTGGGGTGGGATGAGAAGCAGAGAAGGCCTTGAGTCTGTCTAAACACTGCTCAGCAGTAGCTAAAACATAACACATGTTGTGTTATCAACATTTTTCTCATCTTAAATCCAGAACACAGCGCTATACCAGCAGCCAAGAGGGCCAACCATGTCCTGGGGTGCATCCAGCACAGCATTGCCAGCCAGGCGAGGGAAATGATTGTCCAGCTCTGCTTTGCACTGGTGCAGCCTCACCTGGAGCACTGTGTGCAGGTCTGGGCACCAGAGGATGAAAAACATATTAAGCTCCTGGTGAGTGTCCAGAAGACAACTACGAAGTTGATGAAGGGTTTAGAGGGAAAACCGTATGAGAAGCGACTGAAGTCACTGGGTTTGTTCAACCTGGAGAAGAGGAGACCTCATTGCCATCTACAGCTTCCTCACAAAGAGAGGAGGAAGGATAGGTGTTGATCTCTTTTCTCTGATCACCAATGGCAGAACCTGAGGGAATGGCAGGAAGATGTTACCAGGGGAGGTTTAGGTTGGACATCAGGAAAAGGTTCTTCACCCAGAGGGTGCTGGAGCACTGGAACAGGCTCCCCAGGGAAGTGTCACAGCCTCAAGCCTGACATTGTTCAATAAGAGACCGGACAACACCCTCAGACACATGGTGTGAATTTGAGGATTGTCATATGCAGGGACAGGAGCTGGACTTGACGATCCTTGTGGGTCCCTTCCAACTGAGGACATTCTGTGATTCTATACTAGGAAGAAAATTAACTCTATCCCAGATGAAACCAGTACAACAGAAAAGAAAGGCCACATAGTCACCTCATGCAGAGAAAAGCTGAAGCATAAATTCAGTCCTTACTAGGTGCTGAGGATTTAAACCATGTGTCTCAGTAAGTCTTGACTGAAGTGCCTCAGTATTCAGAAGCCCTTTGCTTTGTCATAAAATCACAGGATGGTTTGGGTTGGAATGAAACTTTAAAGATCATTTAGTCCAACCCCCCCTACTGTGGGCAGGGACATCTTTCATTAGATCAGGTTGCTCAAATTCCTGTCCAGACTGACCTTGAACATTTCAAATAGGTCATCCATAACTTCTCTGAACAAGCTGTTCCAGTGTCTCATTGCCCTCATCATAAAAAATGTCTTCCTTATGTCCAATCTAAATCTATCCTCTTTCAGTTTAAAAAAATTGCCCCTTGCCCTGTCACTACAGGCCCTCCTGGAAAGTCTGTCCCCAGCTTTCTTATAAGCCCTCTTTAAGTACTGAAAGGCTGCATTAAACTATCCCTGGAGCTTTCTCTTCTCCAGGCTGAACAAACCCAGTGACTTCAGCTGCTCCTCATACAGCTTTTCAGTCCAATCCCTCTGAAGATTTTCATGGCTCTTTTCTGGATCTGCTCAAACAAGTCCATGTCCTTCTTGTACTGGGGACCCCAGAGTTGGATGCAGTGCTCCAGGTAGGATCTCAAAAGAGTGGAGCAGAAGGGGAAGATCTCCTCTCTCAACCTGCTGGACGTGCTTCTTTTTATGCAGTCCAGGATATGGTTGGCTTTCTGGTCTGCAAGCTCTGGCTCATGTCCAATTTTTCAACTACCAGTATTCCCAAATCCTCTACTGGGCTGCTCTCAATCCATTCACCCCTCAATCTGAATTTACACTGGGGATTGCTCTGACCCAGGTGCGGGACCTTGAACTTGGCCTTGTTGAATTTAATGGTGTTCGCATAGGCCCACTTGTCAAGCCTGTCAAGGTCCCCTGGGATGACATCGCTGCCCTCCAGCATGTCAACTGCACCACACAGCTTGGTGTCACCTCCTGTGAACTTGCTGAGTGTGCACTCAGTCTCACTGTGTCTCTGTCACTGATGAAGATACTAAATAGTATTGTTCTCAGTATGGATCTTAGAGAGACACCACTCGTTACTGGTTTCCACTTGGACATTGAGCCATTGACTGTAACTCTTTGGACGTGGCCATCCAGCCGGTTCTTTATCCATCCATGGAATCCGTATCTCCCAATTGAGCAGCAAGCGTGTTGGGTGGGACCGTGTCAGAGGCCTTAAAGAAGTCTACGTAGGTAACATTTATAGCTCTTCTGTTGTCCACTGATGCAGTTGCTTTTGGTTGAAGTAACTCCATTTCCAGAAGTCCATTGCTTTGCTAAATGGATATTCAAAACCTTCAATGAAGGATGTAATCACCTTAACAAAGCCCTCTCCATCCCATCTCTCTTGACTGATTTTGACAGTATCTTTGCAGATGAAAGACTACTTGGAATGTGTGTTTGCTGTCCCTCTCCATTCTCTGTACATTTGGTAAAATAAAAGATTATGGGTAGATGAGATACCTGCTGAATTAGAATAAATGAAATTATTTGGTCATTTTCTGACTTTTCTTTTTCTGGTTTTCCTCCCCATCCACCCTTTCATAATTCCCCTTTTCAGTGGAACTTTCTGTCAACTCTTATAAAAAAATTGATTTCCTGAACACTCAGGTAGTTCTGCTCCGTGTCTCAAAAAAGACAAATCAAGAGCATTGGTTTTCCCAGATCTTTGAAATATGGGATTTGGGGGGCTCACTGGGATTGTGACATTGACCTAGGGAGAGTGTTAATCACATGTTGTGATGTGGAACACCAACAGAAGGATGAAAGAGCTTGGACTTGTTGCTCTTGATTTGGGGTATCTTGGTTACAATGTTAGACTTTTCTCATACTTTCTGTTCTCTAATTATGTGTTGAAGCAGTAACCTCCAGGCTCTGTGAAGGGTGTTTCTACCTACTGTTATTTGTGCTTACTTGTGAGATTCTGACTAATACAAACATGTTACTGACAAAGACTGGATACTCTTGGGTTACCTACCTTCTCAAAATGAACATTGCCATCTGAGAAGTAAGGAGATTTTAGTGTAGCGACTGCAGCAACTGATTATAATGGATTTCTTTTTGATGATGTCTCTATTGACTCAGTAAAGATCTGAAATATACAGTTGTACCTGGGTGGTGATGCGAAGAAACCTCCTAAAAACTATGATCTTTTGTTGTTTGGACATAAATATCAGCTGTAAGGTCACCCTTCAATTTTCTTTGGCCACAAAGCAAATGCTGCCCACAGGAAATGTTGCACACATTATATAGTTTAGGTAGATTAGATGATGTCTGTTTTGAGTGTGTTGGTTATCTTGCAGTGAGGTTGAAACAAACTGGTAGATTTTGTTTAGATCCTTTAGTCTTTGTTCCCTTTCAGTGAAGTGGTATTTCCTGCTAGGATCTGAGCTTTGTTTTCTCTTGCTGAAAAGCTGGAGAGAGAAGGCCTACACAAATGACTGGCATGTGGTTGATTGGCAGACTGGTCCAAAAATGCCTTTTTTTGCACTGGATTCTTCTGGGTTAGAGGGCAGGATGCCTGTTTGTGTGATGCTTGCACCTTCTGCCCCTTACTTACCAAGACTACTTGGGATTGTGGGTGGTCTTACGTCTTAGGCTGGTTTGTCTGCTTTAGGATATGGTTTAAAGTTTAATCTCTCAGGTAAGGCTGGTGTATGCTTTCTGTAAAGAGAGTTCAGTGTTAATTCTGGTACTGATAAATTATGTTCTGCTTGAATTTTTTAAGTTATTCCAGAGATTTTTATTTTTATGGGGACAGATTTTGGATGATAAAATGCATGACTGTACTGATGCAAGGCAAATATTGAACCTAAAAAAAAAACCAACACCAAAACCATGCAAGCCTGAAGGTAGCAACTGTTTAGTGGTAGTATTGATGAAACTCCTGGCCAGATGAATTTCATTAATTCAGTATTTTACAAAGAAGACATTTTTTTTCTATTCCAGAAATGACAATCAGTGCAAACCGATAGGATTATATTGTCTTCTAGTGATGCAAAATATACAGTCAGTCTTCATGCAAACTAGCGTAGTTTTTTTTTAATCAAAGTGCTGGTTTTTTAGCTGATAGTGAAAGTAATAAAATCTCAACTTTCTCATAAAGCTAGGTCAAACTTGTATTTCAGTCAACAGATTAGTTGTGAAGTCTTTCATCAGGGTCTCCCTTCTTACCTTAAAAAGTACTTTTTCTAAAAGTCACCTTCAAACTTGGAATGCTTCCTGTTACTCTTCAAAATGACACTGCATAGGTGTACTCTATACGTGGATTAAGCAGCATGTAAACGACTGCTTTCTAAATTGGGTGGTTTTTTCATTGTTTACTATAATTCATGTATGGATACATATTATCACAACTTATCATTTTTTCCTCTTTATAGGTCCTGCTGGGGACTTGCATCTGGCCTCAATGTGAAATTAAGGTAGAAAAACACATCTACATATGTGTTTGCTATTAGGAGTTAGTTTATTCACTGGTCATACCTGAAGAGTGATGTTCGTCTCTAGACGGCTAACTGCCAGGAAATATAAATGATTGTCCTAGAAGTCAAGCCTCTCTTCTATTTACTGGAGTGAAAATCACCTCCAGATATCGACGGAATATCAACTACAGAAAATGCTTCACGTTATAAGGATGCCAACCACCTAGATACATGCGCCCTATCTGTACAGTTGTTGTGGATGGTTTGCCATCTGAAAGCTCCTCAAGCTCTTATCCAGGCCCTGAATCTGTTTCTGAAATGTCTCTGCTACATGCTTTGGGTCCAGTGCAGACCTGGCTGGGACAAGAGCTAGAGAAGTGTGGCATTGATGCCATGATTTATACTCGGTATGTCCTCAGTCTTCTGCTGCATGATAGCTATGACTACGACCTGCAGGAACAGGTATTTACATATTTTAGATGTTGTCCAGTGAAAGTGAGTTTTTGTATTAGTTATGTTTTGTGTATCATACGTGGGCATGGCTCAGATTGGGGGGGCGGTTGTCTTTCCGTGTGTGGGTGGAAGGGGGGCTTTAAACCACGCAGGAGTCAAATCTGACGGGTGAAGTGAGATTAATGTAGTTAGTTTACTGTATGAACAATTACATTAAACAAAATTTTCACATTGCAACAATTGATATCAGAATGGTTGTATCGTAAATGCGGATCTGCAATACTCATGATTATGAGGTTAATTTAATATTGGAACATTAGCAACTAATAAAATTACTGTAAATTGTGTGTCAAATTGGCTTGTCTCACAGTAGTTTGTAGACTCTCCATCACTTCTCCTCATGGATTTAATCTTGTGCAATTTTCAGTAAAGGACAAAAAACCCACCCCTTTTTTATCATTCAAGTATTCAAGATACATTATTGCACATACATTATTAATGTATTTTTAAAAAAGAATGTTAATGCTGAATCCTGATAAAAGGCATGTAAAAGAGTTGTGGAACAGTGAGTTGCTACACATGGCTGTAATTCAGAAAAGGTGAGGGAAGAAAAGTGAAGCTGTGTATCAAGTAGGCACAAATCTATTACTGTTCCCATGTGCCTTTGTTGCTATGAATTTTGTGTTCCTAGAACATACTTTTCAGTCCTGATTTCACCTCTTTTTTTCTTTTTTTTTTTTAAATAAATTTTAGTTTCTCTGCATCATCAGTGTATATAAAAATACTTTTAATGGTCGAATTTTCTGGGTATAGAACTTGGGGAAGTCCTGGTGTTTTCAAGGAGGAATGAGGATGCTGTTGATCATAAGGTGGCTGTGATTACAGTGGGAAGGAAAGGAAGCAAATACATTTTATTTGGTAGCTTAATTATTAGTTCTTTTTGTTGCTGTTGTTTTGGGTTGTACTTCACACAGTGCTACCCAACTGCTTCAGAACTGTCATTGCTTTCCAGTTTGCCTTTTAAAATCCATCAAGAGCAGGGCAGGGTATTATGGAATAGATGTGGATGTAGCTGAAGCAGAAAAAGAGTCGTCAGATGCTGCCAGTTTCTGAACTCTTACCAACCATTACTGTGTATAAAGCCTTCATGTTTCTCTTCTGCAAACCAGAAAACTTTATGTGCAAAAGTAATTTTTATTCAAAAGTTTATTTGGCAGCAGTGGAAGTCACCACAAATAATAATACCACTGTAAACACTCTTTGTGATGTACCTTAACAGTGAAGTTATTTAGGACTTGGTCAGACGTGAATAGCTGTATTTAAGAAGGGGACAGAATAAATTTCCAAAACCTGTTTGAAAGGAAGATGTGGGGTGAGGACAGAAAAAAGGCGCCAAGTGAAACCACACAAGAATTTGAGGAGCTTTATAGATATCCCTGTGGTGTTGGGGAAAAATGAAGGCCTGTTTCTTTTCAGTCAATTTTAGAACATAGTTGTAACTGTGTAGTCACTACTGTGATGATTTGAAATGACTGAAGTGCCAAAATTAGTCTTCTTTTTATCAGGCTTTGTAAGAAGCAGTGTAACTATATTATGAAAACCTCATTCACTTCATTTCTTGTTTCAATATCTTAACTGTGTGCTTTGTGGGTTGATAGCAGAGCTTTAAGAATGTGTCTTCTTTATCCACATTGATTATCTGAACCTAATGAGCCGAAGAGGGAAGGATGCCCCATGCTGACAGCATAGCCAGAACATGTGTTGCTGAGCAGGTGCTGTAGTACAAATGTACAAGGTGTCTTCTGAATGACATCAAGACGTGAAGAAGGTGGAAGTTTCTTTATCCACCTCCTGCAATTAGATCCTACTTATAACGTACTTTTATTGCATATGTTCCCTCTACTTCAGATAACAGTTTTCTAAGTTTTGAGACCTAATACTAACTTAGTTTTGGGATGCTATTCTGTAATAATGATTGGATGCATATGTTGTGAACTATACTGCTACCTAATTCCTTTCTCAAATAGCTTAGTCTTTGAAGACTGCAAACACAAATTTCTTATGTGGAGAACTGAGGAAATCTTGAAACACACATGCTTGTTCTTTTATTTATTTATTTATTTATTTTACTTATTGCCTACTGATTATTTGTATGACTTAGCATTTTTAAATTAATTTTAGTTAAGTCATTCAGAAACAAGAAAATCTGTGCAGTTCTAATCCAATTTTGGCGATGGGTACAACATTAAGACAAAGGGCAAGAATAAATACTTGTGTTGTATACAAATAGAAATTGGGGATGAGTGCAACAATTAAACATCTGAATGAAAAACAATTTAGGAGTAAAATATTGAGAGTTGCTGAGCTCTTTTAATTCAGATAAATTCCAAAGAAGAGTTGGTTCTTGACATCTCAGGAATTTTTTCTCCCATACAATACTTTTGATTTTTGAGAAAGATGACAGAATTTGCACAGAAAGAACTGTTCTCAGTAGTAGATTTGTTGCAGTGATTTCTCACCAACTTTTAGGGGGCAGCTACAAAGAGGACAGAGGCTCTCTCTTCACAAGGAGCTATATGGAGAAGACAAGGGACAATGGGTCCAGGTTGTGCTGGGTGAGGTTTCATCCTGAGAATTTTTTTTTTATTTTTTTGTTTTTTTAGTGATGGTAACAGTCATTCACTGGGACAACCTCCTGAGGAACGTGAGTCCATGTTGCTGGAGGTTTTCAAGATGCAATAGGACAGGGTGCTGGATAATCTTATCTAGGCTCTCTTTCCCTCAAAAGGTTGGACCAGATGATCTTTTGAGGCCCCTTCAAGCTGGGCTGTTCCATGATTCTGTGATTGTTTGCTTAGAAGCATAGAATAATTTTGGTTGGAAGAGACCCTTAAGATCACGGAGTCCAACCATAACCTAGATCTAGCACTAAACCATGTCCCTGAGAAACTCACCTGTGTGTCTTTTGAACAGCTCCAGGGATGGTGACTCCACCACTTCCCTGGGCAGCCTGTTCCAATGCCTGACAACCCTTTCCATGGAGAAATGTTTCCTAATATCCAATCTGAACCTTCCCTGATTGAACTTGGGGCCATTTCCTCTCGTCCTATCACTTGCTACCTGGGAGAAGAGGCCAACACCCCCCATGCTACAACCTCCTTTCAGGCAGTTGCAGACAGCGCTAAGGTCTCCTCTCAGCCTCCTTTTCTCCAGGCCGAACAACCCCAGTTCCCTCAGCCGCTCCTCATCACACTTGGGCTCTGGGCCCCTCACCAGCTTCGTTGCCTCCTCTGCACTCTCTCCAGCACCTCAATGTCTTTCTTACGGTGAGGGGCACAAAACTGAACACAGGATTCAAGGTGTGGCCTCAGAAGCACTGAGTACAAAGGCACGATCTCTGCCCTA
Source organism: Patagioenas fasciata (assembly GCF_037038585.1). Lineage (NCBI taxonomy): Eukaryota > Metazoa > Chordata > Aves > Columbiformes > Columbidae > Patagioenas > Patagioenas fasciata. The sequence goes on along the minus strand of NC_092523.1, from coordinate 13,275,956 downwards.
GCCCTGCTGGCCACACTATTCCTGATACAAGCCAGGAGCTGTTGGCCTTTTTGGCCACCTGGGCACACTGCTGGCTCGTGTTCAGCCGGCTGTCAATCATCACCCCCAGATCCCTCTCTGCCAGGCACTTTCCAGTCACTCTTCCCCATCCTGTAGCGCTGCCTGGGGTTGTTGTGACCCAAGTGCAGGACTTCACTGTTTCGAAGCTCATAGAGCTGGTATCAGCCCAACAATCCAGCTGCTCCAGATCCCTCTGTAGTGTCTTCCTACCCTCCAGCAGATCAACACTGCCACTCAACTTGGTGTCATCTGCAGATTTACTAAGGATGCACTCAATCCCCTTGCCCAGATCGTTGACAGAGAGATTAAACAGAACGAGCCCCAGTACTGATGGAGCAATGGCTTCTGTTTTGAACAGGTTAAAAGGAACATGTGGTCTCTGAACCCCTAGGATGGGATTACACTTATAAACAGTCCATCGCAATATGCTTTGTGGGGATGTGGTGGGGAGGACAAATTTATGAAGTGTTAATCTTACAGATACTCTATAGATCGTCTTCATTAGAAAAGTTGCCAACTGATGGTCGTTAAGATCTTTCCAACTCAGAATGTTGATGACATCATTAGCACTGTTTCAGTCGCTTCAGGGAGCCTCCTCCCATGCTTGCTTTATAGTGTTTTGGTGTCATCAACTGCAGCAGGGAAATGAAACTCTGAAGTCCTGGACAGAAGTTCTGTCAGGTAAGTACAGAAAGATTTAAAATAAAAAATAAATGAAAAAAAACATCTCCAACCTTACTAGGCATAACCAGCTGTTTAAGATACCAGTGTTACTGTATTCTCAGTCACTTCTGCTTATGTTTAAAATAGGTATTTCAAAAGAATATGGAAGTCTTGATTGATTAAGTTGTCAGGGTTATTTTGGAGAATAAACAGGATGTTCCCTTCTGGTTTGTTACTAATATAGAGTATGTGGTTTCTAGTGTTGATTCTGCTACAAACTTCTGTAGCTTTGGTCGTTTGACCTCTTTTCCTGTAATATTATCTGTCTCTGTATGGTGGGGTAGTTTGAAATGTGGACAGAAGATAAGATGTGTTTAAGGGTTTGGTGTGTGGGGTTGTTTTTTGGGTTGTTCTTTTTTTTGAGGTGTGAGTATGAGTCTGGTTTGGGGAGTGCTTTTGTTTTGGTTTTGTTTGGTTGGTTTTGGTTGTTTGCTTTTATTATTACAGTTTATTTCATACCTTGCCCGATTAGAGTGGTCTCTGTGGGTATCATTATATGGACACAGGCTCAGTATCGCAACACGATAATAGGTCGTGAGTTTTCAGAGAGTTGATGGGGGCTTTTTACAGGTACTTGTGTGGGGGGCTGTGGATGGAGGCACAGTACAAAAAACTGGTGAAAGTGAAACCCTAAAAAGCTGCAACCAATTTTTACTGGCATGTTTGCAATTTTTATTCTGACTCACTGGCTTAAACTGAAATATCTATTAAAATATTGTGAAAATTGATAAGCAGGTAGTATGTGTTGCCCAGCTGTGTTTCAAAGCACTAGAAAGCTTTCAAGAAAGGAATCTTGTTTATGGTAAATTACACTATGGTAGCAAGATCTTCCAGAGCTGCCACGGTTATACATATGTTATACATAGCTATGAAGAATTATGGTAACACCTCCTAAATACACATTTTTTAAATGTGGTTTTTTTTTGTTTTGTTTTTTTAAGTTTGAAAACCACTGGTGTTAAGGAAAATGTCATAAAATTGATATGGATTTAAAGCCTCTGATGGTAGCTAAAGTGCAGAGTGTTTCTGTTAAGTATATATGCTTTCGTCATTTGCATTTTATTAGTGATTTTTCTCATTTGGGAATAAAGGATAAATTAAGGAGAGTCCTTTGGGGACCCACAAAATTGCTGTTGGGGAGATCCAAATATTGTGAGACAGCATGTTGACTTCAGACTACACTGATTTTTAATCAGAATGGCTTGCTCTTGTTGTTAAACCAAGCAGGTGCCTTAAAGATTTCTGATTGTTATTTAAATGGTAATTTAAAGTATATTTGTAGATACGTGTATTCTCAAAGCAGTTGTGATACAGTAAACATTGCATTAAGATAGTATAATCTCTGTGAAGTGGAAGGCATTGCCTTAAAATAGATTTTTGTGTGAAACATTATTACATTTATCTTTATTTGTACAACATTAAAATCAGTGTTCTGTGTTGTATCTTTTACATACTATTTGTAAGTGTAGCTGTTTCCAAATATAACAAGTTCATGTTTTCTTGCCTGCAGACTGTTCTCCCTTTTGAAGGGATGGAGCATTTACTAAAAATGACCCACAACCCCAAAACCCAAACCCAACAGCCAGACAGTCTGAGAGATAAAGGCTTTGTTTAGAAGCCTTTAGTCATGCAGCATGAAGGTATAAATGCATTTGTTACACGTATTTTCTGAATCAAGTGGCTTCTGTTGCTTTTGATCTGCTCCTTTCAACTCATTTTTGGAAACTGACTGTTTTTCTGACCCTCAAAAGTAAAAATCCTAAAAAAAATTTTTTTTTTAAAAGATAATGTTTTGCGAACTCACAACATTAAGTAGCTGTTGTTTTGGAAACTCTGCTCTTCTGTGAGCAGCATGAGGTTTTTTTCTTTTTGTTTTTTCACCATGTAAAAGAGAGGATTTAATTCTGGAAATCTAATTATTTGTAGACTGATTTGAAATCATTCCATTCAGGTAATCTTTTACATGGACAGATAGAAAAAGGCTGCAGAATGGTAGCTACACTTCTGCTGACTGTCCGATCATAGTTTTTATTCTTGCTTCTTCATCATTAGTGCATACATATTCGAAGTCCAAAATATGGTTTTCTTTTTTGTATTAAGAGAAGAACAGAGCAGTAGAAAAGAGATCTTAGCCTGCATACGATGATTTTTAGGTCTTTACTCTGTGGTTGTATCTCTGTAAATGCTTCTGGCCTGTTACTCTGAGCTGGGCTGGGGATGTCATTGCCAACTCCTCTGCGTTTGGCGAGCGTGTGCTGGTGACACAGGACACTTCACTTGCTGCTCACAGCACTCTGTGCACCTGCTGGGTTCCAAGATCCAGCTGAGCACTTGTCACCTGTTCTCCCTGCCATCCCGTGGTAACCCAGTAGAGGGACCTGATGTCTGATTTATATTCTGGTAACGGATATTTCATTTTTCACATGTATATTTTAGAGGGAAGAGGATGCGTTTTGCAACTGCTTTTTTATCATCCCAGAGAAATTACTGTGAGTCATGTAAACCCTGTGTTTTTTTAAAACATTACACTATGCAGAGTATAGTTCTGTTATAGCAGGGTAATGCTGCGTGACTGCTGCACACCAGTATTGTTAAGTTTCAAAGTTCACCAGCAACATGTAGAAGTAAATTTCTTGAATGCAAAACATTTTCAGTTTAGTTTGTATTTGTGGTACTGGTTATTCTATTAAGCTACGCAACATTCTGGTAGGAACCTTTTTTTAAAATTTTCTGACATTAGTTTTTTAGTCATTATCCAAACTAAGTACATAAAATTCAAGTTGTGGGAATTTCCCCTTTTCCTGCCTTTTCCCCCTTTGTTAATTTTTAGTTAGCATTTAACTTGTTAATTATGAGAACTGCTCTGTTCTGTATTTCTGTCTTGATGACTGTCAGGTATGGGGTAAATCTGGGGTATCATGGGCTATGCCTTTGTATTCTTTATTCTGTTTTGGGGACAAGAATTGCAGTGGCAGTGTTTGGAGTTCAGTTCTAGGCTTTCGGGGTAATTTTATTTGTGCAAGCTGTACAGTTTTCAGAGTGCTCAGCTTCAGCTGATCTGTTAGTGAAAAAGAAAAATATTTGTTCTCAAGGACTCTGGTTATCTGAGGAATTTTTCTTTCATACTCTCTTCTGCCTTTTCTACTGGTGTGAGTGATCACGTTGAAATGCTGATTCCTTTGCAAACATGTCTGTTCCAATAGGTGAAACATCCATTTCAAGACATCAAGCTTACAGTGTCTGTGGTGCCTATCTCCTGTGCTATCCTGTTGAAATAGACACCTCTGTGTAATATAGTTACATGTTATCAGTAGCTTCTGCTCTGAGTAATCAAAGCTGTCCTTTAAAACAGTTCTACATTATCTCTTGTGATTTTCTAAGTAGCATCTAGTGCTTAGTTATCATGTGTCTCTCACAGCTACACAAAAAGAATAGCAGAATCACTTTTTTATTGTTATGACTACTAACGAATTCTCACAAAGGCTCACATAATGCAAAGCAGAGATATAAGGTCAAGTGCCAAGTTGGTTAGCTGTCCTAACACTCAGGATTTATTTGCAGCCATCTCTGTGCTGATACAATTGTGTTGTTTCAGATTCCGGGAGTAGCTGAGATACCTGCTTAGTGTTCTTGGCACGGTAGATCATTGCATGATGGTACATTCAGCACATGTCTCCAAGAATAGGTGTGCTCTGCCTATATTCTCTGAAATCAGATAATGACAGTGGTCTGTGATACTTACCACACTTTTTCCCCAAAGGCCAAGAGGTCTACCGTAAAGAATGTGAAATAGCTTCTCCAGTCACAACATGTCCCTTTCAGGTCTCTGGAGCCTGTAGTAGCAGTTTCTGTTGAGTTCTTGTCTTTCTTTTCTGCCATGTAGGTAAGACATACAAATAAAATGATGTCGCTGTAGCTATGGTCTTACTAAATTTTCTTCTTTTCTGCTTTTACTTTAATGGAAAAAAACTCTGAAGGCAGCCTGCTCAACATAGGATTTCAACAGATGCAGCATTTGCATGTTCTCCCGCTCTTGGGAGTGGGTGTGATCAAATTTCTTCTGCTTGGTTTCAGCCTAGAGTAACTTCTAATTAGTGAGCAACACATAGACTGCCCTTTCAAGTTGGTAGGGTTATAAACAAGAGTTTATAATTGACAGAAACTTGGATTACAGAATTCTATACTCAGATGGATTGGTTTTGATAGGTAGAGCTCTTCTCTGCCTGCAGATAGTGGAATTATCAGTCCCGAATGCCTGGAGGACCTGGACGTTGTAGCAGTGCTTGATGTGGTCTGATATATAGTCAGCTCTTCTGTTGCAGTCCAGTTGCCTGGGATTGTCATGTCCCAGTTACAGCAACTGGGAAGGACGTGGCTGTAGTAGCCAGATGGTTCTCTGGCTTTTCACAAAAAGTCTAAGATTATTTTTTCTTCTTCTGCTAATACCTGGATGTGGAGTAATCATCTAACATTAAATAACATTTTTCAGTCTTCTCCATTCATGGTAGCATAGTTTTTGACATGGAGGAGACTTGTGCTGCTCTCTGAAAGTGTATTTATCTGGTGGTTGACTGCAGAACCTCTTGTTGAGTGTCTTTTGGAGAGTATGAACTGAGCTTGTGCCACTGTTCTTGTGCTTGCTTCTGAATTGACTTGCATATGTATTATCTCATTATCTTTGTCTCAGTCTGAGGCAGCCCGTGAGGAATGTCTGAGCTGATCCTGGCCCTTTATAGACCTTTCTCATTAATTATAATGAGATGCAATGTTTAGGGGAAGTATGTTTTCAGGGGAGATCATTAAAGGTATTTACACAATCTGCTTCTGTATAATCTTAAAGGTGAAACAGAAATGATCTGTTGCAGTTTTCTCCAGTTCTCCATTGTGAGATCCTCCTAGAGGTAGTGAAGACCTATTCCCATTTTGGCTAAACTTACAGCTATTTTTTTTCCATTTCCTACTGATCGAAATATCTGAAGAGTTGATTTTTTGAGTTCTTTGAATAACTTTTTGTGAAAACTTTTTTGTAGTGCACAGTGGTTCATACCTGTCGATGTGAACATTGCATTTAATTAAACATCAATGCTGTAAACTGCTCTTGCCGGAAGAGACCAGGACTGCTGGACTACCTGGGTTTTCCTTATGTCAGATTATACAGTCTTTGTTTTCTTTTATTCACTGAAGACCTAGCTAGCTGACACTGACGTAAGGTAACTGATGATAGACTTCAGCAGGGAAATTTTCTGGAGTGTGTGTTGGTATTCAGGGATTATTTGGGGTGTGTTTGTGGGGAGAATGTGAATGCCTTTGGAGAATGCTGCTGTCTTGAGTTGAGACTATTCTGCCTCGTAGGCAAAGGTCTGCAAATTCCATAGTTCTACAAGACATTTTGGGTTTTTTGGTGTATTCTGCAATCTGTGACCATGGTTGGCTTCGGTGATCTGTCTTTCTGGTTTTGAGCTTCTTTCTAAGAAATGACAGCATATTCATTCACTGTTCACTCTGTCTATATGAACATTCATTCTGCTTTCCCCTTTGGCCTGTCCTGTAATTTTATGATCTCTTTTAATGGCATTTGAGCATCTTCAAAGAAGTTTTGTAAGAAAGGTTTCTCATACAGCTTGGTAGAGGAGTCTGCAGACTAATGCCCCAGTTTGGAACAAGCAGACGAAACTTAACCTTTATATTCTACGCTGTGCAGGAACTGGCCAGACAGTCTGTAGACATACAGCTCCAAGCTGTTAATGGCAAAAATACTGATCAACCGCTGTACTGAGTCTTTGGCAAATGTTTATTCTCTTTTAAAAAAAACCCTGTGGGTAAATTTTATTCCCTTCCTTGGAGATATCTCTTAATCTGTTGACTGAGAATTATAAGAACGAAAAATGATTCATGTTTGTTACTGATTCTTGCAGGACTCTACTTGCATACCTTAATTTTTGGGAATTCTTTTTCACTTTAGATTATAGTGTCTGGATGCTTGGGTTACTTATTGTGATGGTATTCCTTGAGTTGGATTCTTAAAGGTAGAGACTCTGTGTGGGTGATTATTTTATATTTGAGAAATTATGACATGGAATAGTTATTTTTTTTTTGAACTTGTTACTAGAACTTGCTTTTTGAAGCAGCACATTTTGGCTGACCAGCAACAACTTATATGAGAGCAAGAGATGTCAAGATGGTAATACGCTTGAATGGCAACTGGTTTATGCTGAAATTGAAATGCACAAAAAAGAGGAGTTTTTCAAAATTCTCTTGATTCAGAATTTTTTAATTCATTTTTTTATTATTTTCTTTGAGAGAACAGAAATTCTTGCCCTAAAGTCTCTTGTGTATAATTTTTAATAGAAATGTTGATCGCATAGATAATTAAGGCTGTTTAATACATTATCTGAAAACTTGATATATGTTTGTTCATCATTTAAGTGTGTAACTAATTCAGTCTGTAGTGCATTTACACGGGTAGAATCATAGAGAATTAGTTTCCCTGAACTTAATCTAAGGGAAAACAAACAAACAAAAAATTAAAACGTTTTTCTGTTGATTTGATTTCCTATTTGGGGAGTTTTTTTATCGGGTATTAAGTCTGATTACTTTCCTGTGTGTTCTGCGGATAAGGCGAAATTGGAGCCTGTTTGCTTACCTGGGTCGAAACTGGGACCTTGAGTCATCGAGTGTTTCTGCATCAGTGAACTTGACTCCAACTTTTATGAAACGGGTAGTTCCTGGAAGATTCTTGAAGTAGGTTTTAACACTAATTTTCTATTTATTTAGACTGTGAGCTTCAAAACAATTTTTGGTCTTATCACAAGGTGCCATATTTGTTCCCTTACTGATAGTAGATATTTCTCTATTTCTAGCAAATCGGTACCAAGCTTGCTTTTCTTTTGCTTCTCCAGTTTCTTGGTAGTGTGGAGAGAAGTGGTGGAATTGCTAGTTTTGCATAGTTAAGCAGAAGAAACAACTTAGAAATCTCTTTTAAAACTTTACACCGATACATTAATTCAGGATTGAATTAAGCACTCCAAATACTGGATTTCTTGAGGCAGCATTAGCATAAAGAATACAGATACCTCACCAACATTTTTTAACCACATTTTTGGTTCTTAAGTTTTTCTTGTCATGAAACTTTGCATTTTCAGTGTTCTTACAGTTAATTTCTAATATGAAATTATCTATTTACATAGTAGGTAGGTACAGTTTGACTCTGAAGAGTAGATGTTTAAATAGCGGTTTAGGTATTCAAACTCAAATTTTTCCAATATCCAGATGGCCTAGGCTTCCTATTGATATTTATGTAATATTGGGTGGTCATCTCTTAAAAATTAAGTAGTGGTAGTTTGTTTTAAATATGAAATTTGGCTTACAGGATTCTTTTTTTTTCCATGTGTATGCATGCTTTTAAAATCAGTATGTTTAGGATGACATTGCTTTTATGAAATATTAAGTGACCACAGAACAGAATTGTGAAAATTCAAAGTTATCATAGAGCTCTTGCATTAAAATGAGCGTTATCATACAATCTCCAGTTCTGTTACGTAACAAAGATAAACAAAGGCATCTAGTAGCTGAAGAGAACAGAAGTCTCTAGTGGTTCTTTCTGTGTGAAGTAACTAGTTTACTTACCTTTGTGCGTACTGGATGTTTTGTTGAACCTCTTGCTTTCATGTTTGTCATGGAATTAATGTTTTACAGTCTACGAAGTAAACCTATTAACAAGCTCCTGACCACTGGAGACAAAGGAAATAAAAGTGTGACAGAAAGCAAGAGATTAATTTAAACCATTTAAAATCACTGGATTGACTTTTTTGTTATTATTATTAGTTTAGTCCTCATAAAAGCAGAATTCCACTTGGTTTGTGTGTCACATCAAGTTCTACAAATTCACTTGCTAGAGTATATGACATTTTCTTTTTTCTTGGCTGTTCTAGTGAGGTGTGTTTTTTGATGGGGTGGGGTGTTTTTGGTTTTGTGTTTCTGTTTTTTTTGTTCCTTCCTTCCAATTGATTTGGTGTGGTTCTGATGAAATGCTTTATACATTTCTCTAACTGTGAAGGTTCTCACTGCTCTGCTGCCAGACTGCCAGCATATAAGGCCAGTGAAGCTCCTCTTGCAGAGATTAGCTTCAATGTACCAGTGCAAAGCAAAGCTTTGTTGGCAGAGATAAAACAAAGTACCGTAATATATAGCATCTTGGTAATGTTATTTTATATTATAGATGTTGTCTGAGTCAACTTTCCACCTAAGAGCAGAATACATGAGATTAACTTGGTGCGCATTTGCTGGTGTACCTAGATTTTCATTTTGAGTAACGTATTGCAAGTGGGTCTGGATTTCTTCATTTGTAATTGTGCCATGTGGGTGAGCAGGACGGGCTTTGGAAGCTGGTGGGCCATAGGTGCGTCTCATCAGTTTGTAAACTTTCACATGGATATTGGGAAGAGTTAGAGTGCTCTACAGCCTCGTTGTGTATAAAGAAATATATAAACTACAATTTTAGAAAATACTTACAGATTTTTTTAAAAACTGAGTGTAGATGTGCACTGTCCATTCATCCTTTTTTCTGATAATGTTTTTTGTCTATTCTTCCTTTCTGTTAGTCTTTCCAATAGCAGAACAGTACCATGTTCAAATGTCTTGTTTTAAATGGACCACTGGCATCTTGGACACATGTAAGGATAAACAGAGTGACTGATAGCTTTTTGTTCTTCTGGAACTAAATCCATTTCATCAGTTTTGGTAATCAAATGAGACTTTAAGAAATAAATTAAAGAGATTTCTCTACTCTTTTCTGAAGGACTCGGTCATGTGAAATCATGAACAGAAGCCATTTCAGTGACTGCTTCTGAAGGTTGATTGGTCCATCTCCACCTGCTTTTTTTCCATCTTTGATTGCAGAGACAACTTCTTTCTCTGACTACTTGTTTTTACTTCATTTTGAAGCCATGAGGAATCAGGAGTTGTTTTAAAGGAGGGTAGGCCTCAGCCTGGGCTTCATTAGAAGCAGTAACAGATCTGTTGAAAAGGCTAAAAGGGGTATCTTGAAAAACTGGTTTAGATTAGTGTACATTAAAAGATGTTAAAGATTATTTTCCTGGTAGCCAAAAGATTTCTTTGAGATGAAGACAGGAAATAGTGTATACATGTGAACAGATAGCAAAGAATGAGCAAGTTGGATAAAAAATTTTGTAAGTTCTGAAAAGCCATATAAAACAGATACTATGTATCTTTAGATTATTATACATAATACAATAGCGTTCTTCTTTGATTTTATTTTTCTTAATTAAATGTTCTTACGTGTATGGGAACCCAGCGCCCCCATCCCCCAGTGTCTAATTTTCTTTTTAAATTAGTTCAGATTCTTTTTAAAATAGGCACTGCTGTCTCTAATGGTAATGATGCTCATTGTCAGACTGAGTGGAAGGCTTTGGAGTTTAACATTGCATTTTCTTCTTTTTGCTTGCTTAGCTTTCTCTCTAGTTTGATCCTAGCTCTGATTTACTTGGTTCTCATCATTAATTCAGAGATCAGTGAAACTCTGACATATTTTATGTAAATTACAGTAATACCTTTAATCATAAATTTGCCGTGAGTAGCCTCTGTGTCCCGTGAAAAATATATGTCCTTTTCTGAATAGTAAGTGCAAGTTTTCTGTAATCACATTGATCTTTAATTTGACAAAAAGTAGTTTTTAGTAGATAGGATGAGGTTTTTTTTATTTTGAACGGTGTGTTATTTGTCATGCTGTCTGTTCTGCTATACTATGGAGATATTAAGGTATTTTAAGTAATGTAATTTCTTTATTTTGATTTTAGGAGAATGACATCTTCCTGGGCTGGGAAAAGGGAGCTTACAAGAAATGGGGAAAGAGTAAGAAAAAGTGCTCTGATCTAACACTAGAGGAAATGAAAAAACAGGCTGCTGTCCAGTGTCTTCGCTCTGCTTCTGATGAAGTAAGTTTGGACTGTTTGATAGATTCTTAAGACTTTATGCCCTTCTTTATGTTAGATAGATTTAGCTTGTGAGGCTTATAATTTAATTTGATGGCTTCTTAAAATGCAAGTTCCACAAGTGTTCTCTGAGAGTTCTTTATTTTTCTTTAGGAAATTATGAAATCTGTGTATGGCAGCAGGATTTCACAAAAGAAATGTACTGAGTAGTGTCATGCTTTCCTTTCTGTAACCCCTTACCTGTTCTTGTCAGGGACAGTTGCAATGCACCACTTTGTGTTGAAATTACCACAAAGCTTTGCATAAACATATTTCTTAAAATTTACTTTGCGTTGTGTATGAGCAGCAAGGTATGGAATGTTTGGGCGGAAAGCCATCTTGCTTTGTGCATGTTGTATGTGCAATCCAGAATTGCTAAATAAAACGTGATGTGTACTAGTAGCCAATGTTCACTTTGCACATTACATCATTGAGTGGAAGTGGAGTTGGAAGTGCATTGAGTGGAGAAGGTGAGGAGTGGTGAAGGCAGCAGGCTGAAGGGAAAGTGCCAGAGGCAGCAGATACCATGTAGCTCAAAAGAAAAGTGGAGAAAGGGAGAGGCCATCCAAGGAAATACTTAAAAAGAAAAAATAATCTGTAGCACAGGTCAATGAAAGTTTTCCAAAGAGATTACTCAGACTGCAGAAATGGAAGTCTGTCTTTTAGGTTACAGAACTACAGAGAGACTGATCTGTCACGAGTGTAAGAAGAAACTCTACCCCGCCTGTGCAGTCTGGTTGTGTTATTGCTCCATATGTCTTCCTAGCCACAGTTTGTGCTTGCGCAAACATTCGTGTGGTTGTGTGGAAAACTGGATTGGGAAAGTGAATCAGTTTGTGAGATGAACCTGGCGGAGGTGAAGGAAATGTTAACACAGAGAGGTTTCCTGGTCAGATTTGTAGCAGAGGCACTAGTGCCAGCCAGAGCGAGGAAGGGATTTGGCCACCAATAACGAAGGAAGTGGGGCTGATTTGTGTGCTTGTTGCCACCACCACCACCTGCTGCAGCATTGCCACCCTACACTGGCTGACTGTGAAGCTACTTGAGTGTTTGTTCAGTTGCTAAGGTGCTAATTGACTAATAGGGAGATTTCTGAGCTCCCATTTTCCCATTACTTATCCTAACAAAGTGATGCAAAATATAATTTTGTTGGTCATTTGCTCTGCTCTCCTAGTTACAGAATACTGAGGTCAGTACTCTGACTACTGTAAAAGTTAATTTAGATATGAAGAAAATATGAAGAAATAATTGTAAGAAGTAATGTCCTTCTTGAGGAAATTACTATCTTTGTATACTCATTTTATGAACAACAAAAAGTAGTAGTCTCATGCATAAACCACAGTAATACTAATGATTGATTTTTTAGCTTTAGAAATCATTCTCTTGATGCATCTTCACACAACTGAAAATCAAGGAGGCATCACTTAGAGCTAAATCCAGTTAAAAAAAAGAGTAAAATTATTAATAATCCCTGATCTGCCTCCACTTGAAAATTCATATAATCTAAAGCAGAAGAAGGGAAGAAACCCTTCAGCTAGAGTGTTGAAAGAATAAAAAGACGTGTGATCTCTGACAGGCTGGACAAGTAGCTTCCTCCTTTGACTCCTGCCCCCTTGTCAGGTTTTTATTGTTGAACATTAACCTATAATCTACAGCCTGTAGACTTGTGCTCTTTTGGGGCTATTTTAACTTCCGTTGCATGTTCAGACAATTAAGCTTGCACATTTGTTGTCTTTAATAAAACTGTAGGTAATAATTTTTGTTATGTATTTTCAAACACAGAGTGGAACATTTAAACTTACAGAAAGAGTTTTTACTTAAAGCTGTTCTGTAGGTAGTTTAACACATGTATTGCATAAGAGAGAATTGCAAATTTATTCATTTATTTATGTGTTTGGTTGTTTTACCCTGGAGTTGGGAGAAAAGGTGATCCTGCTTTGATGCTAGTGATACTTTAAAGTAAATTGTAAAGTAGCTTTTCTTACTGCTTTTCAAACATTTCCCGGGTTGGCTGGTTTCTGTGCTTACGTTTACGGATCAGTAGTTTTTGGACTGTGAAGCATAATGTTAAAATACTATTTCTGTTGAGGCTTTCAAGCTGCTTCATGCAATGTTGATGATTTCATCTCTACAAAAAAATACTCTTAACTGTAGCCAAAATTGATGATTAGTGGTGTGTGAGTGAGGAGTGTTAGTAAGAGTTGTTGAGATACAAATAAATACTTCCTTTTCAAATGCCACTTGAATGTGGTTTTTTTTTTTTAATAATCTGAAAATTTTTACTTGTAGAGACTTTTTGTGTCGAATAGGTAGATGTGTTCATTAGGATCTTCATAAATCTGTCAACTAGGAGCTTTGTTCTCACAGTTTTTTCTTGCAATAGTTCGTGTGGGCAGTTCCAGAGCTTGCTTGCAGTTTTGGTGTCCTGTGCTCCTTTTTCAGAGCAGGTGGATACAGAAATACCAGTATTCTCACATGGATATGGAACACTTGCTCTTCCAGCCTCACCTCTTCCTTCAACCTCAGCATTGGAACAAAGCAAGCGGGGTTGAGGTAGCTCTATTATTGGGAGTAATCAAAAGAAGTCTTAGTGTATTTAGACTTAAACACAATTTTATTTAAATATACTTAGGTGAAACAGAATGTTTACCCTGTGTGTGTATGTAGAAAGAGTATATATACACACGTGTATGCACACACACAAAACCAATAGAAAAACCAACAAAACAAGGAGACAAGTTAAAATTTCAGAATTCTGCAGCCTGATCTATTTTAGGGGGGAAAATGTGCAGAGGACGAAAAGGTATTGGGGGTTAATAACTTTTCTGACTGTTACAGGAAATGAAAGAGATCCAGGTACCATAATCTTGGTGTTTATATTGAATTACTTAAACCAGTAATGTATTGAGAAATTGCAGACAGTCTGTCTCCTCCCCCTGTCAGTAATCAAAGGCCCTAAGATTGGGTGATCACTTCAAAAAGATACTTGATGGGGAGAGGAAGTAATGAAATAGATTAGATGAAAATTGATTTGATAACAGTAAACACTGCTTTTGTCAGTCTTTCATTTAATAGTTGAAATTATTACTCTGAAGTCTTACCTCGTGTGGGTTTTCATTTACATAATATTGATTCTTAGGGAGTACTTTATCTGGTAGCTTAGTTTTGTTTGAATTAAGCTTTTTGTCTCTTATTAAAAAGAGTAATCCTGTAAAACACTATTCTGAGACAAAAATCCAAGATTCTAATTATAGTTTTATGGTGCAGAAAACAAATATTTGCCTTCAAAAAGCCTACAGTTTGGTGTTTATTTCTAAAAGATTTCCTAGGTTATGGAGTATGACGCGTCAGAGAAGATTCATTCTTTTGGCTGCTCTGCATCACTGTGTCTTGCAGTGGCAAAGCATGTTGTGCACTAAGTATTTTTGTGACAGGAGGGCTGATTTTGCCAGATAAGAATGAAAATTGTTGATGTGTGTATGTTCTGAGGACAATATTTTTTGTGTGACAAGCATTTTGGTGTCTCACATTGTTTATATTCGCTGAGTCTTTGGCTGCAGATGCTCTCAATGCAGTCAGAAAATGTAAATATGGTGCAGCTTGCCAGAAAACAGAATGATGGCGAGAAGAACTTTGAAGACAAGTACTTCAGTGTAGCAATCCATTTCTATTCTTACTGCTGGTCTGAAGTTTATTTTTTCCAAAATACTTGAATGGACTATAAATAGCAGTTCAAAGACCTGCTGAAGAATTGTTCACATTTTACAGAGCTTGTTAATATTGACCCTGAGTAGAGATTTTATCTTAATTCTTATCCCACTGAATTGTAGAAGAAATTTTAAAACATTGCTGTGCAATTAACTCACAAAGTAGGAGTATCCTTTCTAATGAAATGTTGATTAAAAAAACCAAAACTGTTTATGTCTGGGGAGTACTTACGTAAAGTCCTTTGAGGAAAATAAGAAATTTTATCCTGAAATGACTGCCTCAGATTTTAAGTAAAAACAGCTGTTTCTGTCAGCATTAAATGGCTTTTTTTCCGTTAGTTTTTCTTGTTTTCTAATTCCTGTCTGGTACATCTAAAATTGAGAAGGTCAGTTTGTTCGTGTATCATTTCTGAGATATTTTTTTTTTCTTTTTTAAAGCCTCTTAATTTTGAAAGTCTGTAAATTACTTTGGATTTGAATAATGTAACTTGTCAGTAACATGACAGCAATATCTTTGAGACTCAGGAGTTTAGTAAAAAGGTAAGAGTTCAGAAATTCGCCTGTGTTGTATTTTTGCAAGGTGGACGCTGATTGAGCAAGGCTGGAATTAGAGGTTACTTGTTGAGCCTGATAAGTGTGAGACTTTTCAGTAGGTGTATTTCATAGTAGTATTGAAACTACTCATGTTGCCTGCCTACTACTTAATGCATGCTTAGGTACCTTTTAACTGACTAGTTTTCAGCTAAAAGTTGCATTGCTCGATAGAGTAAGCAGGTTTTCAGCTGTGTTGTTGCATTTCCTATACAATATATATAGTTCACTCATGGAACACTTGCAGTACTACCTGTGCAATTCTACCCCAAGATGGTGCTAGTGTTTCAGTTAAAGCAGTTGGTGTCTCTATTCTGCTGAACTGTACGAGGGCATTTTAAGAATAAGCAAAGGAGACTCCTTTGTATGTATAATCTCTTACATTATGCACTGATGAAAACACATCTCCCAGACTTTTTCCAAAATTCTCTGCCTATAGGTGGGCGCTTCACGTAAGCTGTTCCACAGCACATACAGTGACATCGTGCCCGTGACTAATGCTGCTGACCTCTCAAGGCACGTCCTAAGGTCCCTTCCTGAGCTAACCAGGCTCTCAAAATCTGCTGACTGCCATATGAAACAGCGTACAACATGTTAAAGTTAGAATTAGTGTTGGTTAATAGACTCCATAATGAATTTTGAAAGAGCACTGCTGTAATATATTTGACAGAAGCAAACAGTGCCTTCCATCCTGCTGTTCCAAGAAGTTACTGCTTGGAGGTAGCATGGAAACATAATTGGTGAAACTTCATGACAGTAATTTCTTTGAAATGTAGTTGTGTGTGGGCATGCTGTTATCTGGAGCACTGGCTTTGCTTACTTTGAATTACGAGGGGGAAATGTGACCCTTCTGATATCAAATGTGAGCGCTTAGAGGAACCAGTGTGGCCCTACTGAAACGGTAATCTTAATCTCAAATGTACCTTACTTTCAGCACAAATATGAGATGTGTCTAAACTAAGATTCTGTTGAAGTTTTCTTAGCAGTTGTCATCTTTCTTACTCTTAAGTACAGAACTGTCAATCTTTCCATGCAGCTACTACAGCTCTGCACATAAACCTTACTTGAAGAAATAAACTCCTAATTAGGCCAGATTAATCAATTAGTTATGATTCTTCATTTAACTGGAAGCGACAGGAACAAAAGATTTGGAAAGAAAGTGCCCAATATTCTTTTGACTTGTAAAAATACGTGAAAAATGTTAGTGAAAAGCCCTGTTAGGAGGGTAAGCGAGTGCTAGGACGAACACAGCTAATGTGAAGGTAAAGGACAGTACAAGAACGAAGCAAGTTTTGTAAAAGCTGTCTTAAATCAGAAAGATGAAGTGCTGAAGTTCTGTTGAAAAGTCTGAATTTATTAAAGCAAAAACATGAAATTAAGGTTCCAAAACAACCGTAATGCTTCTTGAAGTGTATATCCTGACTAGCTCAGTTATGAGCATTTCTGTGTGTTCAATGATGATTGTTCAGATTTTTTTTCTCGAGGAAATGCCCAAATGGTTCACAAAACCAGTGAATATTCTTTCTTCTAGGCTGCACCCAATTGACCTTCTTCAAAGGGGTATACTAGCTGTTCCTACAACACACAGCATTATTTAGGAAACGATTTTAAAATTTTTCAGGAGCTAAGAAGACTTTTAGACAAGATGTATGTTTTGAAAAGTAAAATCAAGCCAGGACTGCTGGCACTTGTCTACCTCTGTGAGAAGGCACCATCAGGTTTTATTATTTCCAACCAGTCATGTTTTTTCTATGATAATTTAATTTGTAGTGGTTTAAGAGAATTTGTATTGGCTCTGTATTATCCAATCCATTGGCTTCAAAGGTTTTCCTTCTTTCTCTATTCATATACTAAGTAAGCTATGTGGTATTGAATTTGGCAAACTGTATTAGCCTATGTTTTATAACTTCAGATACCATATAGAAAGCTGAAGTGAATTTGTCTTGCCAAGGTAACTATCATAGAATAAAATAATTAGAATAAATCCATTCATTTTTCCTTATGACTTTGGCATTTAAGTAGATATTCATAGTGCCATGTATCTGTTTTGTCAGGTCACTGAAGCTGCTACCCTGAGCATAATAGTCACTTTAATGGAAGTTGACAGAAGTTTTCTTTTTTTCCAATTTTTATATGAGTCTTCTTGCTATAGAAGAAGTGTATATCAAACTGGAGAAGTTCTTCTTGAGACCGTAGTCTACACAGAAGTTGCTTCCTGACATTTTTTGGGGCATTTGTTTCTCAGTTTACATCAAGCCAGCAAAAATAAATTAATGTCTATCTTGTATTTCTCGTATTTAAATATCCCTTATAGTATAGATCATTTTGTCTTGGAGGCTGAAAGTCGGTGTTCGGTATGACTGAAAGTTATTTCACCCTGTGTGTGAAATAAGGGCCCGGCAGGTCTCTTGCCAGCAGCTTGTCTGGTGAGTCTGGGTCAGAAAGTCAGTTTGCATGTACGCGTCTTGGAGGAAGAAGGCGGCCCAGTTTTTCAGATAAACAACTATGGCCATGAAAATGCCAGAGAAGGTGGTTACATAGGTCTCCTAAATAATGCTTTATGTTTCATCACGGAACAATGTTATTTGATTATAATTTTCCTTAATGTAGTACAATCATTTTCATCAAAAATTTGAATTGGGAATCCGTTATGAATTCTTATCATAGACACCAGCAGATTTCAGTGAACATGTCAGCCTACCTACTGAGGAAATTTCAAGCATCCTTTCTGCATTTCACTTGATGCAGAACATAAATTTTGCATAATTGGTTGGAACACGTTTTGAAAAGTTTCTGCTGTTTTGTCGGTAATACAGATACGAACATTTCATCATCCGCAAGCTGAAGTACTGTGATTAAGTGGAATCTTGCAGCAGCCTTGCTTACAAGGATAGTAAAGTCTTTTCTGGCTTTGAAGTCAGGGTGTTTGTTTATAAGCGATGAATAATAAAGAAGAATAATTTCTAGAGAGAAATTATCCTTTCTTTGATGGATAACTTTTTACTCAGTGTAGCCTGCTATGGGAGCTACAAGAATTAAGTTTTTAATAACAGAAATCAGATTAGCTACTCTAGTAACCTACATTTAGGGACAGGTGTTTGTTTTAAGTTAATTTGAGCTAGTAGTTGACCTTTTTTGTCTAGAATTAGTAAATAATGTGCTGTTCTCTCTCTCTTTGAGAATGTGTGGTGTGAAGCAGTGAAGAACAGCTCTGAAATCTGAGCCTTATCCTAGATAAGTGATTTACCTTTCCTAATGCTGCTTTAGCACAGAACACAGGACTAAGAGAGTTGCAAGAAAGTATTTTAACTCCTTATGGGAAAGCTAGTGCTCTCCTATTGTTTGGAATTTTTTTGAAATTATGTCCATTTGTCTGCTTGGATATCGATATTCTGAGGTCACACATCTCTTGAAGATTACTTGGCTCAAGAATTTGTGAACCCCGAAGGAGAAGTTAGTAGATAGAATTTGTTTTTTTGACTGGTCCAATGCCTTTGTTGTAAATTATTATGTATTCAACTCAAAAGAGAAAGATTTAATTGTGTTCTCTGTACTGAAGGGTCAAAAAGGTATTGTACAATTACATACTCTTAAATGTTTTGTAGTGTCATCCACCTTATTATGCTGGAGGAAAACCCCATAATGCGAACTGGAACCTTGTTTTATTCCTTTGAACTTGACCTTGATTGAACATCCCAAGGAGGCTGCTGTTTTCATTGATTTATTTATTTATGCATTATGTGGTCATCTCAGGGTTAGGGATTTATTTTTTTAGTCCCTCTTGAGCACCTCTTCTGCGAGTAGTTGTGATCAGATGAGTTATACTCTATCACAATGTTAGAAAATGAAAACCTAGACTTTTATCTAGCTCTCATCATCCTACAAAGTATAGAAATAGACGTGTGGTTGCAATGAATTACATTTTGTGCCTTATTCAGTTAATGTGGTTTAACAGCTGATTCATATAGAACAGCTACCTGATCCTGCTCTTGGTGACAGGCTCTGGGCCAAGAAAACAGGCCTGGTACACTGCAGTCAGATTGCCATCTCTGTCGGAGAGTCCTGTGACCTGTTAAAAGAATGAGTTGAAACTATGAATATATTGATTTATTTTAAGTTCTTGATTGTTTGAACTCATATTCTGTGAAAAGAGCGTCTGTATTTTGCTCTAGCTGATCCTGCTTCAGCTGGGGTCTGGACTAGATGATCTCTGGAGGTTCTTTCCAATCAAAACAATTCTGTGCATCTGGGAAAGTGAAATGAGGATTTGTTTTAAAAGCGTAACCTAAAAAGCTCTCAAAACCCAAAAAACAAACGAGTTGTTATTTTAATTGTTGAAGTAAAATGAAGTGTAATGCTTGCGTCTTCTCAAAATGCTGAAAAGAGGAACAAGGGACTTTCCTCATACCTTACAGGCCTGAAGTAACAAGCCATATTTAGTAAATATTTACAGTACACAGTTCAAAGCTTCTGGAGGAAGCTATTGGCTAGAAGAAAAAAGAAAAAAAAAAAAAACCAAACCCCTCAAAACAAAACACCAAAAAACAGCCCTTCCCTTTGAGCTGTATAATCAGATGGAATTTTTCAGTTTATGTATATATATTTTTGGTATGTCAGATGTGGAAAGCTCATTCTTAAATACTGGCTATCACAACTTTGTTTCCTTTTTTTTTGTCCAGAATTTTTGACTATTGCATATGTGCAGATCTGCGGAACAAAGCACACATTTGCATGGCAGTTCTTGGATGGAATACAAGAGCCATAACCAGACATCATTGCTGGGTGATAGGAAGGGGTAAAAACTCTGAAAATGAAAAATTGTGCTGACTAATGATGTCCTGAGTTCCATAGAATAAGTACGTGAGATAATAATGCTGCATGAACATTTGTGACCAAATTCAGGAAAAACTTGTCAAATCTCCTGAATGGTGACTGCACAGTGCTGGTTTCCAATGTTGAGAAGTAATGTACTAGCAGAAGTGAATGTCAATGAGAATTAAAGTGGTTGGTCAAAAATCTGAGAGGAGTTGATGTTCCACAGCTGCTCACTGAGGACTCTCAGAACATGCAAGTCAGTGGCCCCTGTTAACACACGCAATGGCTTTTAGTGGATTTGAATTTGGTGTATGTAACATTGTTTTGTTTCCATGGTTTACGATTAATTAAACTGATTATTTTAAATTTATAAAAATATTTCAGAAGTAGTTAAATTTATAGATTTAGTATATTCTGAGAACATTTTCTGCAGCTATACAGGGGCGTGAACATACCTACAAAAGCAATTGCATTGCTTTAAGCTAATGAGTTGCCACTTGTCATCTCTGAGTGCTCTGGTTCCAAAGAAGAGCATGTTAAAGATATTTTATTTAAGATTTTACACTACATATATATATATGTGTAAAAAAAAAAAATACATATATATTTATGTATATAAATGTGCATGACGTTTGCTAGTTTTTGAATTTTTTTTTAGTTGCTCTCATTCCTCGTTATGCAAAACTACATTAATTTGGCTCTGAATGGAGTTGTGTTGGTCAGTAAGCCAGACACCGGCTGTTAGAGCCCTGTAACTCCAGCAGTCAGATTGACTGTTCCTGTTCATGCTGGGTGAGTTCAGGAGCTTAATTTATCTGTTAGCACCATCACTCCTGTGCCAGTAACATAACACCTATCCTTTATGTAATCCTTCCCTTGCTTCAGCCAGCTGATGAAAAGCCAAAAAGAACAACTTTTGATGGAACTGGTTGTAAGTTAAAGCAGGAGAAGGAAACAGAAATATGTTGGAAACAGTAGAACAGAATGAAATGTGGTTGGTGTAGAGGAGGTTTTGTGATGCAAAATAAAGAATATAAATTAAAACAATGATGTGCTGCCCTTTGTAGTTTGAACAAGAGAAAAGGGTTAGTAGAAATCTGGGTCAGTAGTTTAAATGGCCTTACAGATAATCATGAGATCTAAGCCTTTTGTGTTGGAATTACAAAAGCAATCATAGTTAGGCACTTCCATGTGGAAAAATGTATTTAAGGTACTCCAGTATTTGTACTATTTGGATACTGTCTTTAAATTTGAACATAAGCAAAGAGGTTCAGGCAGATCACCTCATTTTGTTAACTGTTTGTGTCCTAGTGAACCAAGCCAGTGCCTGGAATATCTTACTTTCTGGCAATGGGGTTGCTGCGACTACAACACATTAACTTAAAAAATGAAAAACCACAGTAACTGAATCTCGTCGAGGCGTTAAGTCTGCAGCTTGTTTTTATATACTGCAGTAAGAGGTTGAGCAAGTGGTCCCTGGAGACTTGGCATTCTGAACGGTGCCCCCGCACCCCCTTTATTTGTTTTTCATTTTTCTTAAGCTAGTGCCAGGGCGATCAGCGAGCCGGGCCAGCCAGCGTGCAGCCCGTCAGCTGACTCGAGTATTAGTTTCATGGTACGGGAGGAAATGAAGCGTTTGATTCCAAAAGTTTTCACTTCTTCAGTGTAATGGTGAGCATATTGTTCCTGGTTTGGGGGGTGATTTTTATTTTTTTACATCATGATATAATTAAGTTAAGGAAGTGGATCTATATTGAGCGTTTGCTACAGGTGTTGGTTGGATCAGACAGTTGGGAGAGCGAGGCAAAAACAAGGCCAGCTCCTCCTCTGCTGCCCTTTCGGGAGGAGGAGGGGGGAGTCAGGAGCCGTATAAGCATAAAGTGACAATTGTTACAACTACATATCTTTGTCTATATTACTTTGATGCTCGGTTCTTTCCAAACAATTTACTTTCTGTTGCTAAATTTACTGATAGAGAAGATGTCTTCTGAAGTTTAATATTGCTAAGTCATCCTCCGTTAAGTATGTGCATAAAGGTTTATATTTAGCACGTCAGTGCAGCATTGCAGATAGGAGTAGAAAATTGCTTTCTCACTTGACTGCAGGTAATTAAAATTTAAAAGTTAGCATATAAGTCATTGCTTTAGTACATGATTTTTCAAGTGTATGTTTGTGACAGAGTTAAACAAGCTGGTTTCGCTGTATAAATTAGTATTCCCTTTTCCATAACATTTTCTTGTGCTTTAGCAACACACATATTCACGTTTTTCTGCAATTTTTATTCAGTAGTGAAGAGACAGGAGAAATGCTTAGATCTTGGAAAAATTAAATCTTTATACCACCATGGTCACACAGCAAATCAAACTCCTCTTTTATGCATTTCTGTAACTTGATACTTGATCCACGTTGTCTTTGAAGAGAATGCATATTCCGTTACTATATGCACAAAAGATCGTGTCAAATTCCGGTGAGACAATTTTTTGGGAGGTTTATACAAGTCTCAGAATCTCCAAGTATGATGGGATCAAGGTGTTGGGGTCGACATTGAGGAAAGCAGGATACAAGAAGCCGCGCAGTTCTCCCCCGTCACCGGTCCCAGCTGTATGGTAATGTGCAGGGACTTCGTGTACCTTCACTTGTTTGGGATCGCTGCCTTGTGTTTGTAGTTATGGAAATTGCCAAGTCTTATCTCCAAACGTGATCCCTGAGCATCGAAATACTAAGAACACAAATATCTATACAGTACTCACCTCACCTAGTTTTCCTTCCAACAGGAACGGTCATTTCAGGCTGTAGGTTGGTATGTAGTATTTTGCTGACTGGAATTCAACTTCTATTCCATTAGAACAGCACAGGATTTTCTTCTATGGAACGGCTGGTCGTATATTGTACCACTTTATCTGTATGTTTATTTTTCAATAATTTGCTGTTCTGCTGCTGTTGCTTTATCTGGAATTGCTTGCAGGTCTAGGCAGATGGTAAAAGCAGAAGCATGTGAGAATAACACTGAAATGGGATTTGAAAGGAAGCTTCAGTGTATGGAAAGTTTATGTGGAAGAATAAAGAAGGAAAATAAAGACTTATAGATGAATAAGCTGTTTATTTTCCCCTCTGCTCTCCTGAGCAAACAGTACAATATTTAGAAAACAAAAATCTGGGCACTGTAAACTGGCAAAACTATGGGATAAGTTTTGCATGAAGATGCGGTGGAAGCTTTTCCTCTCCCTCCGTGCCACCCCTGTGTATATGACTCCATTCTGTTCTCCTCCTGTTACCAGAGGCATAAACTGTGCAACCAGAAGGGTCCAGCTTAGCTTTTTAAAATGCATCTTAGTGATCACTTGATTCTTGAACTTTTCTCATGAGGCTCTTGGCTAAATTCTAAGTGATATACTGCAGTAAATGTGACAGTTTTTGTAGAATTTGCAAAATCTTGAATATACAATAATGCAACAATGTGACTCGTAGTTTGAAACCTCTGCTTGAATGAATGTATCTACATGTTTCATGGAATCATTTTGACCTTTAATTAACGTATTTATAGGAATGGATTTATACCTAGTAATATTTTTTGCTGCTTTTTAACCCGTAGTTACCATACAAAAAAAAATACATCTCTGACAAGATATGTTTACAGTATTGATTTTTGCTTTTTCTTTCCTCCCCGCCCCCTCTTTGTTTTTGTCGTGCAGAGCTCTGGGATTGAAACGCTAGTGGAGGAGCTTTGCTCCAGACTGAAAGACCTTCAGAGTAAGCAAGGTGAGGAAACCATCTTTAAACTCTCAGGCCATATATTGTATATTTGAGCTGTGTAACATTCTGAGATGTAGGGTTGGGGGAGCAGGCTGTTAATTCAGTAGCTTTTAATACACGCCATGCAATTTTAAAATACATTTGAATAATTTTGTTCAAATAGCTGAAGCAATTCTGTACTAGTATGCGTTGTTTACCTAAGAAATAGCCATTCACAAATGGAGTTTCCCTCATGGAAAGCTGTAGCTGTTCAGATCTAGCTGTGTCTGCCTTTTTAGTGAATATTCCATATTCAGCATCCCCCTCCCCCACCAAAATAAATAAAAATAAAGTGTATATTCTGTTCCTTTTGTGTACTGATATTTGCAAAGTGTAGATGGGCCTCAAAACTGTTACATGTTATTAACAACTACTCCTGTGAGAAGCATCCAGGTAGCCATCATAGAGTGCTGTGCTTAGAATTTCCAGGCTTTAGGGGAATGAAAATTGGGATGTTATGTTGTCAAGTTTAGGGCAGGGAGCATAATATAAAATTGTGATGTCTCCCATGAAAGTTCATTCACACATAAATGTTTGTTCAGGCACATAGCAGCAGCCTTTGACAATAGCAGTAAAATTAATGTGCTTATTATGTGATATAAATAGCAATAAATACGGGATAAATATTTACATGCTCAAAACATGTTTGTTTCCGTTCCCTTCTTCTGTTTTTTAAACAGTAATTCTAGTTGTCTCTTAATGTTTCATAGTGATGTGCTTTGACACTTCCTTACTGAGCCAAGGTGATGCTATTTATTATGACAAAAAGTAAAATGAATGTGTATCTCACTGCATTTTTTTTCTATATTTTACAGATTTTAATATAAAGAATTAGGAATCCTTAGAGTCACCTCTCATGCAGGAAATTTGCCTTTACCTCCACACAAAGCACAGCAGCTACTGCAGGGTTACTTCCTTTCAGTGGGCAACTGTTCCTCAAAATATTTAGTTAAATAGTTGATTTTGCTTTAAATATTTTCTTATATGTAGCAATGCAAGGAGATGAGAATTTGAGTGTGAAGTAAGTAAAAATTTAACAGGAAGCCTCCTAGTGGAGGAATTGCTAAGTGTGAAGTTGCGCGCAGCTGCTGGCCAGTCACGTTTCGTGACATTCGCAGGGCTTAACAAGACAACTGTGGAAAATTTGAATCTTGGGTGATAACTTGTAATTTCTTTGTATAATAACCAGACTATAAATTGTTCTGCTATTTACAGTGTTTTATGGAAATGTATTACTATTACAGGTATACATCCTGGTGCTTTTTGTTAAATACTGTTATAAAGTACACTGGCTTTCTGAATTTTTCTATTAAGCATTTCGAATTTTCTTCCAAAACAGAGGAGAAGATTCACAAAAAGTTAGAAGGCTCTTTGTCTCCTGAGACTGATTTATCTCCTACAGCAAAGGATCAAGTAGAAATGTATGCATTTTTTAAATTATTATTACTATCTGAGATGCTTTTCTCCTTTTATTCCCGTATTTTAACACAGTGAAGCTAACCTGGGGGGAATCTGGATTTTTCTGGGTATTAAGGGATACATTTTTTCCTGTCATCTTCTTTCGTTAATCTTGTATATTCAAATACAGATATTTGGTACCATGGGCTAGCTCAATTTCTGGAAAAGTCCTGACTGCTTTATTTTCACTGTTTGCAGAACTCAAACCATATTGTATTTTAGTTTCCTTAAGATGAAGTCAACTAGACAAATGAAAAGCCTTAAAACAGCATTAATTGACACATTAGACTTGCAGGGAGAGAATCAATTTCCTGGGTTCATAGAATAGTTTGTGTTGGAAGGGACCTTCAAAGGTCATCTAGTCCAACCCCCCTGTCATAAGCAGGGACATCTGCAACCAGATCAAGTTGCTCAGAGCCCCTTCCAACCTGGCCTGGGATGTCTCCAGAAATGGGGCATCCACTACCTCTCTGGGCAACCTGGGCTGGGGATTCACCACCCTCAGTGTAAAAAAATTTCTTTTTCATCTCTAGGCTGAATCTCCCCTCATTTAGTTTAAAACCATCAACCCGTGTTCTGTCTTGTTCAGAACTTTTTGTCTTCTGTTCCAGAAATGGGAAACTGAAACTTATAACCTTTAAACTCTTTATAACCAGAGTGGTCTACTAGTTACCAAGAACCGGAGTCTGGTGTTAATGAAGTACCCAGGAGTTTTATCACTGACTTTTCTTGGAGATATGACTGCTTCTGTATCTCTTAATAATAACCATGGGTAGCAACAGTCTAGTAGATGTGTTGCTAAATGGATGACACTTACTTAGGGAGCTGTTTGTGCTAATGTGCATTTAATTTAATTTACTTCTGAATGCTTTGTAATAGATTTTTCATTGAAATATATGTGATTCAGTATAAATCTCTTTACTCTCAAACACCTACTACTTTAAACGTTGCAGAATGTATTTTAATCTTGTCCCTGTTGCACAAAGCTGTTAAGAATTAATCTTTTTTTGCAATAGCTTTTTTTTTTTTAAATAACTGGACAATCAAACTGTGTAAAACTTAACAGGCAGTGTCTCATTTCACAAAGGAGAGTTTAAAAAACTGTAATTTGGGACTGAACTGACTGAAATTCAGGTCTTTCTCATTTTAACTCTAAATCAGACATGTTTAAGATGAGTGTAGTGAATTGCTACAATATCTACTAAATCTGGAGTCAGGCCTTCACTGCTTTAAGCATCCACAATTTCTGTCTACAGTGAAGTTTAGTGCTCCTTAAAAATGGAATTGTTTTACATGGCAGTATGTTTTTAAACATATATTAATATAAACACTTTTAAATATTATCTTAATCTGCCCTTTTTATCATTCAAATAAACCACACAATGACTGGCATGTGCATGTGTAGAACAAACTCGATTTTTTTTGACAATGATTGGTAGTGTTTTGATGCACTTTAATAATACTTCTTAATGCCTGTTTGAAGTTCTACCAAGTGAATGGGACCCTTTTGTTTTGCTTTCAGGTACTATGAAGCATTTCCTCCTCTTTCTGAAAAGCCAGTTTGCCTGCAGGAAATTATGACTGTATGGAATAAATCCAAAGTATGCTCTTACTCTAGCTCCTCATCTTCATCCACTGCTCCACCAACTAGCACGGATACATCTTCTCCAAAGGACTGCAATAGTGAAAGTGAAGTAACTAAAGACAGAAGTAATAAAGCATCTGCCACTGTACAGGAAAGAACCCAGCAGAAGAAAAGTAAAAATGAGAAAGAAAACAAGTTTAGTAACAACACTGTTGAAGAGAAGCCTGTTCTGTACAAAAAGCAAGTCCGACATAAGTCTGAGGGAAAGATGCGTCCTCGCTCCTGGTCATCTGGATCCAGTGAGGCTGGCTCAAGTTCTAGTGGTAATCAAGGTGAATACAAGGCATCAATGAAATGCATTAAAGTAAGGCACAAAACAAGAGAGGTTCGAAACAAAAAAGGGCGTAATGGGCAAAGCAGGCTTGCAGTGAAATCTGGTGAAAAGGCCGATAGAAAAGTCCACAGTGGAAGCAGTAGCAGCAGTAGCAGCGGGTCCGTCAAACAGCTGTGTAAAAGAGGTAAAAGGCCATTAAAAGAAATCGGAAGAAAAGAAGCTGGTGGTAGCGATGGAAAAGATTTGTATTTAGACAGCAGAAATGAGAAGGAGTATAAAGAAGAACCCTTGTGGTACACTGAGCCGATCACAGAGTATTTCGTTCCTCTTAGCAGGAAAAGCAAGCTGGAGACTACGTACCGCAACAGAGAAGATATATGTGGTGTAACATCAGAGGCTGTAGAAGAGCTGTCTGAATCAGTGCATGGTCTTTGTATTAGCAACAATAATATTCATAAAACATACCTCGCAGCAGGTACTTTCATCGATGGTCACTTTGTAGAAATGCCTGCAGTTCTAAATGAGGATATTGACCTCGCTGGGACCTCAATATGTTCTCAACCAGAGGACGACAAATATTTAGATGATGTTCATCTGTCAGAACTAACACACTTCTATGAAGTGGATATTGATCAATCCATGTTGGATCCTGGTGCCTCAGAAACGATGCAAGGGGAGAGTCGAATTTTAAATATGATTCGACAAAAGAGTAAAGAAAAAACTGATTTTGAGGCAGAATGTTGCATAGTGTTAGATGGAATGGAGTTGCAAGGGGAAAGTGCAATATGGACAGATTCGACCAGCTCTGTTGGTGCTGAAGGGTGGTTCTTGCAAGACCTTAGTAATTTAGCTCAATTTTGGGAGTGCTGTTCATCTTCTAGTTCTGGTGATGCAGATGGGGAAAGTTTTGGAGGAGATTCTCCGATCAGATTCTCCCCCATCTTAGACAGCACAATGCTTAATTCACACATGCTTGCTGGCAATCAAGAGCTCTTTTCAGATATTAATGAAGGGTCTGGTATAAACTCTTGTTTTTCAGTGTTTGAAGTGCAATGCAGTAACTCTGTTTTACCATTTTCTTTTGAAACACTCAACTTGGGAAATGAAAATGCAGATTCTAGTAGCACTGCTAATATTCTTGGGAAAACACAGTCTAGATTGCTAATATGGACCAAAAATAGTGCCTTTGATGAAAATGAACACTGTTCCAATCTTTCAACGAGAACCTGTAGTCCATGGTCACACTCAGAAGAAACACGTTCAGACAATGAGACTTTAAATATTCCATATGAAGAATCCACGCAATTTAATGCAGAAGATATGAATTATGTAGTTCCTAGAGTGTCTTCGAGTTATGTAGATGAAGAAATTCTAGATTTTTTGCCAGAGGAAACCTGCCAGCAACAAGCTAGAACGTTAGGAGAAATGCCCACTTTGATTTTCAAAAAGAAATCTAAGCTAGAATCTGTCTGTGGTATTCAGCTAGAACAAAAAGCAGAAAGTAAAGACTATGAAACTACACAAGGGTGTAGTGAAAACAGTCCACATGGAGATGGCTACAGCTCAGGGGTTATTAAAGATATTTGGACAAATATGACAGACAGAAATTCTGCAGCCATGGTAGAAATAGAAGGAATAGAAGATGAATTGTTTTCAACTGATGTAAATAACTATTGCTGCTGTTTGGATACAGAAGCAAAAGTTGAAACCCTGCAGGAGCCCAATAAAGCAGTGCAGAGATCAGAATATCATCTTTGGGAAGGTCAAAAGGAGAATTTAGAGAAGAGAGCCTTTGTCTCCAATGATTTATCGAAAGTAGATGGTGGTGACTATACTACACCATCAAAACCATGGGATGTTAACCAGGATAAAGAAAATTCCTTTATACTTGGTGGTGTTTATGGGGAGCTCAAAACATTTAACAGTGATGGAGAATGGGCAGTGGTGCCACCTGGTCACTCAAAAGGGAGCTTATTACAATGTGCAGCTTCTGATGTAGTGACAATAGCTGGTACAGATGTTTTTATGACTCCAGGTAATAGCTTTGCCCCCGGTCATAGGCAATTATGGAGGCCATTTGTATCATTTGAACAAAATGAGCAATCAAAGAGTGGAGATAACGGATTAAATAAGGGGTTTTCTTTTATCTTCCATGAAGACTTACTGGGAGCTTGTGGTAACTTTCAAGTTGAAGAACCGGGGCTTGAATACTCATTCTCTTCCTTTGACCTGAACAATCCATTTTCACAAGTTCTTCATGTAGAGTGTTCGTTTGAGCCAGAAGGAATTGCGTCTTTCAGCCCTAGTTTTAAACCTAAGTCAATTCTGTGCTCTGATTCAGACAGTGAGGTTTTACACCCCAGGATATGTGGTGTTGATCGAACGCAGTACAGGGCTATACGGATTTCTCCAAGGACTCACTTTCGCCCCATTTCTGCATCTGAACTTTCTCCAGGTGGTGGAAGCGAGTCAGAATTTGAGTCAGAAAAAGATGAGGGAGGTATTGCTGTGTCTTCTCAAGTAGATGTATTTGAGGATCCACAAGCAGATCTCAAACCTCTGGAAGAAGATGCAGAAAAAGAAGGGCATTATTATGGAAAATCAGAGCTCGAATCTGGAAAATTTCTTCCCAGATTAAAAAAGTCTGGAATGGAGAAGAGTGCGCAAACATCACTGGATTCCCAAGAAGAGTCGGCTGGGATGTTGCCAGTAGGAAACCAAGATCCCTGTTTAGAATGCAGTATGAAAGAATCTCTAGAAGGGAGGGCGATGGAGAGCTCTAAAGTCAACTGCAGAATAGTGGAGCCACGTGAGGAGACTGCCAGGTTTTGCAGTTGTAAAGCAGGGTGCCATTTCCCCACATATGAGGATAATCCTGTTTCTTCAGGAGAGCTTGAAGAGGTATGTGGATATATAAAATTACAGAATTTGCAGCTGGTGGCTGATAACCAGCAATTTGTCATGTGACAGTTCAATTTAAACATTTGTAATTGTATAGTTCTCTAGAAAAATACAGTTTTGTAGAAACACTGGAGGTTCCATCTGAACATAATGAGAAATGTTTTCACTGTAAGGGTGACCTAGCTCTGGCACAGGTTGCTCAGGAGGGTTGTGGAGTCTCCACCCATGGAGATACTCAAAAGACATCTGGGCAAGATCCTGGGCAGTGTGCTTTAGGTGGCCCAGCTTGAGCAGGAGGAACTGGACATGATGACCTCCAGAGGTACTTTTGAACCTCAGTCATTCTGTGATTCTGTGAAAAATTAACCATCTTTAGGCATTATGGTGTCATCTTGCATACTTTTAAAAATATATGCATGTGTACACTCATGTGGCTTTAAAATCTGTTTATCTTAGGTTTTTAGCTTATCTGATTTACCTGCAATATGTTAAAATGTGCATAAAGTTCGAGTAATAAGATACTACTGATTTTGATTCAAACCTATTCTAAAGTTTTGAAGAGGAAGATCTGAAGTCCGTCTTTGCAATATGAATTATAGTTACTTCCAAGTAGAAGAGTTTGAATTATTGGATGTAAAGTTCAGGAAAGAAAGATTTGTAGAAAGATTTAATTGTCTGGAAATTAAAATGTTCCTTGTCAGCATAGAAACAAAAAGAAATAAAACATGAATGTAAAATATCCATTGCTGCCACCGTACTGTAAGGAGGTCTCGCTATAACTATGGGTTGAGCTCTTAAGTTTTCTTCCAGGTCATTGTAGCCATAGATTAAATAACGTCGAATAGCAAAAATCCCTTCCAGCCAAAAATATCCAAGTTCTTCTTGCTGTGAGCTCCCTCTGCTCTTGACAAGAAATATTTGACCAGCACAATGAAGGTCCTTGAATGCTTCCAGAGGAGGACACCAGAAGTGGTGGTAGGGCTGGAAGGAATGTGCTGTGAGGGGTGGCTGAGGACGCTGGGTTTGTCTGGAGAAAAGGAGGCTGAGGGGTGACCGCAATGCTCTCTGCAACCTCCTGAGGAGGGACTGTGGGGAAGGAGGTGCTGAGCTTTTCCATCTGGCATCCAGTGGACATCAGGAATAATTTCTTTACCAAGAGGGTGGTCACACTCTGGAACAGGCTTCCCAGAGAGGTGGTTGATGCCCCAAGCCTGTCAGTGTTTCAGAGGCATTTGGACAATGCCCTTAACATGCTTGAACTTTTGCTCAGCCCTGAAGTGGTCAAGCAGTTGGACTAGATGGTTGTTGTTGGTCTCTAGTCTAAAATTATTTCTGCAGCCAGACCAGAGATGATGTCTGAATACTTATAAGTTGCATCTTACATTTTCTTTTCCTCATCAGCCTCTGCTTCCACATACTCAGCAGTGTGGCATCTACATTAGGAGGAATTTTTTTTTTGTTTTCAACTGAAGAGTTGCACCCAGCTTGTGTTGGGTGATTGTATGCTCCTCAGTTACAAGTTTGAAACGCTAATGCGTGTATGGGAAAGCTAACCTTTTTCTTGATGAAACTAAAGCTACCTGCCTTTTTGTTGAACAGAAATCAGAGTTCCTTATTTTCCTTCTTCATTTATCCTCTGATCCTCCTTTAAATTAGTTGCTATTGCAGCTTCTTTTCCCAATGTCAATAAGTTGATGTCCCCTGCTTGCACAGGAGAACGAAATTTGACTTTTTCAGGCCTCTTCTAGCCATCTTGGCTCATGCTACTCTGTTAAGTTAATGGCGATGAAGTGGCTCAGAATCTTTTCTGAAGTCTGGGAGTTTCTGGGTTTGTGCCAGGCCTTGACGAAACAGCCACCAAAAAATGAATAAACTTAGTCTGTAAGTCAGCATAGATTTGGGAATTGCCTTTTACCCAGAGTAAGCAGAATTGGAAGTTCATCATGCAGTAGGGCATAACGAATGAACAAATGGTATAATACAGTTACTTGTGATAGCAAGGGTCTAAAGTTCCTTCCAGCCCTTTTCAGATCTCCTTTCTGGATGCTTAGTTCTCCATGAGAATGTTTATTCTCATCATCAACCAGTTATCGATTCAAGAAAGTACCAAATGTCTGGTACAAGTTTACAGTGGTTCCATAGTTTGTTTTAGCTATGAGGCTCAGAAAAAAACCTTTGATACTGAATAGTGCTCATAAAGCTCTGGTGTTTTATTTGCTTTAAGTTCCTTAGCACAACTAACGGCTTCACTTGCTCAGGTTGCATGATCTTGTAGGCATTTTCACATGTTCAGAATTATAAGCCAGTAAGAAGTACAAAGGGCCAACAACCATCTCCACAGTCTAGACTCCAATTTGGTTTGCAGTTAAGCTCTTCCTAGGGGGCCTCAGGAGCCTGATTACAACCTGAACTCAGAAAACGGGGTTAACTGCCCCTCCTATGTCTAGCGTGTCTCAGGATGATGTGGGCACACCAACAGGCTTTTTGGCTTGAGAACATTTATCTAAATTTGTTATTGTAGTTAAGATTATGCGTAAAACAAGAGGTTTTTTTATGCATTAAAACAATTTTAATACGTTGATTGTGAAGTAAGCTTTCATCAGTAAAGATTACTATATTGTGTGGAGGAAGGAGTGCAAATGTCATGCAGGTATGTCTTCTGTATATGAACTTTTTTCTTTTTAAGAGTTATATTAATTATTTTCATGAGCATAAACAAAATCAATATAAAATACCTATTCTAGAATGGTTTAGGAGAAACATTCTTCCCAGATATTCCACATATACCTGCATGGGAAAAAGAGTTTTAACTTGAGCAGAGGCTGTGGAACTGACTGATCAGTATAGATCAATATTTGTAAAGGATTTTTTAAATGAAACTTCTGTGCTTGCTTCTATTGACTTAGCATAAAAATTACTGTTTAACTTACTGTTATCTAACATAAAGTTTGAGCTGTGTTCTGAGGTACCTCTGGTATTTTTACTTGAGTAATGGATGTGAAAATACTAATGTAGACCACAGTGTAATAGTAAAACATTCTGTTTTGTGTCACATGAACTTGAATTATGTGCGTGCCATGCAAACACACATCTTTGAATAACTCTAGTTTATAAGACTGTAGAAAAATCTGGTTCAGTTTCATCCCACTTAGCTTCTATATGAGCACACTTCTTTTGGGGATCATAGCGTATTTCGCAACAGGAATTTGCCAATAACTCCTTCAAAAGGGAATGATTGTATACCTAGCTTCAGGAATAAAAACAAACAAAAACCAAAAAACCACCACTAGAACAAAAACCAACACACCCACTCCCAACAACAGCAGCATAACCTACAAAAAATACCTGCTGAAGTACGGTCCTTTTTCTTCCAAGTAAATGTTCTTACCATTTAGCTGTGGAGTCGTGGGTAAGTATGGTCTGGTCCAGTTAATGGTCTCTCAATATAATAACACTCAATCTCTGACCAACAAATTTTAAATGGGCTCTGATCTAGTAGGTGTGTCCTAAGAATGCCTGTATTCTTGAGTCCTTGACATGGATTAAGAGACTCGTGGGTTTCGTTGGGATCGGTATCAGACTTGTGAGGTCTGAACATGCCTAGGATAAACTTTACTTGTAAAAACCTTAAGTGTTTATGATCTCGTTACTTATTTGGCCTGTTAGATTTGTTGAAGTACTTTGCCTGACTGGAGTAGTGCAGTGTAAGTGTATAAATCCTTTAGGAGTGGCTGGCGAGAGAGGAAGGGAAGAGAGGTGACCAATGTACATTGGTGCTGAGGTCAGTAGTGTAGGAGGTACCTGCCATAAACCCGAGTAGTGATAAGAGACAAAATGTGGTCTGCTTTATGCTTTAAAATGAGGAGAATCAAGTGGGAAAAACATTCAAGAGCACGTGAAGTTGTCCACATACAAAGCAAAGGACTTGACTGTAAAAGAGAGAGTCATTTGGGGCTGAGAAGAGATTGGTCCAGGTACTTCCTGGTAAGTGCTGATCATGGCAGATGATAAAAACATCTACAAAGACTTTGAGCTCTTTCTAATTAATAAGACATTAATTTGCTGAGATTTTGAAGGGTGAAAATATCTCATAGAGTTCACAATGACAGCATAAAAATAATGAGGAAAAAAAAACAAGGTTTAAAATAAGCCAATAAAATAAAGATCTAGTACAACTGAAAGTCCTAGAAGTCAGTCAGAAACAGGAAAATGACTAAAGGATATTTCTGAGACAGAACTAACAAACTTGGAAAGCCGTGAAGAGATGATGTTGAAAAGGTACTGTATAGTGCATTTTTTGTCACTGAATTGTTGGTGGAGAGACAACAAAGCAAAGGAGTAGTACAGATAAATTACACTGTTTCAGCTAGTCACACGAATATTTAGCTGAATACCATGAGCAGCAACTAATTTGAAAAAAGCTTAGTAGAATACTTGTTTGAAAGCACACAGGAGATAGAAAATATGTAGAAGGCAAGCACATTGCCATCTTAAAAAGGAGAATGGAACTTGGGGTATTACGGATGGCTCTCTTAATTCCCTAAATAAATGTTTTAAACTGTACATGGCACAGATGCCTGAGAAACAGAGAAAGTTTTAACGTATCGGTTTGGCAGAAAGATTGCACTCTCAAAATAACAGTGGTTTATTAGAGGACAAGGGAGATGATTAATTTTTTCTGGTCTGGGGTGTAAAATACATGTTTATGAAAATCCCTGATGATATGAAACTGGGAAGTTCTGCAGTTACACTGGAAGACAGGATTAGAATCAAAAGGCTGTTACATTGGAGAAATGGTCTGAAAAATAAAATGCAATCCAGCAGGGACAAATACAGACTTCTAAAGAAGATAATAGTCCTCTTCACAAACAGAGTGTGAGCAGTGGCAGGCGAGAAAATGACGTGAAACAGGAAAGCATCTTCCAGTAGATCATGAGCTGAGCATGAATTAGCAATAACACACTGTAAAAGCCAGCATTGTGGTATATAAATAGGAACGCCCTTCTGTAAAGAGGAGCAGTATCATTTCCTGGAGCTGGAGAGTCTTCTGCTGGAGTATTGGGCTGAGCTCTGATCACCCTGTATCAGGAAAGATGTCCTGAGGAGAGCAGCACAGACTTGACTAGTTTTGAAAACAGAGGCCTGAAGAAGAACCCAGCATTTTTACAGAAGCCATGTTCAGGGGGATTGGACTGGATGATCTTTCGAGGTCCCTTCCAATCCCTAACATTCTGTGATTCACAGTTACAAGAGATACAGAAAAAGCTGTGTTGTGGTGTAGGCTCTGGTAAACACAAAGAAAGTGCATGTGATGACCTTAAATCACAGCAAGGGAAGTGGAAGAGAACTAATTCTAACCAGAAAATGAGCTTACTGTAAGGCTCAGTAATTTTTAGGGAAGCAGTGGGAAATGTCTTGAAGAGATGCAGGGTGTAGGAATAGTGCATTGCAGGTGATTCTGGCTGTGTGCAAGAGCAGAGACTAGATGACCTGGTGGGGTCCCTTATACATGTATTTTCAGTTAAATTTGAGAATTAGGTGACTGCCAAATAGGTTTTAAGAATGGGAAGTCTAGACCAGGCTCCCTTCATTCATTTGTGACTAGTTTCTTGAGCCAGATGTATCTTCCCTGGGTAGCTGATGAACTAAAATTAGGATCTGATCTTTTGGAATGGGACTCAAGGGTTTAGTTGCTGCTTTGACTTCTAAATTATTCATGTGTTTCTTGTATCCTTTCTGATAGTAAGGGGATGCAGAGCAAGTTCAAGGAAATTTGTATTTACAGATTAATAGGACTTTTTCTGTGGTTGGTCATGAATCTGTCAGTCATAACACTTCAGATAATATTCAGATCATGAGGCTTTAGTGCTTATTCTGTTCAGATTGTGCAAAACTCTTGTCCCTGCCCCAGTCGCTGTCAGTAGGCATTCTGAAAGAGCAGAAATACTCGATGTGGGTGGTTGCAAATGAGCATCTAAAGCCCAAGTAGTCTCTCCTGAAAGGCATATCAATTTAGATGAAAAATAATAGCTATTTAGATGGGTGGCTGGCAAGTTTAATGAAACTGTTTGTAAAATACTGGAAGTGTGCTTTTTTTCAGGACCTGCAGGCAGATGGTCCTTGACACTGTAGATTCCAGCTCTGAGAAGATGCTTGAAGTTCTGACCAGTGTAATTTTTCTAACTAGCAAGTGACTGATCTGCCATATGAATTTGCTGTAGGCTTTTGTCTGCAACTGTAGGGAAAAACTTGTGATGGAAGCAAGGAAATCAACAAAAATGTTTGCTGCTTCATACAAGGAACAGCCCAAACCATCATACTAAGATTTCCCCCTATGCAGATCGTTGATAAAATAAGATTTAAGTTGTTAAGTACATCCTATATCTGTTCTTGTTGGAGAAGAAAAAATGTGTTGCATATTCATAAATGCTCTCTAAGAAATGTATCTGAGGTTGCAAAAAAGATATGTTTTATTCTGGCTAGAAGAAAGAATAAAGTAAATTCCTAATGAACTACGTGTATGAACAATCAAGCTCTTACCCAAGGAGAACTATTTACATGTATATATATGTATGTATAACAAAATACATATATTTTTAAAAATCTAATAACATGAACTTCCCTTTTAATACATGTGTATGCATAAGGAGAGGGGGAAGGAACCTCATCTCTCTGCCTCCTGCAAATTTCTCCTGCCTTTTGTTTTGTGATTTTTCCAGCTGCAACTCTTATGCTTCAGGCAATAAAACCTCATACCGCAGATGTGTACCAGGTTTATAATTTTATCATATTATTCGGTCTTTTTACCTTGAATTCTGCTTCCATACCTCTGGACCTGGTCTTTCCCAGCTTTGGTAGTCATTATTGCCTTGCCTGCCTAAATACCTCTGTCAGAGATATTCCTAACAGTTGGCTTAGTGTCCGGTTGTACAGTACCTCGAGTTAAATTTCAGCTCTGTCAGCAACCCAACAGCACCATGCAAATGTGCTGTTTATCAGGCTACTTGCTGGTCACAGCCGAAAACCCTGGTGTTGGGTACGTCCCTTGCTGTAGTGAATATGGAACAGTTTACATGAGCAAAATGAGCAGAAGCGTGAAATGCTTCTCCTGGGCATTGGCTCTGGCAGGCCCAGCTTCGCAGGCTCAGGTGTCCTCACCAGAGCAGCTTGTTTTTTTCCCCAGATCAATATAACATGATATTTTGCTACATGCTCACGATACAACTTCATCAGCTAATGAATTACATACTGCTTTCCATAGTAGTCTTGTGGGTAAAGCAGCAATACAATAAAGCTGTGTAGAACAGTAGTCTTCCTGAGCTGCTTTATTTCAAACCTGCATGTGAGTGAAGAGGTGAGGAAAAATCCCATGGATTGCAGGAAATGGTGTTCATGCTGCAGGGAACAATCTTCCACTTCTCTGCTTGTTTGCATTTTATTCAATTGTATCCTTAAAATACTGAATTGCTTTTCCATTGTGATGCTGGAGCTCAAAGTGGGGGTTGGACTAGCTGACCTCTGAAGGTCCCTTCCAACCCAAACTATTCAATGATTCTATGAAATACAAGTAGTTGTTATCAGCTTTAACTTACAAAATCTCTCCTATGTTATCTGCTTTACACCAGCTAGATTAGAGAGTCATTTCACTATGGTTTGATCTTTGAAGCAGCACTAGGTTTGGGGGTTTTTTAGTTGAAAAAAATGTAATACTTTTATTCCTTTGGAAAATATTTGTGTTGATGTTTGTGAAGAATGGTTGTTCTTTTGTATACAAGAGGTTTCATTTGAAATTTTGGATGAAAGACCTAAGTGGACAGTCCTGCAATTACATGAAGTTCTTAGGAAGGTTTATATGAGAAAAAAGACATAAAATGACGTTGGAAAGAACAAATGCGAGCTAGATGCCAATGAAAATCTTACAAGTGCTTTTTAAAGTTTTGAAACTTATTTTTCTCTTTCAAACTCTTGTACAAGCATTAGCAAAGCAAACATTAAAATTATTTTTTCTGCTGTTGGCTTAACTCTAAATATGGGAGAGGTAACGGGGACAGAAGCAGAATTGGACTTGTAGTTTCTGCATGTAACTGTACAATTCTGACCCCAATCTATTTAAAATTCACAGACCATTGTGGCTGAAATCCAGGACTCAGGGCAGGAGGATCTTGTGTAACTATAACATTACAGTAGTGTTTGTGCTTGGGCATGCTGATGTCCTCAAGTGATTTTTACCTCACATCAGGCTCTAAGAGAAGCCTCTGTTACCATATGTCTGGCTGCGAGAAAAGAAAGAAACCCCATCAGCCTTCTCTCAGACCTGCAGCAAGACTGAGAGTGCAGCAGCATTGCGGTTGGGTTTGCCTTATTGTCTTTGAGCTCTGCTTAAGAATAAAGTGAAACAATTATGAATGGTTTGAGAGAGGAAGGGCTTCCGCTGGCTGTTTCTAATACCAGAAGAATAGCTATTTAGATGGGTAGCTGGAAAATTTAGTAAAACTTTTCATAGAACACTGGAAGTATATGTGAGTATGTGTGAAAGAGAAGGAGGGGGCATAAACTGAAAATGCCATTTTAGAAGGGGAAGAATGCCAATGAAGGAAGGTAGAGTCATGGTACTAGTCTGGAGTTGGTATTTTGTAAATACTGATTGGGAATATTTCTTTAATTCACAGAAATTTTCATGATGATAGACCATGCAATTATAGTAAACACTGAATGTATAAAATTGACATCAGCTCGTGCCCCCCATCACCTCCCAAACAAAACCCCCAAATAGTGGGTCTGTTCCCCTCTGTCCATTTGCTTTATACACCTGACCTTAATGCTGGTTTAGAAATGAAGACAAGTCATTCCACGAGGGTCAGTGTTGGGGCAAGAGGGCCAGGTCTGAGCTCAAACTGCAGTCTTGCTGGGTTGCTGCTGCGCTCAGCTCAGTGTCTGGCTTTCTGTCGCTTCTCTGGTCCCTGGGCAGGGCTGGGAGGACACAGGGGCTGAAGCAGCTGCAGTCAACACCAGCTCAGTCCCTGGCCCAGCCTGAGGCAGACATGCAGGCTCTGATGGTGACTTGGCCCTGGAATCAGGGCTGCTGGAGCTTCTTACACCTGCCTGACTCGAGGTGGCTTTGCTTGTGACCCACAGTGGTTTATCCAGCTTCTCACAACACCAGCGATGGGGGAAACTTGGAACTTAATAAAGCTTTGTGCCTGTGGAGCTGGGCTGCCTCTGTCTATAGTCAGCAGCAGAGTGAAGCTTCCATGATTTAATTTATTTGCAAATGCACATATTTCTTACTAAATCCTGCTTCAAATACCCTAGATCTTTTTTAAACTATAACTTAATTTTCTAAAAACTCCCTTTTCTGGAGTTGGGGTTCGAGCTTTTGGACGGTCATTCCAAAAGGATTGTTCTTCAGTGTTATGGGAAGAAAACAGCATGGATAATTTCAGTATTCATTATAGCAGAATTTTACAGGGAAAAAGGTCGTTTCAGAACAGAGTATTCTTGAGTTGCCTATTTGAGTTGAGAGGGATTTCTCTTACATTAAATCATAGGTGTTTCTGAGTTTAGGTTCTATAGGTTTGTAGGTCTAGAGTAGCTTTAGGAGGAACAAAAGAGGATTCATTCAATTTCCATGCTTAAATGTTCTCAGATTTACAGAAAAGGAAGCTGGATAGAAACTTAGTGTTGAAGCTCCTTTGTTACTGTTTGTAGTAGCTAGTTGTACTATAGTTTTTGAATCATTCTGTTTAATATCTATAAGGAATGTTACATCTTTTCCAAGTCGATGAGGTTACCACAGATGCAGTTATAAAACAGGGACTGTTGTGATGAGTGTTTGGTATTTTAGCCATGTCCATTAATTTCATAAGGACAGGGTTCTGGTAAACTTAAATTAGCATTAAAAGACAGGGAGAGAGTATTTAGGTATTTTTAGTGAGTAGATTTAGATTATTTTTAGCATAAAGTCAAATTATTGATCACCCTCATAACCAGCTTTCCCTCATGTTGACACATTCTCTAATTTTATGTTATTCCATTGATGGTAATACTTTAAACATTAAATTTTGCTGCTTTTTGTTTGCTTTTCTGTTTTGTTTTACACTGAACCATTTGTCATGTTGACTGATGTTGCTTCATTGTATTTTCATCTCTTGGGTATCTCATCTGTTTTTCTTTTTGTACTTAGTTATGAAGCGTAGGGCTGGCATTCATCTTTTTGTTCTGGTTTTGTACAACTCTGTATTGATTAAGTTTGAGCCCCTGCGTGGAGTTCATATTGATTATAAGAGCTCAGATAATGGATGTTCTATTGTAGTTTGACAGTCCTTTCCTGTTAGTGTTAGAAATCAGTGTGACCTTTAAGACCTAGCAAATTGGTTGTAATACCAGAGTTTCCTCTTATACATGTAAGTATATTATTTATGGCATAATGAAGTGTGATTATTGTCTAAACACTTTCCTGTATTGAATACTAATCTGCAGAGAATGAGTGGCAGCCAGGAAAAGCAATGTTGGTGGGAAAAGGCGCTCTATTCTCCCCTTTTTCCTGCATCACAGTGTGAAGGTAAGAAGCTGTGCCTGTTTGACCTAACTTGCTCTTGCACCTGTGTTAGAATGAAATGCTCTTTCTTACGGATTGGAATTGCTGCAGATGAATTGGAACTTCCATCTGTATTGAAAACAAACAAAACCTTTCATAATAAATCCTCTTACCTGAGAGAGAACTGGGATGCTTCAGTTGCATTTGCAATAAATCTCTAGCATGTTTCTAAATAGTTTTAAAATTGAAGTACTTTTAAAATATTCTTAATATTTATGCAAACTTATTCTATTCCAGAGCCAGAATATTAATCTCTGACTCGGAAAATCCTTTATTACATTTTTTGAATGTTTCAACCTGAATAATACTTATTAGGTAGCTAATTTTTTAAGGATGTGAAAACATGGTAATTACCTTTTATGGGTTCAGGTAAATGACACGCCAGTTATTCAGTGAATGTGTGGTATTTCCATCCAGCTGGGGAGGAGAGAGATTTGCCTCTTGGCGACTCGTTTCATAGTGACAATCTGGGAATTTTTCTGTCCGGCACAGAGCAAGCCCAGCCCCTAGGGCGGCTGCTCGCCCGCAGAAGCAGCTGCACTGCCACAATCTCTGTTGCCTCCCAAGAATTTGTAGCATCTGACAGCTGGCCCAAGCCCAGGCCTTCAGTGGACAGCCGAGAATCCAGACAGTTTTGGTTTTATTTTTCTGCCTTCAAAGCAATTTACCTTTTCTGGAGAGAAGGCAAGAAGCTAAATAAGAACATTTTGTGTACCAAATAGACAGACTTTTTGGTGGTAGAGGCTCAGTGCAAAAGAGTTTTGACCAGAAACCTGCCTCCTTAATAATCTGGAAGTAGATTAGCTGGTAATTATTACTGAACTATTTTTGGAATGCACCTTAAAATGCAACCAACTAAAAGGTGTTCTCGGTGCCACAGTAAATGCTCTTTACTGTGATATTTAGAACAGTTTGGGTTACTTTCAAGAGCATCTTCACATACTTCACTCCCAACTATAGAAGTGTGTTTGCACGGTGAAAGAGAATAAATTGATGCCTGCAGGACTTTGATTTCCCTCCGGGACTGGTCACAGAACCTCCCATATTAGAAAAAAAACCTCAGTATTTACAAAGTAGAGATATTTAGTGTCCTTTTGTAAAGTTTCAGTTTTTTCCCCACAGTGATAATCGCAGAGGCATTATTGGTGTACTAGCAAATGTAGTGACTCACGTTCTTTGAGGACGTATTTAACATGGTAATCCTTCCATTCCTGTGAGTGAATTGTGTCATCCTTTTGCTGACATCCACTGGTGATCCTGCAGAACTGTCTCAGTGTTCATGACCTTATTTCATCAGAGGAAGACAGACTATACAGTATAAAATACTGTGAAGTCCAGAACCTGCTCAATACAGTGGCAGAATTTCTGTGAAGTACAATAGTTGCACAATTTCCTCTTTTAGACCAAGTTTAAAAAAACAGAGCTTTATCCTCAGAACTAATGTTATTCACAAATCTTTAGCTGTATCCAGATTTCTGTATGGGTATTTTTTATATGCTTATATTGATGCATGTGATCCATATGTATCTCTGTGATATATGTTGGTATTATATCTGGAAATTTACTCTGGTAAGTAGAAACCACAGCCATTCATGTTAACTTTTTCTGAGCTGAAGTCAGGATCAGGCTACTGTTGCAGTGTATTTTGTGTGGGTGTAAAAATAGGAATGATCTGGAAAACTGTGCAGTATCAGAATTAAAAAACACACTGAACCATTTATAATATAAAGGTAATTATTGGTCTTTGTACCTTATTATTTTAGATGTTTCCATTAACTAAGTCGCTGCTTTTTTTTTCTCTTTCAAATTTGGTTATCTAGGTAAGATTTGATGATGCTTCATTAAGGTATTAAGCTCTTTAAGGATGTCAAACTAAAACACCCACAAGTACAGAGTTTATATGACTTAGAGTGTGAATTTCAACAATACTTCTCTAGATGATTTCATTTTGGCTAAATGTAAATAACAATGTTCCTCAATTGTTTTTTCTTCCTTTTTCCTCTGAAACACCCCCACAAACACAATCTAAGAGTGTTATACAAATGCCAAGGGAGAGAATGGTGTAGGAGAATTTGCAGATGCAAAGG
Source organism: Patagioenas fasciata (assembly GCF_037038585.1). Lineage (NCBI taxonomy): Eukaryota > Metazoa > Chordata > Aves > Columbiformes > Columbidae > Patagioenas > Patagioenas fasciata. Next base: position 13,233,317 of record NC_092523.1, on the reverse strand, counting down.
AAATATCCAATGATGATGAACATATTTTAGATTTTAATATGGTAAGTTTGTCATTGGTTTGGGGGAGGAGTTTGTTTGTTTATTTTATGAGGGTGTCCTACCACATCTTTCCTTTCATCGCAGTTTTCAGTCTGGCCTCAAATGCAATTTCTGCAAGAACCTTCTAAAACTTTTCTTCTCTTGCTTCATGTTTTTTCCTTGCCTCTATGTCTTGAGCGTTCTTCTGGAAACTCCTTGGTGTTGTATTAATACTTCGGGGAATTACAGCCCCAGTTGTACTTCTAGTGGTTAAGCAAATTCAGTTTCCTTTGGGAACATTTGGCTTTAGCTTGTTGTCTATGTTAAACATGAGTCTTTTTTTCCCTTGACTTCTAATTTCAGTAAGCGTAGAGTGGGCTGATGTGCACTACGAAGGCAGAAAGGACTGGTAACTATAGGAGTAAACATAATGTATGCCAAATTCTGTCTTATTTACAAGCAAAAAAACACCTGTTTTTTTTTTTTCCATAGGGAAATTTTTGCGTTTCTCTGTGCATTTACTGATGTACTTTTAAACTTTATAGTGATGGTAGCAGGTAAATTTACACCATGACACGCTTGCTGTAGCTTTACTGATTCAGCTGAAAATATACTGGGTTTGCATTGTTAGTCAGATCTGTGCTGTGTTTTCTTCATATTTAACACTTACTACCACATTTTGGAGGTAACCTTTACAGTCATTTCCTAACATGAACTGTGATAATGATGCATTCTAAGTTCACTTTTGAATCTCTTGCTGTTGTGTGCAAATCCTAAAATTAAGGAATAGGAAAAACTAATAAAAGCCCCTCCTCTTCCCCTGATGTTCTGCAATCCTTTCTACACAGTGGACTAAGTCAGCAAAGAGGACTTGCTCTGTAATTGTGACTTCTCTCTTGAACAGCTACAAAATTATAAAGCCTCCCAGCCCAGACAAAAGCAAACATGTTCTTTATTGTTCCCCATCAACACTGTCAGTTTAAATCCTTAGGTTTCTTCTGTTTATGAAGCAAGATGTGCAGATGATATAAATGCTGAGGCAAAACCAAATGGCTTCAGGAAGAAGATCTACTCCAGCGATAGCTCCGGCTCTGCAGAGACAGCTTCAGAAGGTGGAAGTGAATGGGCTGATCCGTGTGAGGAGGAGCTTTTTTCTCGAACTCAACTATAAAAACTGCAGAGTAGAAAAGATGATTTAAAAGGAACATGAGATGGAAAACTATCTTTCTTGAGGGTCTGTAGCTCTAAAACAACAACTTGAGTTTCCTCTTCAGTTAATGGATTCAGATGTGTATTTATCTTTCTCTTCTTGCTGATTTTATAGATGAGGACACAGCTGTCCTATTGAAGATTTTTTTTTCCCCAAAAAACTGTTAAATTCTTGGCTATTTGAACTAGACTAGATTGTGTTGTCAAATCAAGAATGGATGTGCATGTGCTTGTCTTAGTAGTACCACTGCTTTTTTGCATCTTAATTGCAGTTATTTTCATTCGTAACTGTAGCCCTACCACTATTACTACCTTCTTAGCATCGCAGTGTCTACAACTACTTCTGCTATTCTGAGACTTCAGCTTTCTGCACATTAGGCTTTGTTCTTTAAGAACTGGGAGATAAATACTTAACACTGTAATCTATCAGTGCCTTTCTGAGCGCAGGAGAAAAGCATGAATGACTTGTCCAGTCTTCATTCAGTAAATCTCATAATTTTGAAGTAGGAACAACAGGGTTGTGCTTTAGAGACTTACAGAAACTGTGTTTTCTATCCTATGATTCCCCCCTCCCGCAAACCAACACTGAGGATACCATGGTTTGTATTTTTGCTAACTGGAGAAGCCAAGGATTTTTTTTGTAGGTATGGAGGCAATGTGGGTGATTTTTTTTCCTTTTTTTCTTTTTTTTTTTTTTTTTCTTTTTTTGTCCTTTTTAGCAACTTGCCAATGTGGGGCAGACATTTAAAAAGTAACACCAAAAATAATAAACCACTGGGGTGGTGAGTGGATTGTTGTGAATTTTGTACCGAGTAATGAGAATGTTATCTTGTTGCAGATGATGGCATTCATGTAACCTGCAAAAGCATCCTGTATTGAACTTGAGCCTGAATGACTGAAACTATCTAAAATGCTCAGAGTGTTCAATGTTTGAAATGCAAAGGGTCAGTGCTTCACTTGAAAGAAATCCTGTGGCTGCTGCAGTTAGCTGCTGTTGTGGCTGTAATTTAGTAAATCTCGTAGTTCATTTTGTGTTTCTGAGAGAATGTGTGGGGCAAGTTCTGTGTGTGGTGGGTGGGGGCAGGGAAAGCGACGACTTACAACATACATGTGTGATTGCAGTAGTGATTGTTGCTTTATGTGACTTGCTTTTAAATTTTATTTTCTTAACTTAGAAAGTCAATACATTGTCAAGGTGCATCTGTACAAGACTATCAACTCCTTGTGCTTTTAAGACATTATGCAAAATGTATAAGCCAGGAGGAGCAATATTTGCAAAACTAAACATTCTAAGTTTTCACCAACTCATAGTTTAAAAAACAACAACAACTAACTAGTCTATACAATAGCAGCATGTCTATAACATCAGGAAGTGCAGGAAGTCCAATACCGACTTGAAAAGCTTAACCATTAATTTTGACAGGCAATAAAACTCATGAAAACTATAGCTGTGTGAAATGTGAGCTGAACTGCCTTTGAAATATGTTCTGTGCTGGTAAGAGTTTCTGAGTAACTGGGTTTTGTTGCCTTTATTCAGTTGATAATGTAAGAATTTAAATCCGTGGTTGGAGAACCATGCCGATCTTTGCGTAACGCTTATGTTCAGATCCTTACTGAAAACTGGCTTGGTTTGTCCTTACCTGGGGACTTTCTTTTGGTCCTCCTCTTAGACTATGTTCTAGGGTTTGTATTCATACAACAGATCTTTTGACACGTTACACTTTCTTTCCTTAATTTATTTGCAGACATTGGGTAGATTTTTATATATTTTACTTTCTTCTGGAGCTTCCTTGAGAGGTTGTTTAGCACCTGCACTGAGAACTAGTTAACTGTAACATGAAAGTAAAAAAGAACTTAACACACAAATTCTTCAAATCACTGCAGTGAAGAATGGAATAGAACTTCATTCAAGAACAAGAAATGACCAAATGGACATATTTCAAACACAAACTTCAGCTCAGTTAATTTTGGCTAGAGCTGCTTCTTTGGTAAGAAAGGGCTCAAAAATGACAAAGGTGTTGCTTATAATTACATTGTGGCATGTAATAATTCCAGCACCTTTGGGGAAAATAAAATCGTATCTTGAGCTTGGGCAATAACAAATTGTCTTTACTTGTTTTCATAGTTTAATGGCTAAAGCTCTAAAGCTTTCAGTGAGAGTTGAAGTGTGGTTTTTAGTTTTTCTGTATGGATAGAAACACACACAACAACAACCAACAAAACACCAACAACAGAAGCATTACAGGTTGGCATACGCTGAACCGCACTGTGGTATGAAGCGCATTGCATATCCATAGCACTGAAGTATCAGTTTTCCATTCCTGGGCTGAAATTTGTTTCTACTTTTTGCTTCAAGTGGTTGTATTGTTCTGATTTCACGTACACCAGAGTAACTGATTTTGTTTTCTTGTGGAGTTACTTAACACCGAATAAAAATATAAAAGGACAATTGGATGGCGTGTGTGCGTGTGTGTGTGTGTGTGTTCATTTTCTTTGGCTAATATATATAACTTAGATACAAGATGGTAACTAAGCATTAAACATTCTGGAGAGAGAGCTTGAGGTATCTGATTTGGGAGTCCGTTTCATTGCTATATTTTTTAAAACTTTTTTTTTTTCAGCACAATGCAGGAAAATGAAATACACTGCATATGTTCTTTTTTAAATATATATATATATATAAATAGACATAACAAGCTTAGTTCCAAGGTCCTTTCTCACATAACAGTCAAAGAACTTTTATGTAATAGCGGACGTCATTTCTGCTCTCAACTTGTGTTCAGCCATCAATGGTCAGCATCTCACTGTATCTTTAGAAGAACTGCACCCATACACAAGAACACGCTCACTCCTAACCCCATGGCCAGCCCTCTTTTTCTAAAAAGGAAAAGAGACAGACCCTCTTTTGAACAGCTCACATGCAGCTTGGTGGAGACAAGTGCATGATCTCGCTCTAAGTTTACAGCCACAGTGACCTGGGATTGTATGTAGAATGATTTGCCATTTCCCTGAACTAGAAGTGCAGTGAAAATGCCACATAAATACACACAGGAAATAATGAAAAATAGTTGTTCTGTATGGTCCTTGGGTAAATACTTTTGTTCATTAACATCAAGCATGCTTTAAATTTTGTAGTTAAAACTTTCAAAGGCATAAATTATTTTTAATTATTTCTTAAATACAGCACTAGTGTATTTTCACTGTTTACAGAAGATGCTTGATAAAAGAATTACATCTGATCAGCCAGGCCTTTCAGTTGTTGTATGCTGAAAAATTAGTTTCCAAAGTAAAGAATGCTGCTGTCATGCAAACCCCTCTGCATTGTCCTTGGCAGCAAGTGCGCCTGTCAGTGGTAGCACAGGCGGTAGGTGCGCATGGAACTGTGACTTAGGGGAGTGTTGTCTGCAGTGAAAATACACAGAAAGGTACTGCAGCTCCTGCAGAGCCAGTCTGCCTGGGATTCCTTGCTGCTAACTCATTCTTTTCCTGCCAGGACCAGCATATTTAAGCATTACCCCCGACAAATTTGTCATCTACCTTTCATACATTATTTTATGACCTGTGAAACTAGTAGCAATGAGAGTCCAGAGGTTTAAGACAAATGGAACTTAACTAATATGTTTTAGGTTTATGCAATATCCCTTTTCCCGTTGTTCAAGCTGCTCTTAAAATATAATATGCAAGTGCTTGTAAGTTTTATGAGCTACCTGTGTGTTCTAATATGATGATAATGGGATTAAAAGGAAAAGCAAAGCTGACAGAGCTGGCAGTGCGTCGGCACGCTGCCCAGACAAAGTGACTGGGTGGCAAAACAGGGCTTTTCCTGCCCTCCTTCCTCGGTGCACGGAGCTTCACCTGTAAAGAATGCACTGAGGACAGGGACTGAGACGAGAGACTTCCACGTATGCTGCCTTCTCCTACCTGACAACCGACCCATAGGGCAAGTGCTTCTGGAAGAACTGCGTCTGTTACTATAATGGATTTGCTACTGTGTAGAACCCAGTTAATCCAAGACGGTGAGATGGTGCAAAAGCAGCAGTGAGTCCCTGTCACCACAAGGCATGGTCGCTTTTATTAACAGCAGTAACAACTATATAATTTTGCTGCAATTGCTTTGCATATAAAGAAGGCCTAAATACCCATCATTTCTGTGCCGATTTTATTTCACTGACTACAAGGGAATGGAGCACAGTGAGATGTAGCAACTCTCCTTATATCACAGGACTAGGCAGTCTCAAATTCCTTAATTTCTTCTACAATCAATCTAAACATTTAAGCCTGTTAAAAACTGTAGATGAGGATGCGTTCATTTCAGTGTTTTTCTTGCTCATAGCCATGGAAGTCCCTGAGGAAATGGCACGTAGTACAGGAGCAGTACTGAACGCAAATACGTAAGCACTAGAATAGACTGCCTACAGAAGGGATGCCGCTTCCACCGTGGGACATTTTTAGGAACACATTAGACAAATGTGTCAAAAATTATGTAGATCTGGATGTATTAATCCTGCCTTGGGGAAAAATGAGGAATTAAGTGATCTCCAGACTTCTCTGAATCCTGTATTCTATACAGGAACAGCTTACATCCAGAAGGGCTATTAAATTGATTTATAGTTTACAAAGAAAAAAAGAACTATTAGATTGCCTATGGGACATTAAAACGTGCAGTTTTTCCTTTACTGATCCCAAACTTGTGTCTGAAAGGAGTACAGCTTGTGTGTGGTTTAAACCCGTTATCCAAAGGATAATTTGCCTCATTAATCCCTACCTGCCATTAACATCCGCCATCCTGATCCCTTCCAGATACAGGACAGAAATTGGTACTGAATTCTTCTTTTTTTGCACAGTTACTTCATGCAATAATGAACATTACGGACTGTGAGCATCCTTTGGTTCCAAATATCCCTTCCGTAGGATTATTTTCCCTTTTTCTCTTACATTTTTTGTAATATTATGTAACTTCTAATTTTTTTATTCACATTTGGCTTTTAATTATCTTCACTTGGAGATGGCGTTTTAGCCCATAGTCTTTTGACCCTGGAACATTTATTCATTTGACAACAAAGTCTCCTTCAAGAAGTTTCATTTGTGATTCATGTTTTTAAGATATTTTTCCTATAATTTTATTCAATACAAAAATATATTTTGAATCACTGCAAATCCATAGAGACATAATAATTGGATCTGTTATCTGCCCAAGTTGAATGTTACCTGGTTTCATTCATTATTACTAGTTCTAGACAAAAATAATTTTTAGTCCAGTGCTTTTTTTTCCTAGCAAGTCCCAACAGAAAGTTACCACATTGGGTGCAATGCCTCTTGTGTTACAGAATGAATGTTTGCTTTTGAAAATGTAATTTAAATTGTGCTCGCTTAAGAGAATCTGCTGCAGCATTCCAACTTCTCATTATTCAGTTGTGCATTAAAAAAACCAACCTTGTTTTCTTCTCTGGTGTGATTTAGTGATGAATTAAGATCCAAAAAAGAAGTACCATGGAGGCTTTGTTTGCAGTTATTTGTGGGCACTTAAGATTCTGCAATTCTGAGATATTTAAAAGTAGCAATATTTTTAGTTTGTACAGTCTTATTCCTTTAAGCCTTATTACTCACATTGTCTTTCCTAAACAGCTTGTAGACAGCGATAGAAACATTCCAGTCACACGCATCACGCTTCAGTAAAATCAATTTGAATGTGCTGGAAAGTCTCACACCATCTTTCCTGCTCTTTATTTTCTTGCTGTCTCATGGAGGGGAACTTTAAACCATGCAAGTATATTCTTACCCAGTGGTTACAGAGGGGTTAACAGTAATGATAGTTACAGACCTGGCTTCTTTTCCTCCTCCTTTATCAGGTTTAAACTCTATAGGAGGCGGCAGGCTTTTCTCCAGCTGTTCCTGACTCAGACCAAACCTATTAATACGGATTGGTGCACAGACCTTCCCCTGCTCGCAGGAACGCCTGTGTAGACAGCGGCTGTGCTGGAAATGAACTGCTGTCCAACACAGATGCGCAAAAGGCAGATGTTAGTTTTGTGTGAGCACAATTAATGTGAGATGAATTTGAAGAGCATAGTGTTCTCCATTTGTCAAAAACATCACCATCTTCTTGTGAGGTATTGATATTTTTGATCAAATCATCCTGCTCATTGCTACAAGTCAGTAGAAACCTGAATTTATTCATTGTTCCCTCTCTTGTGTCATAAAACATGCATTAGTTACTTTACCATGCATGCACCGATCAATATCTCATCACTGTTCTAACACCTTCAGGAGTGAACTTCTCTGTCTCTTAGCAGGATGGACGATAACAGATTATCCATCACTTGCTACACTGCACTCCTGCTTGCATGAGCTAAAACTGCCTTAAATTACAGTAATGGCAAATGGAGCCAAGAGCTGCTGACCAGCTACTATTCAATGATGTGCAATTGTTTTCTCAATATGCAAATCTATGGTTAACTAGAGAAAAAAATATATTGAGCTGTCTTCTACTTTATGACAGAATTACTGACCTCGAGGTAGGCAGGGAGCTGCACAGCCAATTCAAATGAAGCTCAGTTTGGCTGTCTCTGAAAGCTGCTTGTATCATACTTGGCTTCTGATGAATGGAAATTCAATCTAGATGTTCCCATCTAGTTCTTAAAAAAATTAAAAGTTGTATCAATTGCAAAACTGCTGAAGCTTCAAAATACAACTGAAAGCCTAAGCAGAGAATGATTTCCTACATCTACAGGCGTAAGATGCATGAGGGAAGCTTGTGAACTCAACCTTGTTCTACAGGAACAAAGGAAGGACCATTACTCTGCGTTCCTTTGTTATATGTAGTATATTTTGGACAAATTTTGTGAGACAGAACAGAGCGCAAACCGAGTTTTTTTTACAGAGTAACCATAAAATTGGCTTATATAATTCTGCTGGTAGGAGTTTGTATGACAAGGTTTTTTAATTGAATGTTTTCAGAAAATTAAAATCGCTAGCACTGATCTGTCATTACACCACTGCCATGTTTTTGTCCGCTAGGTGAACACTGGTTGCCAGTTCGAGGCCACTCTATGTGGTGCTTCATTTCTAGACAACAGCCACGGGCAAGACACTGTTGAGCAAAACATCAGGATTTTCTCCCAAGAATTTTTAGGAAATTAAGTATTTTACAGGTTTAGCTGACTCTGAATCAGTGGCAGAGCACTGATGATAACCACACTCAGTAAACGCCACAACTAACTTCGTATACTTTTGAAGATTTACTTACAAGACGACTTGGTTTTTCAGTGTGCCCTTCTGGTAGAACTTTATATTTTGCACAGCTGAAAAACAAAGGCACTGAAGGTCCCCCTTGCACTTAGTTATGCATTTATACTTCCTGTGCCTGGTAGTACCTGTTCTGTTTCCTTTCAGTAATTGGGGCATGCCACGCTTCCCTGAGAGCTAATGGTGTGATGCTGCATTTAGTCACATAATGTCAGCCCTTCAGCTTCTCCCAGTCCAGAGGAACAGTAATACACAATACTTGCAGACAGAAACTATTTTCTCTTGGATGGAGGTGGCTTTCACTGACCTAACACTAACTGCTAATGCAAAAAGTCAATTTTTGCTAATAGCTTGCAACAACCAGAAATGCTATGTACCCTTTTCCACGAGTTATAGAGTCATTTGCATGCAATAAAAAGTATTTTTTTAATATTACTAGGCTGGGACCCTGGTTGTTCTGTGTTTTCTCAGTGCAAAGAACAGTAAGAATTTTGTTGTGAGTGGCTATCAAAAAACCTACCAGATGAATAGGAAGAGTCATCTGTGGGTTGGAAATCCACTAAAATAAATCACTTAGAAGGGGACCTCAAAGGTATTCTGGTTGTTAGGCAAAATTCTATCCTTAAATAAGTACTGACTCAAAAAGTATTTAAGCACCTGACTCCTTGCATGATTGGAAACTTCCAGCTGTGCTCTACACTCTGCCACTGCTGAAAGATTTCCTGCAGCAGATTTTTCTAACAGTTCTTTCAGCCTAAATAATATTATGAAGATGAGACTATAATTGTTGCCTTTGGAGTCACTCTGCAGACTTAAAGGATCCATGACTATTTCTGTTCTGCTGTTTACCCTGTGAACTCAACAACTTTGACCCAGGTTTGAGGATACCATTATGACAACACACTGTTCTGGTTGCTCCAGTAGAAGAATTGATCCCCTCTCAAAATCAGAAGGAAAATGTTAATACTGAAAAAGGAATTAGTGACAGCATATGCTTCAAAATAGTATACCTCTTGCACATAAATAAGTTTATAGTGCTTCAAAGCTGTTTTGCTTTTATTTACCTTCTTTTGGTAGTAATATGCAAGCTGTCACGAAAAGGTAGCACTGGTTTTCAAAGAAAGATATGGAGAAATTAGTGCCAATCTTACTTGTGTTGATACCCATCTTAGAAATCCAGCGGAATGAGCACTGAAATTCATCAGTCTCCGACCCAGTCACAGAAAGTACCTGCAGAGGTATCATTTTTGGTTCACCATAGGTTTTCGGTGCCAACTTCTCATGTTGATAACATGGAACTGGGGTCACAGTGGCAAGTAATTCTGTACAAGTTCACCTCAGCCTCTCACAGTTTATCCAGGTGCAACCTGCCCACATCAAAGCTTGAACAATTACAGCTTTGCTCTTGTTGATATTGAGCTCATTACATTAACAGAAGTTCAGATATTTCTGCATTTGCGGCACTCAAAGTTCCAGCTTCAGGGTAGACATAAAAGGAGTGAGGTGATCAGAGGCTGGTACTTATATCCTTAAGATGGGAGACAAGTTTATCTTACTACCATTGTAGAGAAACAATCACCGGATGCAAAATGTACATGACCTTTGCAACAAAACAACACACACACATACAAACAAACAAAAACAACAAAAACCACCCAACCAACCAAAACCCAAACAACAAAAAGAACCCCAACCACAAGGAGACAAGAGTTCGAAGATGTCAGGGACACATGAGGTCTCTGCTCCCGAATCCTGTCAGTGTGGGGGCGGAGGGGTGTGCACAACAGGTTGACTGTCGACATCCAAAGGGGACACTTCGAGACAGAGGGTGAAGAAAACGGAAAGATAAACCGAACATGCTAGAGTAACAATTACCATCTTAAAGCCTTCACTTTAGGCATTACAGTTCAGTTTCACAGAGCTATAGATACACCTTCATGTATGTCCCCGACTAAAACGTCCCACAGCCCAAACCTGCAAAACCGACCAGATTTTGCTTTATTGCTAAATGCAGCCGGGAGCACAAGAAGACCCTTGTGCAGCCCGAACCGGCCGTCCCCGGCCGGCGGTAGCGCGGGCCGAGCAGCAGCCGCCCGGTATCGGCGGACCGGCCTCACTCCCGCGCGGGCGGAACCGCTCTGAGCAAGGGGCCTCAGTTACAGCCCCCGCTGCTCCACCCGCCCCGCTCCCGGGCCCCGCCTCCGAGCTGGGGCTCACAACGCACCCCCGCCTTAACCCCTAACCTTGGACGCGCTGAGGCGAGTCAAAATGGCGGCCGCGCCCAACGGCCGCCTCCCCGCCCCCCACCGCGCAGGCGTTTCGCTCTCCGGCGGGCGGTGCTTCTCCCCACCGCGCTGGGGAGGGGGAGCGGCGGCGGGGCGGGAGGAGGCCGGGCTGCGGGGAGCGGAGCGTCCCGGGAAGAACCCGGCACCTGTCCCGCCGGCAGAGCCCGCCGCCAGGTGTGTGCTGCACCGCCCGTGCCCGCCGCGGGGGCGGGCGCCATGGGAGGCTCCGCGCCGTGCGGGGAGAGCGCCCGGCGGGCGGGGGCTGCGCCCCCTCACCTGCGCTGAACCCGCCGTTCCTCCGTGGCGACCGCACAGCGACATGGACCGTCCGCTGCAGCTGCCCGCCGCCTCCTAGTCCCGCAGCAGCTGTGAGGCGGGTCGGGCATGGCTCAGCATGAGGAGAGCGGCGGAGGGCAGCGCTACCCCGGTGAGGCGTCAAAGTTTCTGTGCGGCTGTTCCTCCGCGGGCGGCGCCGGGCAGCGCTGCTCGGGGCCGGGGGTGTGCGGGGCACCTGTTGGGGTGAGGGGCAGAGCCCAGGGGGGAGCGGGCCAGGGCTGGGCTGGGCCGTGCGGAGCCGCCGCCACCTGCGCGCCGGGCGGGCGGGAGCAGGAGCAGCCCGGCGGTGCGAGGTCTCTGGGCCGGGCGGGAGCAGGAGCAGCCCGGCGGTGCGAGGTCTCTGGGCCGGGCGGGAACAGGAGAAGCCCCGCGGTGCGGGGTCTCTGGGCCGGGCGGGCCGCGCTCGGCCCCTCCGCAGCCACCTTAAAAAGTTGGAGGATCTGCTCGGCACCGCCGGAGTCTTCGCCGAGTGGTTTAAAGACCAGAAGACCACAGGGGAGGGTGAGCGTTGCTTCCTCAAGCCTTTGAAGAAACGCATCGGCTTGGTACTTTTTTTTTTTTTAATTTTTTTTGGAGGCCACCAGCCAGGAAACCTTCGCGGTGTCAGGTCAGCGCCGTGTAAAGGAAGCGACTGTAATCTGTTTCACTTTCTAATCGAAGTCTTTTAGGTGATTCCCAGACACCAAATAAAACTACTGACATCAGCTGAAGTTCTTACGACGCTGCTGATAATTTAATGTGGCCTCAGATTTTTTTTCCCAGTGATACTGGTGTGAGGAGGAAAAAAAAAAAATCCCTGTAAACTGCTTCTGGAACACAGGCTTTAGAAGAACACTGTGACTCATTTATATTACCTGCCTGACATAGCAAAAAAGTGGAAAAGCGGTGAATGGTTTACTTATAATCATTCTCCAAGCAATTCGCTCGGAAGCCAGGTTTGTAAAGCTCACACTCTGTGAAGGACGCCAGCTGGGAGTTACATAAAAGACTTCTTAATAAAAAAAAAATCCCGTTTCTTTTTGCCATTAAAGTTTTGGCAGTGCTTGCACATGTAGCCTCAGTCACTGTATTTCATTCTCTTGCTTTGTCAAAAGCTGTTTTGTAGGCTCGGGAATTCTTCAGCAATGCTGTGGCTGTTAGAACATGAACAATCTGAACCCAGGTTTAATAAACAAAACTGGTTTTGATGCTCTTGTGCACTGAGGTCACCTGCTGTTGGTAGCAGCAATGTGTTGTTACATTCAACAAATGTGGTTACATTCAACAAAAATACCGTCAAATGCATGGAGATTTTAAACCCTTCGCTTTTAAAAATGTTTTTTATTTAAGAAGAAAAAAACCACAAAAAACAAAACAACCAGTTGCAACTTTGTAATTGAAACAATTCCTTGCTCTTAAAACCTTGTTTTAAAAGCTGCCACAGATAAGTGTTGAAGAAACGAGGTGATAAAAACTGAGATGTTAACTCTTTGAGAACTGAGCAGTATTCATAGGCTACCGTTGTCATTCCTGTGAGGCAAGAAGATAAAAAGCCTGTTCTGTAGATAGTTTTCTTACTCATCTTTCTAAGAAAGTTCATTGCCTAAATTCCATTGCAAGTCACAGCAAACTTGGAACAACATGTCTCGAGCTGGCATCTTTCTGATCTTTGTTTTACCCTGATTGTTTGGCATTGCTGTTAACTTTCTTTAAATTTTACATCAAAATGAATTTAAAAGCCATTTTATTCTAGATCTTAGAAATTATAAACAGATATGACTTGTTCCCTCTGTGTTGTTAGGCAATATGTAAAGTCAAAGTCTGGTTTAAAGCCTCGGATTATTTTCAGAGCCGTCTTACATGTTGCCATCAGAATCTGGGGAATGTAAGTGGAATGTATGGACAGCCGTACTGGGATGGACCAAAACTCTACCTGACAGACAGAAGAATTTAGCTGGGAGAGAGCCTAAAAGCAGGACTAATGTGCACTGGTATTTCGCTGAAGTTCTGACACTTGCAGTTCAGAGATCTCCTGAGTTTCTCTTTGTTCAGGAATCCTCAGTGCTTTTTTTTCTTCCCTGAGCCTACATGTGAACTTCCAGCATCCTCACTGTCCTGTGGCAAGGAGTTATGCAGTTCAGCTACTTTTGCATGAATAGCTATGTCCTGTTCGTTAATTCTGAACCTGGCTACAAAACTATGTTTATTTGGTGTCCCATAGCATTTATGTTGGAAGAGTTAATGAGTAAATAATGCCTTCCTTCTCTCTCCTTGCCACTTGTGACCTCTGCTGTGTTTTCCTATCTCCCTTTCCCTCTTCAGCTCTCTTCTGGGACACTCACACTCATAAGATCATGGTTCCTATAAGACATAGGTTATTTACAAATATAAGTTTTACTTAAATATATGAGCATCTAAATAAACCATGGGAATTATGAATGTTGTGCAGAAAAAAATTCCTTATTCTTTCTCAATAGTTTATTACACTGCTAATACTTTAATAGCATTATGCTTATTGTTGTGATAATGTTATGGTATTAAATTATTTATGGAAAGAAGTTAGCATTGGAGCACAGAACACTTAAAATGTTTGAAATCAGTTGTTAGATTTTTGCACTTACCAGTGAGGCAACTAAAATACGGAGTGTAAACATCACTTCACTACATACTTTAAAAAAATCCTACAACCTCATGCAAAATTAATCAAGAAGTTCTCATGTATGTTTTTGACAGCTGATTACATCTCAAGTTTCCATTTAAAGCCCTTGATGGGTATACTTCAAAGCTTCCAACAGTTTCGCTGAACTATGTAAAACCTTTGGAGCTTGTTATTGCATAATTTGTTCCAGCAAGCTGTAACTGTTATATATTTCTGTTTTTGCTGGTTGCCTGTTTAAAGGACCTCTTCCTGTTAAATTTCTTGCTTAAAAAAATACCAAGCCAAGTTAAAATAGCTTCGGTACCCCACATGGAAATTTATTTTCACTTCTCTTTGAACTCTCTCCTTTAAAGAATTGTTTGGTCTCTTGAGCTGCTGTGTTTACTGGCTCTTCCAAGGCCACTTTCCATTTGTAAGCTTAGTCGAGAAGAGCTGTGCAATTAAACTAAGGACTGACTCTTACTTAAGAAAGTCATTGAGCAGAAGAGAAGGCGGTCACTGAAGGTCTTTGTTATTGGAACATGCTGGTGCTGTTTACCCAGACAGCATCAAAGTTGTCCCTGGCTGAATACGATTCTGAACTACATTGTCTGGATGCGTTAAAAAGTACAAATTGTGGTAAAGCAAACACCTGCACCCTTGCAGACACAGTTCTGCAATGTGTGTGATGCGCTTTGGAGAAACAGCGGGGCTGGGTGGGCTGTTGAGTTAAAGAACTATATGATGTGTATGAAAGGGTGGCTGAGCATGGGCATGAGAAAATAGTCAGACTTACCTTGGAAAAATAAAAGAATCCAAGCAAGAAGGTCTGAGAGCAGGAGATTCAAGTGTATGCAACAGTAATTGTATCTATTGTTACATTATATCTGTACACTTTGATTATTACAGTTGACTTCATGAAGTAGAACAGTTTGTTGCTGGTATTCACAGGTTGTTGTTCAGGGTTTTCTGTGTGTGTTTGTTTTGTTTCGTTTTCTCTTCTATGGCCTATGCAGTTTAATTTAGTGAGCAGAGAGGTTTGTAATGTACGCAGTTGGTATGCTAGCTATCTCAAGACATCACTTCTTTAATTTGCAGGGGATGTAAACTTTTCAAACTGTGGTAATGTGCAAAAAAGTTGCTATAGCAACTCTTTATGAAAAGTGTGCATCTTTCACAAGCTTTTTGGTCAAAACAGTAATTGGAAGCCTGCTTATCCAAAGGATTAGGCAATTGATGCATTGATTGATTTGCATGGGTAGTACATAGCTGGTGGTTAGAAAGTTCTGAAAAGGTCTGAAAGATGAAATGTCCAAAGTTGTTTCTACTTGACTTTTCCCTGCACATAGGAACTGGAGTGTTGCGTCAGCAAGTGAATAGCATTTGTGTCCTTCCTAAGCTAAGGAGTCGGTATAGCACATGAAGTACATTTGGATTCATGAATTTTTTATGTGACTGAATGCTTGTGGCAAAAACTGTTACTGTTTGGACCAGTAGAATATGTTTGAAATGTGTTTTCTGTCACTTACTCCCTGTCAGTATCACAAAGTCAAAATATTGATGGGTTCAGGACTAAGAATGAAGTGTGTCAAACCCTGGTGTTTGTCTGGGCTTGGGTGCCAGTAGCCAGTGGTTTGGAACTGCTGGGAGGAACCATATTTGATTTTTTTGGAGGGGGGATAGGAGGGTGGGTGTGAGTCTTGTTTGTTTTCTAAAAGCTGAATGCGGGGAGTACCTTTTAGGGGCCAATTGGCACCTTTAAGTACTACACTTGAGAGAGAGTAGAAGGCCAGAAGCAGGAGCCTTGGCTTCAGGAACCAGAGAAAAATCTGTCTAGAAAGCAAGCTGTTCGTGAGATGGGAAGAGTATTCTTCACTCCTTCACACTTAGCCCAGAGTGTTTCAGAGTGAAGAAACTGAAGCACTATGTGCATATTTGTTCTGCCAGCTGCTGCAGAATAATTACATTGCAAATTTCAGCAGAGCTGTAGATAATTCAACTATTCATATAGAAAGAGAATATAATGGTGTAGTGTTTTCAAGGGTCAGCAACAGTTCTGGGAGCCAGGGCAGTGTCCTGATGGTGTTCCAGGTTTATGGAAGGCTGCAGTTGCCCATGAGGACAGTGCATCTAACCTGCAGCTCGTGCTGGGCTGCCCTCTCTTTGAGCCGCGCGGATTTAGACTGGAAGTGGGGCACTGACTGGATTAACTGCCCCGCTGGCAGCTCCTAGGGAGACAGTGTGAGTATGGATCGCAGGTATGAAGAACAGCAGTCTCTGAGTGCAGGAAATACTATATATTTGCAAGTGTCAATTTTGCTGGATGTCCGCTAATGAAGTGCATCATGTGTGTTGTCCAAACGTTGGCTATAGGGATAACTTTATAGGTGTTCGGATTTTGCATCTCTTGATTAATGCAAAACTGATATATTATGCATTCTGTTTCAGTGACAAATTTATTACTATTTTTGTGGTTTCCAGAAGAATGCTAAGAAATTCTGTTCAAATGAACACTTCAGAATTTTGGTTGAAGTGTATGAAAACAAGATTTGTAGCCCCCCAACATCAGTAAATATGCATTTATGACTGTATACTTTTTTTTTTTTTTTCAAATATTTATCTTGATATTGACATGGAATATTAAAGTACTGCAGTTTTTATAATATGTAATTTCACTCTCAGGAGATGTATATGAAACAAACACTGGCACACAAACTGCTTATGCAAAGCTTTTCATGCTTGACATTTCCTAGAAGCCTAATTTAAGTTGCCATTGTCTTGCTTGTTCGAGCAGGGAGAAGGAATAGTAATCATGTGCAAGAGAAGATTAATAACTTTTAATTAAAACCCTAAATTATGACAGGACTGAGTGTGTGTATGTGTATATATATATATATATTTATATATATATATATATTTATATATATATATAAAACCAAACAAACCACAACCTTCCTGCAAACTCATAATCTTGTCTTTTTCTTTCTTTCTTTTTAACCAGTTACCAGTTGGGCCAAGACAACTGATGTGAATTTATCCAACTCCTTAAATGGTTTGAGCTTCATGGGAATTCTGGACACAAGAGTGGGTGGTATCCAGGGCCTTCAAAACTTGAACTCCGGGACCCCAAGATCTCTCTCATTGCCTGAGTATGGGCCTGACCAGATGTCCAGTGCTTTAGAAGATTGTCATAGCCTTAAATCAGTGGATTCTGGTATTCCAACTCTAGAAATAGGAAATCCAGAGCCTGTTCACTGCAATGTGTTAAATGTGAAGAGAAAGCAGTCAGAAGCTGAAATTGTGCCTGACAAGGCTTTTCAGAGTGCGTGCACGCTGCCGTCTTATGTGCCTCCACATTCTCTGACTTCTGAACGTGACCATGCTGTGCGAAAATCCTCTACTTTCCCAAGAACTGGGTATGACACTGTCAAACTTTATAGTCCAACTTCAAAAACTCTGAATCGAAGTGATGATATCTCTGTCTGTAGTGTTTCTAGTCTTAGCACAGAACTGTCAACAACTTTATCAGTTAGCAATGAAGACATTTTGGACTTTGTGGTCACAAGCAGTTCAAGTGCAATTGTTAATCTGGAGACTGATGAGACACACTTCTCGGATGTTACCCTGAATTCCACTAAAGAGACCAATGATGAGAGCCAGCAAGAGATCAATGATGAGTGTTGTCAAGAGACAGATGTGGACAGTAAACGAAAAATATTGGGACCTTTTACGAACTTCTTTGCCAGGTAGTATTTCCATATAGTATATTTGTATTTTAACAGGGAGATTAAGTAAGAACATAGGACGAAGTTCTTTTGTGATATTTTACTTTGAAAGAGGTAATAGCTTGCTACTTGAATTTAAATTGGTGTTAACGACATATTTTTTCTGTTCTGACTAAGTTGACAAATCCTGCTAGGGACTAAGGCTCTGAATCCTACTTTGTATTATCTTTATGGTATATGGAAGCATCTTAAATCTAATTAAAATATTCCTTCTATATTACAGTGAAAGGAGTTCTGAACAAGGCTTTTTTCCTCTGAACAAGGGTTTTTCTTTCTGGCTTCTCCAGTGATGCCTTTTGTGATTTTGGCCATAGTTCTTAATCTCATGTTCTGTAAGTAGATATGGGTAGAGTCCATATCTGTATTGAAGAGCTTTGACATTTAAGGATTCATAAGTGGTCTAGTAGTAATGGAGTATTTTATTGATCGATGAAAGTGTATGTAGCTTAAAATACAAATATTTGCCAAACACTTGGATGACTACTATGATTTTCCCAAATCTCAGTTATGGTTTTGTTAATACATTTTTTTCCTTCATTTTTGTATAGAATGAGAACATCCAACATTTTGTCACTCAGCTGTTGAAATGAAAGCGGTTACATGACCTCTTTTAAACTTAGCCCTTGTATGAATGATAAGGTATTCTAAATGCAGATCCCAGTTAAAGCAGTGAATGAGGAAGAGGACTAGTCTACTTTTTGGTGTTTGGGTTGTTTGGTGTTTTTTGTTCATTTAAGGCCTTAATAATGTCTCTGATTTTTGTCATATAGTGTCTGAAGTATGATATATTTTGAATAAATGGTTCTAGAAGTAAACTTCAGACATCAAGCAGAGTTGGCTGTATCTAACATGTTTTGAACACGTGATTGCTTCAGCTAGTCTTTCTCCTCATGTAAACTTTTTTTTGCACGAGATGAATAGGGTGATAAAATACTTACATAATTATATAGATACATAGATAATAATAACATTCTTTGAAAGCCTGCTGCTTTTTGAAGCAGGTTCTGTAGATTTACTAAATTGGCTGAAACCTTCATTGATGTTTGTTCTTAGGTTAAAGTTAACGTAGAGTACAGTGCAGCAGAACTGCAGTCATCAGTCTGTTTGAGGTGCTGAAACTTTTGTGGACCCGTCTGTTTGTTGCCATGGGACCAGACTTAATTCTGAAGCAGGAGGCTTCTCAGCACTTCAAAGCGTGAACTTTTGTTATTCATTCTGGTAGCACAACTGCTGCCTCAAACAAATGCTGTCCTTCAGCCCAGAGGAAGCACAGTGGAACAGGCACATTTAGACCCTGCTCAAAGTAGGATATTTAACTGCTGCTCAGCTGTTCTCATCCAACAAAATAGAGCCATCTGTCCAAATTCTGTTCTAGTGTAGTCTCTAGTGGTTTTGCCAGTGTTACAGAAATGGTGGTACTCACTAAACTGAATTTTTTACCTGAATCTTTTCAAGTGCGTTGAATTCCAGAGAGCAAAGGCTGTCCTTACTACCTTTTAAAGGAGGAACATGTAATCTTGGTCACCATGTGATGTGATCATGAGCATCTGAGGATTAAGTTCAAACAGGTCATTGGCTTTGAAGTTCCAGGTGGTCTGTCTGTAACCTGGCCTTTAATATCCTTCCCTTTAACATCCACTTCTGCTCGATTTTGAAAACAAGAGCTGCTCACTTTTTGTTTGTACTTGCACTCCACACACCAATATTTTATGCATCTGTTCTCTTCTGTTGTGCGACCTGTTGGTGAATTTCACAGGTATTGAACAAGCAGGGAGCTTCTGAGGGTCCTTTTGTCCCACAGGGAATGCTGTCTACATTTATGCTGTCCACATTGTTAAGGATCAAAATATGCTGTTGCTAGTTTTTGTTGATATTTGCAGTCTGCTGTCCATGGGGTTGTAATTGCTTCCTCTAATGATCCCATACAGTCTGTGTTCCCTGGGATTCCTTTGTGCTCCTTGGATTCCCAGGGCTTAAACAAGTACTTCAGCAAATGAACGGAGGCCCTGAAGTGTTTGGTTTGGAGTGACTGACTTGTGGGGGCCTGGCTGCCTGCTAGCGCTGTGTGCCTGGGTTTGTGTGCAGCGTTAGACAAGGAGGAAACATTTGGGATAGGATCTTTGAAGACCACCTTGCTGGGAAGGGAGCTTCTTAAAGATGTTTGTAGAAAATATTGTTGTGATAGTTATAAACGAAATCCTGAGAGGAGCGTGTTCTTAGTACTCCACTCTGTGCTGAAAGGATTTTCACTTGATACTCAAGGTCTTGCAGGTTAGAATGTGCTGAGTTGGAAGGGACCCACAAGGATCATTGAGTCCAACTCCTGTCCCTGCACAGGACAACCCCACAGTTCACAACATGTGTCTGAGGGTGTTGTCCAGTCTCTTATTGAACACTGTCAGGCTTGGGGCTGTGACACCTCCCTGGGGAGCCTGTTCCAGTGTCCAGCACCCTCTGGGTGAAGAACATTTTCCTAATGTCCAGCCTAAACCTCTCCTGGCACATCTCCCTGCCATTCCTTCAGGTTCTGCCATTGGTCACTAAAGAGAAGAGTTCGACACCTCCCCTTCCTCCTCCCCTTGTGAGGAAGCTGTAGCTGCAATGAGGTCTTCCCTCAGTCTCCTCCAAGCTGAACAAACCAAGTGGCTTTAGCTGCTCCTCATACGGCTTCCTCTCCAAACTTTTCACCAACTTCATGGCCTCTTCTGGACACTCTCTAGTAGCTTAATGTCTTTCTTATCCTGTGGTGCCCAGAACTGCACACAGTGCTCCAGGTGAGGCTGCACCAGTGCAGAGCGGGAGGTTAAGTGCGTAAACCTTATTTTTTGAAAACCAAGGATGAGCTATGGCAGGAGAAAGCCAAATTGTTTTGGCGTTGGTCAGTGGCTGACACACTTGTGTATGATGTGGAAGAACAGGCACCTGAGTGCTTTGTAGGTGGCCTTTGTGCCTTCAGCAGCCTGATGGTCCAGGAAGGCTGCAGTGGGGCTCTCAGCCTACGCCTGCAGGTCTTGCTCTTTGAGGGCTCCTCTGGGTTGCAGGGTTGAACCACTGAGGACAAAGATGAATCACCTTTAGTTTTTCCTCAAGTTGTGGATGTTTGGTAAAAGGAGAACCCTTGCTTCTTGAAATGGCAGCTGTACTTGCATTGAAACCCATTTGTCATCCGAGAAGGTGTTAGTTTCACTGAACTTTTAAAGGTGGAGTTTGCTCTGGTTATGTCAATTAAGATTTACGGCTGTCTGTAGGCATAATACTGACAAAACTTAGATGTATCCAGTGCTTGATCACATGCACCTAAGCTGCTTATGTATCAATTAAGGGTAAATCTTCTATAGTATCAAGAAGATGCTTGGAGAAGCACCTGCTTTGGAAAGTAAAATTATTTCTTAGCACTCTGTCAGTTTATTTTTCTTTGCAAGACCTGTGTGCACATGCACTACGCGTGAGGTTGTGTGTTCCGTATCAGTTGTGGCAATATCTGTGGTGTGTTATGAAGTGCTGGTTTTGGCTTGGGGTTGCAGTTGAAAATCGTGTTACAGAGGAGATGAGAGGAGAACTCATTGGCTCATTACCCGTCAGTCCTGGCACCTTCGAGGGCACCTGAGCATGGAGTGCGCCTGCCCTGCCCTTCTGAGAACTGTGGTGAAGAAAGTTTCCTGAGCTGCGCCTGTCTCAGTTGTTGTCTTTTCAGTGGTTTGAGACTATGAAAGATCTGGTTGTTTCCTCAAGCTCTTCATTGCCTTTTGGGTGTGGCAGGAAGATCCAAAGTGAGAAAAAGAGGCCGCTTTCCCGCTTGTTTACACATGGCTTTCCCATTGAAAGAGCTTGAGGCATCACAGGGACCGTGCTAGGTGGAGTACTGGTGCTCTCATTAGGCTCCAGGTTAGCACATGAAAATGCTGCTGGCAAACAAACTTGGCATGTTGGTCGTTTTCAAGTGTCACACGTATCAGCTCTAAAAGGCTGGAAGTGTTTCACATAAAGCATGAGTTTGAATTGTTTTTCTTTGTTTGAATGTGTACAGGAACTTGGTTTGAGAAGTAGTGTGAGCAAATAATTGGCTTGGAGACTAAGGAGTTGGTGACTTGTTTGTCCCTTTGCCCTAGTGACCCAGAGTAGTGCAGGATAATGAGTGTTACCTTTGGACTTTGCTTCTGTACGGTACTGCTGAAGCACACAGACTTTTTAAATGCTCAGGTTTTTAAACAGCTTTGCTGAATCAGGACAGTTGTGATCTTACTGTAGAAGTTGTACTTGTCATTTATTGTTTTCATTTATCATTTTGGAGAGTGAGGCTGAGGCTTTTAATGTTTACACACAGAGTGACCGTAAAAAGCACTAGGACTTTGTTAGCTTAAATAATAAGCAATGCAGTTCCCTTCCTTTTGAGTGGACTGCAAGAATCCTAAGTTTTTACTTAGTCCACTGCTGTGGATTTTGTCCATATCTCCAGGAATCTGGATCTTCTTCCTTTTCAGGCTGCTCCTAGAAGTTTTTTATTTGAATGTTCTAAGTAGCGGGATCTTGGGAAACCTCTACAGAGAACAGGGACTAAACATGAAATAAAAGGCTTTAAGAAGAATATTACGCTTTACTGCGTCCAAAGAATCTCTGTGTTTTTGAGAGAAAGCTTCTGAAGCAGGGTTGGCATCCTACACCATCCACAGAAGCACAAACCTAGGCCAGGCTGTGGTCTTATTGTAGTCTGAGAAGAAAAAGGGTTTAAGTTTCACAATAGTAACTACTGATTTCAGCAGTAAGTCTGAAATAATGTAACTTGTACATTTATATCACATGCACGCTCATACACTGGTCACACTTATTTGGGAGTTCTGAACTTGGAATTATGTCCATCAATACTGTAGATAGGGCACCTGTGTTAATTAATAGGATCCTTTCATAATGCTGTTTGTTGCTTTTAATGAGAGAGCAGCTTATTGTACTTCTCTAATTTTGGTGTTAAAAGGAAGGTAGAATAACAAAGAGCATTTTACTGTTCATTTCCCACTTTCCTCTCTCCAAAAAGTGAATTCACTGACCAGAGAGTGGAAGAGCAAGGGTTAAAATAATTATGATTGAGTAATCTGAGATATTAAACTTTAGATATGATGTTGTTTCCTCTTCTGTGCCTGTTTGATATTAAATGAAGCCTATTAAAGGTTGTTAAGGAGGAAACAGACTGAGAACAGGACTGAAATGCATTTTGAGCTAATTGTTGTCAAATAGCAGGCATTTGAAAGGGTTGTGGAGAGGAAGACAGACAAGCTGTGGGGTGAGGAGCTGCATGGGCACTGCCTATCTGTATCAACAGATGATGCTGGAAACAATGTCTTGGCAGCACCAGAGGCATTCAGGTATACTCACCTGACAGCTGCTTTAATCTTCACAATATGGTTTTGAATAGTACTTATTTGAAAGCCACTTTCTGTCTGCTTGAAGCAAGACTAGTAGTCTTCCTTTATCTGTATTTAATATCATGTCTCTGTGTAGAATAAAAGAAAAGTTGCAGAATTTTTCTGGAATAAACATTATCTATCAAAGCAGATCATCCATAGGTACAAAGTTGGAATTCTACAAAGACAACAGCCTTTTCTTTTGAAAAGGTTGAAAACTGAATTATACAGTTTTCAGAATTCTTTATCCTGTAATTCAGTGTGTCAAGTTTTGAACTTTTTCATGTGGCCTGCTCTCCACTAGGTGTTGAACTGAAACTGCCTACATAAATTTTAATCCATATTTTCCCTTTATGCGTGGAATAATATAACTTCTGCTTAGAATTATTGTTTTATTAGTTCTTCCTTAAATTTTGCACTTAATCTTACTTGACAAGCAGCTCTTTAAAATAAAGGGAAGTTGCTTTTGCAGATAAAACTGGCTTTATTTAAACTCCTGTTTGCGCAAAACTGTTTTAAGTTGCTCAACAGCAAAACTAAGAGGCTTGTTGAAGTTATTTGTTCATCATGGAAGTTAAATGAAAATCTGCTCAGCAGTTCTTTGAATTCTGGGATTTTGTTTCAGTAATGCTACAGAACTATGCAGTAAATGAGGACTTAATGTGATCCTGTTATTATTTTAAATAGAGTCAAATGTGTATGTTTCTTTTCTAGTGGCTGTTGGGAAGCATTACAAGGTCTCCTGCTGACTAGTGAACGAAATTTGTAGCGTACGTGGGTGTTGTGTGTGACTTGCAGCATTCAGCTGTAATGCTTTTTTGCCCCATTCCTTCTCGTTCATCCCCCATGTGAGGCTGCCTTTTGGAGAGCTTGTGGTGGTTCGGTTCTACGTGTTCTACGTGCTTATTTTTGCATAGGAAGAGTGTGAATGACATACATTTTGATAGATATATACAAGACTTCAGGAACTAATTCAGATGAAAGAAATGAAAGTCTGTTTTAATTCTGATTCATTGTCCAAATGAAGGGTTAGTGAATTAGTGAGTTAGATGGACCTTGTATCTTCAGTTAACTCGCAAGGACTTTCCTGATGTCTCCCTGTGTTGAAAGGAACCGTGAGAAGAAGTGGACAGGCACTGGGGAACATGGAAACTATCAACACCATCACTGTCATGTGGCACTCTCTCTCTCTCTCTCTCTCATCAAAATACCGTTTAATGTTCAGCTGACTTTTTGTTTGCTCCCTTCCTTGTCAGCAATATCAACTATTTCAAGTTTCTTCAAGTACAGAAATGATTAAAAAACACCCACTTCTGACTGTAAAGAATACTTAATTCAGGGTCAACATTGTGAGGGAATGTTATATATGGTTAGAGATTCTGAAGAATGAAGTGAGCAAGGTGAAATTAGATGGAATAAATCTGCTCATTGATTATTATTGTTTTTAATAGTGTCTCCCTTCTTTTCCCAGTTTTATGTAATCTGTGGGGAAGTTGGAGTCAACACTAACTTTTGGTTTTAAATGTCTTTATGAAGGCTCAAACAGGAGATGATCTATTAATAGAATTCTATATATGGATGAATACTTGTTTAGCAGAAATAGTTTATGGATACCACAGGTGTTGTGGAGCAAGAATATGTGGTTTGAGGTATTTCTGTGGGTATTCAGAGTTCTGAATTTGCTTTAAGGAAAAAAATCTGACTTCTTTTTTTTATGAACTGTTAGTCTCAATTTGAGCATTATTTACATTGCCGTTTTAAGGAGCTATCCCCTCTTCATAGCCATTAAGTGCCTCAGAAGTTTTTGAACCATACTGTAAGAATAATAAAGAAAAAAACTCCTACAGTAAGTGAAGAGTCATTCACACCTTACACTGACAACTGACAGAATAAACACAAGAATTTGGTCACAATTATAAGACAAGGTATTTACTTAGGGCTTGGACTCCCCTTTTTTGAGTATATCCCAGGACAGAGTCACCACAACCTCTCCAGGCTTCATAGTCCAGGATTTAGCCACTACTACTGGGATTTTTTTTTCTCCTCCTTTTTTCCAGTTGGAATTTACCTTGCAGCAGTTGCTGCTTTGCCTCTTGTTTTTTTTTTTTTTTCTGTTTGCTTCTCTGAGAATGGTCACACAGGCTAAATGAAACCCCCTCTCATCATCCCCAGTTCTGTGTTGTAGGCCTCAGCACCCAGGCACCATGGTGGCCAGCCACTGCACTGCCTTCAGGTTTTGATCTTTCTTCATTTTAGTCCAGGGCCCCCAAATTGGATGCAGATATATTTTAATCATTTTTTCCTCTTGATCTTGCTAATACAACCCAGTCCATGTTTAATCTTTATTGCTGCAAGGTCTTCACTGCTGACACGGGTTCAGCTTTTTGCTTAGGATGACATTTCATGTATTCATTAGGTTTTTGATCTGTGTGATAATAGTGCTTCAGATCAATGAAGAAATCTGCTTTCAGACTCTGGGAATGGAATTTTGGATTATTCTGATAGCATTGGGATAACTAGGAATTTTACCAGCTAGAAAAGAACCGTTATATGTAGTTGGTGACTCTAATCCTTTAAATTTGGATCCAGATGTTGATTTTTGTATGAGGGCTCTAACTTGCTGAAACTCCCGTTTCTGAGAATTCTGCAGCATTAGCATGGTGGGCTAGTGCTGGGCATCACCAACATGAAAAATAGTTCTTGGTTTGCTCCAAGTGGTCCTAACTGCTAAACGTGCAGGATTAGTGTCTGACTTACCTTTTCACATCTTTGACATGTCAGTGTAGGCAGCTCTGCTTTGTTCTCCTCTGAAATGAGGGCTACCCTCTAGGAAAAAAGGCAGAATGTTGTAGTCTTGATAAGTAGTTTATCGAACCCTGCTTTTTTGTTTTCTTTTTTTCCCTCAGAAATCTAAGGAGAGATTTCAAAGTTATCTAATTGCAAGCCGTTAGAAATCCTGTACTGCTAACTTCTATTGTATTACTGTCTCCTGCAACTGTGGAAATCTCTTTTCAGACTTGCAGGTGTCTGTTACATTGTAAAGTGTCATTATTCTTTATTCTTACTGAACACACTGGAATGTCAGTGTTTGGAAAACTTTGTTTATGAAATGCGATGGGGATTTATAAAACACCATTTGTCATTTGTTAACCTCTTTCATAGGTAGGTCAGCTTCTTGGCTCTCTGGCTGTACCTCTGTTGGGTTTGTTTATCCATAAACCAAGCATTGTTCTTCCTTTACCTTGACCTTTGGCAATCTCTTAGAGGTAAAACTCTGCAAACCCTGCCTTTGTCTATGATTTTGGAATCTTGTTCAAAGCATAACTTTTGACTTGTTGATGAAGGTTCTTGACCGGAGCCAAAATACTTGGACTTTTGTGTGTGTGTGTGTGTGTGTATATGTAGGAGGGTTGTTTGGGGTGTTGTGGTTGGTGGTTGTTTCTTGTTTTTGTTTTTAATAAAGGTGTAGGTTGACTGAGAGGTGATCTGGAGTTGGGAGGAGGAACTGGCAATCACTCCATCTAGTGAATTACTTCTAGAAACCAATGTTATCTGGTCCTGGGTACCAGCTGTTGGCTTTAATCTGTGGAGAATGTAGATTTAAGGTTTTTCACAGATTTTTGGTAGGTCTTCTGACAAGTATTTCTTCTCAAGTCTTGTCAGTTCTCCAGTCATCATGATTTATATGTCAATGTTTCCTCCGCTAATCAGGTAACCAAAGTTCTGTGGCAGAATACATTGCTGATTTTTCAGGGTTTATTTTCTGTTCCTCTGATAATTGTTTAGGTGGCCAGCATGCGAATTTGGAACATCTATGGTGAGATCTTTCTCCTGTTTGTTGAGGGTAAGTTGTGAAGGTTATAGCTAGTACAGAATACAAAAGGTCATTGAAGGATGAAGATTAGACAGTGTTGTTATATCTTTTGCCTGAATTCCATAATAGTGTGAGAATGTTTTCTAGATAGTGTTAATTGAATTTGTACCATGCCAGGTAAGGTGGCTGGACACTTTTGCACACAATACAGCAAACATTTAATGAAATTTCTCTTTTTTTTTTTTCTCAGTGAGTGCAATATGTTACTTAAAATGGTCATTTTTCAATGTAGGTTTCTGCATACCTTGAGCAATAATGTCTGTGGAGACATCTCTTATACTGTGCTTATGTGCTTGACATGGGTTTAACGACTTCTTGTGTTTTATAACTGCTTACTGTCTAACTCTTTATATTAAGTCCATTAAACTATCCAGCATGACTGCCTTTGCATAGGCTGAGGGGCTCAAGACCCGAGTGCTCTCTCCACATGTAGAATTATCCGAGAATTTCAGGATCTTTTCCCGGAAGCTGCTGAAATGAACTGAACGTTGACTTGTTTCTTTCCTGCTTCTTAAGAACACATGTAAGCCTGATACTCATTTAAAATTGTTTTTCAATGTAATTTTGTTCTGCAAAAACTGAATCTTTTGAACTTTCTCCACTGTCCTTATTTTTCATCTGCTCTACTTAGGAGACTGGTAAGTCCTTCCAGTTGTTAAATTGCATGACTATTCCAATTGTTTTATGTTCTGAAAATAACCTTCTTAATACAAAGAGTAATTAAAATTAGAATGTAAGCATGCATCTTGAGAGTGGGAAATGTTGTATGTGTTTTTAACACTTGCAATGAAAATTTACTTGCAATTGCAAATTAGTTTTGGGTAAGTGCAGATGAAAAATTGCATCAGTCTGTGCATGA
Organism: Patagioenas fasciata; assembly: GCF_037038585.1. Taxonomy (NCBI): domain Eukaryota; kingdom Metazoa; phylum Chordata; class Aves; order Columbiformes; family Columbidae; genus Patagioenas; species Patagioenas fasciata. The sequence continues at coordinate 13,205,693 of NC_092523.1, read as the reverse complement.
GTTGTGTCAGTTCTTAGTTAATTCTCATGTGTGTTTCTTTACAGCAACAGGGTTTTTTTTAAGACTAAGGAACCCATTTATTTGCAAATATAATCTCTTTGTGAAGTCAGTGTTAAAGTAGTCTATGACAGAGCAGCTTATGCCATCTCCCTTTTGCTCATGACTGTCATTCCGTGCTGCATGCCAGTAGCTCATGTAATGTGGAAATTCATCTAAGGAGCCATGGCAAAATAGGCACAGCAAAACAGTTAAAAATAACGAACATCAGATTTTCTGAAGAACCCAAATAATGATGAAAACTTCTCCTGTACCCTTTATTTCGGGCAACTGGTGTATCTTGGGAGTTGTGCGGAAACCCCAGGCTGTGTGTTGCCTGGCAGCCCGGGTTCATCCCCTGGCAGCAGCTCTGTGGGAGCCCAGCCTGGCTCCTGCTGTTCCGTGACGTGTGCCTGAGAAACGGTTCTTGACTCGCCTGGTGCCAAAATTCAGAGGTATCTCAAGGGGCACAGCACTGAGCCTCCCTGGCTGGAGAAGACTTTTGAGATCTTTCAGGGGAGAGGTTTACTGCTGACTTTTAAGATCCGGACTAAATGGGCAGCAGAAGCCCTGGCAGCACTGTCTCTGCTCCCTGTAGTGCAGAGTTTGTGCACTGAACCAGGGGGCGGTGGGGAGGGGTGACCCTTTGAGAGGTGACTTCATGTAGGTGTGGGTGACCTTGCGTGGGACAAGCCACAGCTGAAATGTGGAAGAAGTGAACGCTTGAAAGCTTGTGGAGCAGCACAATGAGCATGTCGTGTGGCGGTAGCTGCCAGCAGTTGTATTACATACTTGTTGGCTTTTTAGAAAGAGAATTGGACTGAACTAGATAAACTGTTTAAAAGCATAAACTGGAAAAAACTGTAATAGGGACTATATGGATAGGTTTGGCTTGATTACTTCTAGTTGATGTGATTCCAATATATATACATTATTTTTTAAAATTTGATCAGGGCTACAGCTTGGCCGTGGCAGCCCACAGGGCTACATAAATACTGGCAATATATGAATGTGTAGTATGTGTATATGGCAACTATTCAGTAAGTTTATCTTAGTAGTGCTTATAGAACCAAAATGAAGTGGTTGTTAATTTTCATAAAATAATAAGGTTTTCTTGACACTGCTGAATTTACCTGTTAGTCTTAAATTCTTCCCTTCCCACTAAAAGGCAGTTGAGCAGATCAATATAGGGTCATGGTGCAGCATGTGTGTGTGTGTGTGTGTTCTAGCAAAAGACTGTTTGGTCTCTCTCCTGTATCACAGGATGCTATTTGTATGTATATGAACATTGACTCTGGAGTTAGAATTAAATTCTATTCATGCAGGTAATTCCTTTCCACAGCGCAATTAAAATAACAAGGTTAAACAGCTCGTTGGTGCCAAATACTGTTTTAGGGGACTGTGCGAAAGTAATTATCTATTGGAAATGTGATCTCAATTTAACTTCTGTGCTTGGTTTTGCTAAAATAAGCAGCTACAGACACTTAGTGTAAAATAGTTAACATGTTCAATAGGAATGCAAATGTAACCCATGACACTTTAATGGCTCCACATTAAGAATACTGCAGACATCATGTCAGATATTCCTGTTAATATCTCTGTTATAAATCAGCATGATGTCGTGTAATGGTTGTGAAGAGGACAATGAGACTGAGATAATGATCAGCATGTGATCTTTTCTTTCCAGGCATGTCAACCCTTTTTAGGTTCAAGATCTCAAATTACTTTTTATAATTTAACACAGTTGGAATTAAACTTTGAGATCTTCTACCCTGGGATTTCTAAGTTCATATTTGGATGGAAATCTGTTTGTTTTTTCGAATAGTGAGCTCTTGCTCCTTGTTAACCTGCATTTTTTATTAGGTAAGGTCTCCTTAAGTTACCTTTAGAGTGGAATTTTTTTGGTGGATTATATTTGCTCAGAAGCGAGACTGCTTAGTACTGGTTTTGAAAATCCTGTGGACCTGTGTAAGCATGGCAAAAAAGGAATACCTTTTTGTGCTGCGGCAGCAGAAAATGAAAGCTTTTGCTATGAATTATTTGCTCTGATCATTACTTGGCTCTAAGGGAGCTGCATATTTTAAGGGTCTGTTTTCAGTTCAGAAGTCTCAAGTAGTAGTTTCATCAGGACCCTGCAGTGTTGTCCTGATTTATTGCAAAGCTCTGCAGAAATTGGACCAGAGGACATTCCACAGTTTGGTATTTTTTCCTTAAGTTTTCTAAAATGAGGTGCAAAAGCTGCTCCTCCCATGCCAGCCCAGTCATCATGTGCTTTACATTTGGCTTGTTCCAGCCTGGGGCAGGTCAGGGTTTAATGATGTTGTGTGTCCTCAGTCAAAGCCAGAACAGGTTGTAGTTTGTGGTTCTACGTCGGATTGTGCCAGTTTGTGGCCTCAGATAACGTTATGCCTTTTGAGACATTTGAGACTTTCTGGAGTGCATAAGGAGTGCAGACACCAGCAAAACAACAGAACTTAGGCATAGACAGGGGACAGGGAAAAAGAGGAAAGGAGATTAAGTTGCTCTGTACAGAATGGGAATTGTAAATGCCTGGTGCTTTCAGTTCAATATTTTAAGTTAAAAAAAAATGTCCCTGACATAGCACAAAGAGAGGAAGAGATGCCTGGTGCCCTAGAACATACAGTGAAAATCACAGAGAGCGAAAAGTGAGCTGAGCAAGTCCTGTGCCATCTGCTAGATAAGCTGTGGAACAGATTACTTATTATGACGCTCCCCCTAAAGGGAAGACAGTTAGGGTTGCAGAATTGAATTGAAAGTGAGTATGTGAGATTGACTTTTCAGATTTAGTTCATTTTGTGCAGGCACTTGTATCAGAGAGTTTTAATGCTTTATCATTCCAGTTCATCTGTGTTTTGCTCTGAGGATAAAGACCTGCTGCTCTTAAAATCCCTCGAAGGAGGTGGGGGGGGGTTGTTGCTTGTATATACCTGTGCTAGCACCCTCTGATGTGGATGGACAGGGAGAGAATATCGCCTGATAGTCCTTCAGTTTTCATGCTTTTACAGCGCTAATGATCTGTGATGAAAGCCCTTGACTTACAGGAGAGGATTGGAATGTGCAGGGGACTGTCACACAGCTGTGCCACCTCGTGAGGCTCCTCCAGGTGACCCTGCTGCTACAAGTTCTTGTTTCTCTGAAGACTGTGCAGTCTGGAATGTCATTTGCTTGCGTCTGAAGCAGTAACAACCTGAAAGAAAACGTTTTGCAAGAACAGCCAGCCTGTCTTGCATTGTGTATCCTATTTACCTGCAGTGACTTTGATGTTGTTTCTTGTCATGTTTCCCTTTTTATTCTTAGACATATTTTAGAACTTGCTTGATATTTCTCCATTTATATATATATACACGTATATATATATAAAAGATAATCTCATGTTTATCTCTCTTTACATTTTATTTCCCTGGTAGCTGTCTCAAATGACCCTATAAATCCATAATTTCAGGCTGTCTTACATACATGTATGAACCTGGGCAGAGGTAAGGAGATAGTTACATGTATAATCCCTTCAGGGTACTGAACGCTCAAGCGGAATGGGTTCTTCTTATTGCCAAGGTGAAGGAATTGCTGGTGAAAAGAAAGCAAATTCAGCTGAGTTACCTTTATTGGAAGTTGGTTTTGATGGTCTCTTTTTCCCAGCACTAGCAGGTGTAGTGGTAACGGTGTGTTCAAACTTGTTGATTAATTCTCTACTTAGCTTATAAATCTCTAAGTAGCATTACAGCTGTAATGATGAACTACAAGAGAGTCTCATAACACTGAAATGGAGTATGCTAATTAAGACAAAGCAAATATTTGGGTTTGATCCAGTGGTTTACCTGTATAATATAATTTCATTGTTTGAAAAAAGTGGGAAGAGGCAAACCATGGCAGTGCATTTCCATGTTTTCCATGCTGTTCTTCTTTAGTGCTTTCACCACAGTTGTTTCCCCTATGCCTTAATGCTATTTTTTGTGTGGGGTGGATTAGGGGAAAGCTGAAAGGGGTTTGATAGAATTACAGTCACTGCTAAGCTTTGATATCAGTTGTTAGTCACTTGTGTAATTTCTGTACCTAAACACTTTGTTCTTATCTTTTCATATGATAATCTGTTCCTGGTTTGGGTTTCAAGGTAACTGTACCCTTGTGATGTAGAAGCATGTGATCATTTGTGTAAATATATACATATTTAAGGATGGCAGCGTATCCTATTAACTTTATAATATATTCCAGCACACTGATGTTTGTGCGATTGTTTTGCTCATGTGAAACATTTCTCATGTATTCCAAGCAATATTTTATCTGTTGGTGTATTTATGATATTGTTCATGTTAGCTGATGTGGAGTGGCCAGGAAAACCTTTTTAGCATCCAGGTTGTATTCAGCCCTTTTAGAACATGAAGCTCAATGTAGTTTTATTTCCCAAACTGCCATGCTTTATGAATAAGAAACAATCTGGGCATTAAGGTAGTAACTGTAGGTAAGGAAAGGCAGTAATGCCAGACTGGAAGTGTCTGTGGTAAGAAGGTGCTATAGCTGCCTGATCATTGAGGTAGCAGAAGTGCTTTAGTCTCCGTGTAATTGTGGGGTTTTGTGTGTGTGTTTGTTTGTTTGAATTTCCTCTGTTAAATGAAAGAGCAAAAACCACTAGTCAAGTTCCCAGAAAAACCTATCAGAAGGTGTGTAAATAACTGAGCTAACCTGGACGTACTTGAATATTAGGTAAACTAGACAGCAGGACGAAAGAAAATCTGTTATTGTAATAATCCAGACATGCCATGGGTGTAGAATGTATGTTGTGCTCTTGGTGGAGCTGGGAGCTACCAAAAGCATGAAGACTGATCTTCAGTCCAGTTTTAGAAGAAACTGTTCACATAGTTGTCCTGAGAAGACACAAGTCTAGCATATCACTTCATGATTAAAAACTAGCAATGGCAGTAAAAATAAGTTAACTCTCAGTGACTTTATGTCTAGCTTTATGACTGTTACTACAGTGTTTAAGCTGATTAATTTGAGATGGTTTAGAGAGACCTCAGAATTAATGTGTTTTGATAGCTGCTTTTAAGGTTATTCAGGAAAAATAATCTTTTACGAAAGCATATCAATTACAGTAAAAGGCTGCTATGTCTGCAACTTTTTGTGATTTTTGGTAGCAGTGTGTTGTAATAGGTGGGTGAAGAATGTTTATGCAGCAAGAGATTTCAGTGTCTTAGTCTTATTTTAAAAGAGTGAGGCTGAATGATCTAGAGGGAGGCTAAAAAAGGAGGCTGCTTTTTTTGAAAGTTATGGATGGATTTTTTTAATCTACTAAAAATTCTTAATTAACCAAGTCCATTGCCTAGTACGGCGATATTGCTGCATAATGTACCTCTTGAGGATGGGAAACAGTGGCTACCAGCACAACCACAAAAAGGAGTTGGAATGTGTGAATGGGGTACATAAGGTCAGCAAATTGTCTGTCCTTCTGTTTTTTGTAATGAATCAACTCTCTTAATCAGACCTTGTTGTTTTTTTTGTAGGAATTTGTTTACCAGAAAGCAAAGTGCAAGATTTGAAAAACAAAATGATGTGGGATGGAAGTTGTTTGGAAAAGTACCTCTCAGAGAAAACTCACAGAAAGATCCAAAGAAAACACAGAAGGTATTTGTTTAACTCTCTGTTAGGATTCGTGGTGACGGTTAAGTTTATGATCTGTGTAATGTCTGTGAAGCTTGTTTCTTTGGTGAATTGTGCACAATTTCTTGGGCAGTATCAAAGAAGGTTCTTCATTGAAGTTTTACTTCCATTATAGTAGTGCCATTCAAAAGAATATGTTCTACGTGGTCATTACATTGAGTGCTCTGTGAAAATGCCACTTTGATATAAAGCTTTGCATGTGAAGATTCGAAGTATATGAATGTGTCTTTGTGTTTTTTAATAAAGCTTAGCAGAGATTTTGAAAATCTTTCAATTGTCTTTATCTCGTTCTAGTTTTCACTGGTTTGTGGCCTTTGTGTCATGGACCCATCTACAACATGCTATTAAAAGGGAAATAGTGTTCTGCTGGGCTTTGGCTTATCTGTGCTTAAATAGTAATTAAAAAATACATAAATTCAAGATAGAGTGAATGTGATGGAGTACCAGAAACTTATGTAGGAATGCTGGTTTCACCCATTCCTTGTTTTCTGAAGTATTTGCTGTTGGAGTTGAAATTTTCCATGTGTGGTCCTTGATGAAAATTTGATTACTGACTTGAAATGTTGGAACAACAGAGTACAGTTTAGAATAAGTACATGGAATAAAATTGTGTGGGTTTTTTGTTGTTGTTGGATTTTTTTTGTTGTGGTGTTTTTTTTTTTTCCCTTGTACAGTATAATTCAAAAGGAAATTGAAAGTGTTTACTGAAGTGGTTCCCTGAATTAAGAAAAAATTTAAAAGCATCAGAAACATAAAAGAATTTGGGTTTCTCCCTGTCTTCATTGCTGCTTAACTGGTTTTGACATTGGTTTTTATGTGTGTGTCTGTTGCTTACATTTGCCGGTAGTGAGATCCATGATTTGTCAAATTTTAGCAGCTGTTTTTTGGGATGCAGGGGAAGGGGCTGAAGAGGCTATACAAAATCCTTTTCGGGCCTTACTTTAGTGTATCGTAAGGTAATAAAAAAACACAGTGAAAACCCTTTTTCTCCTTCTCTGCATATTACTTCGGAACCTATAGCATTATAACTTTGTTGAAAAACGTGACATGTCAGAGTACTGATAAACCCAAGTACATTGCTAGTGAATCAAAGAACCTGCCTTCCCAAGGGGGAAAAATGTTGTGAAATCCAAATATGTAGCCAGTAGTTTATGAGCTGCTCTTTCAGTGAGAAGGGAACAACCTCTTTCAGTCTGTCTCGCTTGATCTGGGATTTTTGGATTGCATTATATAGACATTTTATGTGTTTGAGGCTTTTGTTGTATTTCATTCAGTTCTTAGTTATTCGGACCACTGTGGGACTAGTAAGGTTTGCATGGAAAGAGGCCGTGCAGTTGGAACTTCACAACCAGCCGGTGTATGTGAAATGAGAATGCTGATTTGAAGGACTGAGCTGCTTAATTTAAAGTGCTCTGAAAATCCAGGTATCTCATGTGACTGTTCTTAGCTGTAGCTAGGCTGTGAATTTAAATGAACTTCAAGCAGCTTTTTGAAGTTGTCATTATGATCAACCTTTCAGACTTGATCTACAGCTTATCTTGATACAATTAACAGTTCTAAAGTGTTCACTGAGGATTTTTGATGACACAATTGAAGAGGCTTAATCATCACAGTACTCTGACACTTGGTGTATTTTATTGTAGTTATCTGTTATAAGTGGGTAAGTAATTTATTAACATGTTGTGTTTGTTACTGGTACTGTGAAGATTTGTCCTTTAGATCCAAACATTGTGAGGATTCAGTATTTCTAGAACATTACAACTTTGAATGGTTACATTAAGTTTGTTGGAAAAAAAGTAGCTATTAAAAAATTATGTGGTATGGCATCCAACCATTAGCGAGTTTCTGGCAAGATTGCAAGTCTGAAACAATTGTCTCCAATGCCTCTTGTATAACAATAATTAGAGCTTCCTAATTTATTTGGTGCTTTCTTTAAGTTAGGTTTGACATGTAAAATTTCTGAGACAGGGCTGTAAATAATTAATCCAGTCTCACCAGCACCCAAAGACACATCCCAATTTAGGCCACCCCTCACGGGTTGCTTTGACAATGACAGAGTAGCACTTGCGTAGCAGTTTTTTGCCCATTTAGGGGCAAGCTTTTAGCCCTTTGATTTGTACCTAAAGAGCTTGCATATGTTTAAGTGGAGAAGTTGACAGTATATGACTATTGGGATGATGCCTGTTGGCCAGCACCAGTTCCTTCTGCTTTCTGGAGAAAAAGAAAAGGGGGGGGGAAGGGGGAGCAGTACAAAGTCGGAAGAACGAATGCTCTGGCTCTTTGTGCCATGAGGTATTTTATTTCCAAGACCAAGAGAGGCTGTGATCAAGGTAAATGGTTAGTGTCGTAGTAAGTGATTTCAGTGTGTGCACTTTTTCCTGTGGGGCATGAGTTACACTTGCATTATATGAAATCAACTATAAATGTTAGGTACCTGAGAAGCCAATTGTTTGAGGACACAGAGTTGGTGACTGTTTTGGAGCTCAAGACTCCATATCCTGGCCACCAGTGTTTTATGAGTTGACTTCCACACTGTCTTATGCAAAGAGATGTGGAAAATATCGTGGAACACTCTTACATGAACTTGTTAGTTATGGGATCTGGGTCTTGAGGACAGTGTGGGGGCTCTGAGGCTCTGAGCAGTGGTGGCAACATCGTGGTTGTTAAATGAACCTATGGAGAGAAGTGGGTAGGACACAGAGTCTGAGTGGAAAGTACCACCTGGACAGAAGGGACTAATTCAAACTCTAACGATTCTCTTAACGTAGCATTGTGTGTAACTTTCTATACACTTCAAGAAAATCAAACTGGAGGGAGAAAAGGGAGAGTCTGTTTTTCTGATGTCAGGAGGGTTTTGAACCCTGCTGTCTGATCTCTTGAGCTAACGTCATGATTTGTAGCAGCAGTCACCTGTCACTCCATGCTGTGATTTTCTGATTATATTACACAACTCAGCTTGTGCAAACTTGATGAGAAATAGTTAGGCATTGCCCATGTGCTGCTGGCCACAGCTTCATGGGTATTGCTTCCTTCCCATAGTACATTTTATTCCTTCCGTCTTGTGTATGTGCAGGATTATCTGACTTCATTCATAGGATTCAGTGCTCTGACAGGCTTAGTGGTAATGTTTTGTGTTGCTGACAAGATGAACAAAAGAATTGTGTGTTGGCGTGCCCTTGTAACTAACTTTTCATCACTCTGCCTCTTGGGTGTTCATCTGGATTTGTTCTGAAGAGACACTGGTAAAGGGTTTCATGCCTGTTTGCTGGTGACACAAAACTGACAGGCTTCTGAGAGTCTCTTACTTGAGATCCCTCAGGTTTGGGAAAGGGTGGATGTACAGGCTGTGCTGCCTGCTTGAGCTTGACACTGCCCTTCCTATTCCAGTTCCCACCTCTTGCTGATGCTGGACATTACTGGGGTACTTGAAACAGGGGTTGTTTATTGAGCAAGAGCCTTTCCATTCTCTGGCTGCTCAGGCTTGGCTTACTGATCCTTTTCAAGGAAAAAAAACAAAACAAAACAAAACAAACATATTCCTACCTTTCTTCCTGCAAATTGTCTGTTTGCAGTGATGTTACTGTCTACATGGTAAAATGCTCACTAGACCACAGGTAGTAGACTGGGTCTGCCTAGCTACAGAGGTTCTTGAGTAGTGTTTCTGTTAGCAGAATCTTGGTCTAAGTTAATTCGGAAAGGCAACTTAGAGGAGAGGTGATCAATCCTTTGTCATGACTTTTACTTGACCATGGTTTCCCATCTTGGGCATGTAACTTGTTTAGACTATTAAAAATCCTTTGGATTTTCTAAGATGCACCAAAATAGCCTGACTGTAGTACTAGCTACCTTTATCAATTTCTGTTTGTATCTGTCCTCAAGTTTCACATACCTAGGGAAATCATCTGACCATTAGTGCTTGCTGTGAAGCTCTTTGTGCACAGGAATAAGGTGACTGAGCCACCAAGTAATCCTTTCTCAAGTCAGCTTCTTTGACTTCTGGACAGACATCAAAGAGATCTATTGTGCAGGTCCCTAATTAGAGCCCTGTGACTATGCAGTTAATTTGGCTGTAAACTCCCATAGTGAGTTCATTGGTATGTTCATGGTTCCATATTTTGATACCTTTATATTTTTTTCACAGAATGAGATGAACAAAGTTAAATGCAAACTTAATCTTCTAAAGGATGAGAATGTTTGTGTGCACAATTAAAAAAAAAGTGTAGGGAATTAAAATTATATGAAGGGAAAAATCTTGAAATACATTCACATTGTATATTATTCTGATACTTTCCCTGTAATAAAATTTGCAAGAAATAATGCAATAGTAAGGTGTGTGTTTATGTAAAGCACAAAAGAGAGGGGGAAGAAAAGTAATTGCACTCTGAACTGGTTTAAGATCGTTCTTATAAATACCAGTTCTTATTTCCTTCTGGCTGCCTACTTAATAAATAAATGCTGAAAACTGCAGACCCTCAAACTTCAGGTGCCTTTAACAAACTGAACATAATTATAGCACAGCTGAAGATGGTCGTACATACACAGCTGAGGCCAGATGCACTACGTAAGGAGCAGTTGCGTTGCTTTCTGCCTGACCTCCCACCAAAAGAATGGTCAAACAGGTTTTCGAGCACATAAACCTTTTCTCAAGTCCTATAAAAACTTTTAACAGCACTCACTTGTTCAACTGGTATGTGTAAGCATCATACTCTGTTTTAACAATATGGGATTAAAGTCACTCTGGCTAAGTTGGTGTTTGGCCGGCTTTTACTGCTGACAGGATACACAATAAAGAATCAGTATTGGCATACGCTAAGGTTGGGCTGCTTGCGTGATCACCAAGAGGTTTTATGCAGTTTTTATCCAGTTAAATGTTGTAAAGCTTAAAAGCTGTCAGCAGAAGGAACTCGTCTGAGAAGCTACAAGTACATTTGCAGTGGAGGTTTGCATGGTTACTTTTTTGTATCAATTATCTTCAGGAATCCTGCTTAAATAGAACTGGTTACGCCAGTTGCTTTTGTAATTGATGTGTGAAAATGCATTGGAAGTCAGATGACAGTACTTCACGGAGAGTAGTAACTGAAGTTAAATTATCTTCCCTTCTGGATAGGCTGTAGAGCTGAGCTAGGTTCTGCAGCCACTGTTGCTTTCAGGAATTCTTTTCAGGATTGGCAGGAACAACAGGTGTAAATACCGTGTGTTTGCAACTTTTCCTTTTTTATTCCTTTCAGTGGTTTTGTTAGTGAGTGCTCTTGAAAAAAGAAATTCCTTTAAAAATTCAAGAAGAGTTAATATTGTTCTCGGCGTATCCTTTGGTTGTCTCCTCTCATGTGATCAGTCTTCACAGAACTTATTTGCAACTGCCCAGTCAAGATCTTGTGTACTAGTGTGTATAGAGGAAAGTCAGATTTTAGGTATATCCTGCAGATGCATTATAGCTATCTTCCCCAAAGGAGCAGCTTAAATTAAAATACTTTATGGTGTATTTATCTTCCTTTTTTTTTTTTTTTCCTGTAATGTGAAAATCCATTTTTTTAAATCAGTGCATATTTTTTTTCCCCTTCCAAATGTGCTGTGACCCTATGAAGACTGCTCAATTTAACTTCAACTGTATAAATTCCAGTAAGAGCACAATGGGGTATATTCATTTTCCTTGAGTTTTGATACCAGTAAAATTCAGCATATGTAACAGTTGAGGCCTTTCAATAACAATCTTAACTCAAAAATTCAGGTCTAAATATTATATTATTTTGTTTGCTGACATTCCATATCAGAATATTTAGAATTCCTAATGGTGGTTCCTTAATAATAAAAAGTAATTATGAGTTTTAACCTAGAGGTTTTCACTTTTCCAAACTGAAAAAGATTTCAGACTGTTTTAGGGGGTTTTTTTAATCGGCTCCCCCCTCCCCCCCCGCAGTCATTCCTGTATTTGTCTCTTTTGAGGAAAGGGGGGAGATGGAAAAGTCTCATTTATTTTTTGGTACCAATGATAACATTTCCCAACTGGGCTGTCTTCAGATGGAGACACAACAGGCTTTCTTTTAGGAGTGATGCACTAACAGGAAATGAATCAATATGATCTACCAATTATGTTTTTCTGTAATAATTAGATCATGACTATATGTGGGTTCAGCATTCCAGTCAGTTAAATTCAATTGTACTTAAGCTTACTCTGCAGCATGTGATATGGTGAAAATGAACTCTCGAAAGAGCTAAATACATTGCTTGGCTCATAGGCAATCCTTTTTTGTGGGATGAATGGTTAAGTTTTTAATAGTACTCAATGAAAAACCTGTGTAAGTTGATTTGGATCAGTTATCATTCAAGTCAATCTTCACTTGATTTTGTTTTCCATTAAGCTATTACCCCAGTTGATTAAAAAAATCACTTTACTCGACATCTAGTGTTTTGTTCAAATCTATTAGGTGGAAATGAGTTGCAGAGCAGCAGCATCCAGCAAGAATTACTGAAAGAAATTACTACAAGTCATGCTTCAGGCAGACAGTGATAGGAGCTGAGAGCAGTGTGTTCTATCCAGGAAAAAGACAAAGAGAAAAGTCCAGCGTCTGCTGCTGTGTGGAGGTTCTGGTGCAGGTCCATGAGCAGCAGCATGGCCGTGCCACCACATGTTCCGCTTCCCCTGGCCCTCTGCTGAGGGGGTGGCCGTTGTCTGAAAACAACGAGCTTTGGTAAGCATTTGCTTTAAGCACACGCTGTGCTGTGTTCAGATGATCCATTCGGGGCCTTGTGAAGGGGAAGTGGTTGGTTCAAGCTGGCTGTAGATTCTGAAAGGATCTAGATCTCTATGATTTTGGATAAAGCATTGTCTTCTGCTCATACTGACTTTACTTTGGATAGATCACTGGTTAAATTGTTCTGACTAATGGCGAGGGGGCTGTTTATGTGTAGAGTTCATTCACAGTTTAAAGCGTTCTAGGTATTAAACTGTCTAGTGCATTTTTTCTGTTCTGCAGTAGAAGTCCAGGGGTGTTAATGAGTCATTTCCTGTTTTTTTCCTCCTCTGGGTTCATTTCTACTTGTCAGCCATCAAAAACGCAGGTTTTCAATCTGTTTTGGTGTGCCCGAGTTCTTTTTTTTTTTTTTCTAAGAATAAAGAAACAAAAGCTCATTTGCAGTGCAAGAAGACATAGTTACTGTGGTTACTCTAAAACTAACCTATGCTTATTCTTGTTGCGGTCTCTAGAAATAAAGGTGTAACTCTTATTTTACCACTTAAGAATTATAACCCTAAACTTGCAAGTTGTCTTAATGCACTGCTATCTCACGTCTTTCCTTCTCATCCACTTATAAATATTTTTTATCATAATAATTTACAAAAGGCATCTATTTTTTTCATAAATAAAAATAAGAAAGGAAATCTGTTTTGTAACTGAAGTTCGAAAACATCTCTTTTTCTCAAATAGCAAGAAATGTAGTAAACAGATTATTCAGCAATTCCAGTTGGCTGTATTACTCTACAAAGAGTGTGTTACAGTTGTCCTGACTTGAAAATTACCTGCCTCAAACACATCTACTATCATATTTAAACAGATAAAGCAAGCTTCTATCCACAGTAAATGAAAGGGTAATTTAATACTATGGCAAAAGGATTGTTCTTGAGTATTTTAATAATAAAAGAATGTAATGAGACTCACCCGGGTGTTATAATCTAACAGAGTCTAGCTGTCACAGTGCTGCTTTTGATGCTCTTGGAATTTCTTCCCTTATGTTATGAACATGTGAAAGCACAGAATATGTTACAAACATTAAGCTAATAGGAAATAATAGGCTTTGAGTATCAGGCAAGCTACAAAGTATTTTTCGAAAGTGAGGGGGTTCCCCCCAACCCTTTCCAGTTTTAAAGCTTTTATTTTAGTTTTTTCGCTATGGAATATGGTTTAAAGTATCACGTGAAGTACCTTTTCTCACACTAGTTTGGTGTACATACTGAAGTCATGTAGCTAAATACAAGCCTGCACATACTTACCTATAAGACAGCTGTTTGCAAAGAAAAATAGTAACTGGGTGCTGCTGTGATTGTAAACAGCATAACGCTACGAGTTGCTGTGCATTGCAAAGTAGATGGCATTCCTGGGTGGCTTGTATGCTGTCTTGAAGACTGCGAGTATTCGAGGTCATATTTGCAACTGATTTGAGAATTTGGAAGATAAAATGCCATATTCCTGTGACTCCGTTTCTATATCGCAGAGTTTACCTGGTGCGTTGGCCATTTCAGCAGCTGACGTGACATGGAGAGTGCTTGTATTTCTGTGTCAGGATGAGTGGGACAGCTCATTTGAGAAGAGATTGGAAAGATAAGTTTTCTTCTGTAACATCAGCACTGATGTGAAATGTCAGAAGAAAAAGCTGCTGAGAGATGATTTGGAAGGGTGAGGTGGACAGATCAGTGAGCGGACATACAGTTTATGTAAAATTGTTTATATGTGAAGCTCACATCCAGTGTTACCCTGGTCTCTGAAAGTGACATTTAAGGGATATGCTGAAAGCAGATGTTGATAGTATTTTATTCTGGCAGATGTTCGTAAAAAAAACCCCACAACATTTAGCTCATATTCTCTTGCTCAAGCGCTTATCAGATGCTTGCTGTGCTGGAAGCCTTTCTTGTAGATGTTTCCACTTGTTTGGTACTGCAGTGTATCAGATACTATCAGTATATAGGGAAACTGTGCACATGTTTGTATATGCCGATTAAATTACATCCTTTTCAGTGTTCTAAGCAGCAGGGAGTTTTTTTGTGACTGTGACTCATGCTGGAGTCACTGGTAGCAATATGCTGGTTACAATAAAGAGCTGTTTGTAAGCCACACGGTTCAGAGGTACGCTTTGTCTCAGAGTGCTTCCAATATAGGAAACTATTCTAGCTTCCTTTTTAAAAAATAAAGCGTGTCACTCTACATGAACCAAAAAGCACTTAAATTATTAACATATAGCACAAATGAAACATGAACCCTGAGGGTGAGAACCATCTGATAGGTAGCGTGTTACATGGCAGACTCCAAAACAGCAAACTGTTATTCTTTCTTGGAAGACCTACCTTGCTTGACCTTATCTAGTATTAGGTTTTAAATGTTCCTTAATTTGGTGCCTTCATTGCTCAAAATACAATTGTATAAAATACAGATATGTAATTTCTTTAATCCAGTGGCTGGAGCATAGGGCTTCAAAGCAGAGGTTGTGGCTTCTACGTCTCTCTCTGCTGTTAACCGTTTTGAAGATGTGTGTTGTTTTATTCTTTTTGCTTCAGTGTGATTGTGCGGGACCAAAGTTGCAAGCCCAAGTTCTGTCTCACCTCTAATCAGAAGAGAAAAGTAGATACTTTTCAGGGCAAAAGAGGGAAATTTCAGATTACTTGATGCCTAGAAACAGGTAGCGTGGGGTTTTCCTCATCTGAACTGGATGTAGTCTTTTACCGTTACATTGCTTAAGCGTTCCTAGTTTGTTAAGTATGGAACGGAAGAATACTGTGCTACTAAAGACAAGAAGGTTGTCCTGGTGGAAGATAAAACCTCACGCACATAGTTATTTCAGTCAAGTTGTGTCATCACATTGCTATTTTCTGCTCTGGTGTCCTATATACACCAGAGCAGAAAATATATATATTATATATATATATATTATGTATATATGGGTAAAGCAAGTAGGGCCGATGGATCTTGAACTGTTAATTAACTATAGAATTTGCCAGATCACTTTGGCAAAGAGTGCAGGTTGAGTGCACAACTCTGATTTCTCAGGTTGTCAGATCAGTAACTAATAAACTAAACAGATTTCAGAATAGTTCTGTATTGGTTTTGGAGTTTAAAAAAGCCTCCATATATGTTTTTAAGTTTAATATCTGAGTTCAGCAGTTTGTATTCCCTTTCTGTTCAGTTTTGAAGGATATTCTCATAATTTGACAGTTGCCAGTTTCAATTACATTTCTGAAAGAACAGTCCTGCTGCTTGCTCCTTTTCCTTCCATTTACTTCCACATTCACATTGCCCCACAGCAGGCATTGCCAGAGTAACCACACTAATCCAGCAAAACCAAAGGTGCTACTTTTAGCAGTATCATTTCCCCAATCTAGTGTGCTGTGCACTCACACAACTACGTAAAGTAATACAAAAAATTGGTGTGAGGAACCAGAAGGGCAGGGGAGGGCACTGAAGTGTTGAGCGTGTAGCAACCTAAGTTTATCTGGTAAACCACTTTATAAAGAAAAGGCAAGAGGTTGCAGATGGACATGCAGTTGGAAAACTATAAAGCAACGGAAGGGAACATTGAAGTAAAATGTAGGTAGCAGTGAGACTCAAAAAACAGGAAAAAACAATTTTCAGTTTGCTTGTGCAATCCCGGTCCAGTTCCTATGTTGTATGCTGAATTGAGGTGAGGATTCCAGTGGAAAAAATACGTAATTAAAGCATGTGCGTAGATTGTTCAGGTAGCCTCAGGTGCTCTTATAATTGCAGCAGCCTAAAAATAGTGACTGTTACTGTCTGTGTAATGTGTGGCTGGGTACGGCTTGAGTTGCAGATCTTCCCATGTCACCAGAAATCACTCTCCAAATCAGTGTTTTGCAGAATTAGTTGTTTGAGCTCTTCTTTATGTGAATCGATACACGACTATTTCCTACATCCAGAAGAGCTGCAGTTTCCTTTTGTTTTCACCTTGTGAAACCACAGAGATTTACCACAGGGTTACTATTGTCTACCTAAGGTTGCTCTTCCTCATGATCTGAAGGTGTTTTTTGTGTTAGTAACGATAATTTTACATAAATGTATTTTAATATGTGCGATAATTTACTATTTCAGATAAGTTATGAGGAAAAGCGTTATCAGTGGAGGCTGGAGTGCTTTCCATGAACTATATTGACTTGCCATCGTGGTAATTATTAGTGCTCTGACACTAGATGCTTGGATGGCAGATGTCTGTAATTAATTGGTGATGGTGGGAATGAAGCCAAGATACTTTTAAACAGTGAGCTCTTCCTCATTTGGTATAATATCGCTTCATCTGTGAATTAGATGAGAAGTCGTGGGTTGAACACATTAGTTAATGCAACAGTTAGAAATTTTGAGAAAATAAGTTATCTCAGCTCTTGCAAAGCCACCTCTTGAATGCAGAATGCTGAGGTGACTTTGGTTATTTTCGAGTCCATCTTTGCTGCTCGTCTTGTGGTTCAAGATCAGGCCTTGAGCAAGGCAGCCTGGCAGCTGCAAACTGCAGTCAGTGAGACAAAGTACTGTGAAGTCCTGAGGAAAGGACAACTAACGGCTGCTGATGAATGGATGAACAGGTTAAAATGTGGGTCTGCTAAAGATGGTGCCACAGCAAATTGGCTACCTCCCCTGAGTTAGATTTGGGGGTTCTGGACAAAGGAAAAGTGGCAAACCTAATTCATCTAGATTAGGGCAAAATATTTAACGAGATGTGATGTGGAATTTGTCTGAACTGTGGAAGAAAGATCTGTGTATCTCATGTTTTAGCGCTGTCTGGAGAGGACAGGGTGGGAGTTGCGCTGAGAAGATGCTTACGGGGATATTTCAGCGTGACACCGCTGCTGTTCCCTCTGGACTGGTTTGAGCGCGGCTGAGCCGTGGCTGCCGCGCCCGCAGGGCTGTGAGGGGCTGTCCGGGGGTCGGTACCGCCGCCCGTGGCCGCCGGGCCGGGCTGTCCGGGGGTCGGTACCGCCGGGCTGTGACGGGCTGTCCGGGGGTCGGTACCGCCGCCCGTGGCCGCAGGGCCGGGCCGGGCTGTCCGGGGGTCGGTACCGCCGCCACCGGGCGCGCCGTGCGTACTCAGGCAGCGCTGGCCGAGGCGGAGAGAACCGATCGGCTGCGCCGGCTCCGCGGGTGATTACGGAGGCTGGCGGGGCGGGGCGGGCGGAGGCGCCGCGGTGGGCGGCCCGGGCAGGGTCGGGGCGGGCGGCCCGCGAGGCCGTGCGGGCCCGGGCGGCGCCGCGGCGGGAGCCAGGCCCGCGGTGCGGGGCGGGCATGGGGCTCCGGGGCCGCCGCCTGTGACAGGCCGCAGCTTTCATGGTGAGTGAGGGGCAGCTGGGTGCGGGCAGCCGTGCCGGCGGGCAGGACAGGACGGGCGGCTGCTGGGCGCTTGGGTTCGGGAAGACGGGATGAGTAGGTGCGGACTCTAAAGCTTATCGGTAAAACTGGCCTTGTCTCCTCCTAACTCGCCTTGCCGGGTCTGGTAGCAAATCCCTTCCCGGGAAGGGGCTCCCTTTGTGTGAGGCGGGCGGGGCGGCAGGACCCCGCCGTGGGAGGCGGTGGTTTGGAGCGGCCCCCCGGGCTGGGGCTGCTCCCGCCGGGGCCGCTGGTGGAACCGACAGCTGTGCCGGCCCCGCCGCCTCCGTCCCGAGCGGAGCTACCGGCCCTGGAGCCCTCTGGCGCCTGCCGCTCTGTCACCCGGCAGGAATATTTCACCTTCGGCTACCTCGGAAGGTGGTTACCTCCAAATAAACAGGGCCAAGACGAGATGACCTTGGTAGAGCAGTCGGTGTGTTGCAGGTTCGGTTGTGCCCGGTTCTCGGTGGGTGTGTGGAGTCACACAGCCGCCTCCTGCGCGGTGCCCTGGTCTTGTGGCACCTGCCCTGCTTTCTGGTGGGTTATTTGTGTTTCTCCTTAAAGATGGCTTAGGATCCCTTTGCAGATTAGCGTCTCTTTAAGAACTACGGGGGGGTCACCACAGCTTGAGCTTTTTGCATCTCAACTGCAAAGCTGTCAGGTTCCACCTACAATTAAACTTGGTTTCGGGGGTGTGTGCTTCTGTGGAGTTTTGTGTTTGTTTGCTTTGGGTTTTTTAAATCCGTGCTTTGATCTGCAGCACACTATCATAGAACATCTTCAAACCCTCGTTCAGCTGTTGTGGCTGAATGCTGAATAGCTTAAGACAGAAACCTGGAAGACAGCCTAAGTGATCTCAGTGATAAGAATGTATTTTAAATTGTAAACGATCAGCTTATCCTAAATTGATCGTAAAATTAACTTGCAACCATATCAGGTTAGAAACCCCTAATCACAGTATAGAATTATTTGTACCTGTAAGAGAATTGAGTGTGGATTAAAAAAAAAAAAAGCTTAAAATGAGCTATTGTGTGGTTCAGCCTATTGCAGTATGCCTGGATGTGCAAATACTTCCACTTGCTCAGTCAGCACATACTCCTTAACATGAGTTTGTGGAGGCTTCATTCTCCTTCACTGCTGTATCGTACATTGTACTCTGTTCAAACTGCATTTTTTTCTTACTGGAATAAAATATCATTTTCATGAGCTTTTGTCATCTGTGAATTTTGGTGGCTTTTTCTTAGGGTTTTTTGGGGGGTGGAGTGTGGTTTTATTGTTGTTGGGTTTTTCTGTTTGTTTGTTTTTCCCTTATTAAAAAACAGCCTTGTGGATAACAACTGTCACCAGCAGACATTTTTATTCTGTTTTTTTGGCTACTGCTGAAAAGGGTGATATTACTACAAAAGACTCATACTTGTAATCGGATAAAATGTGCCACTCCCATTTTTGTGCTGCTCTGGCTTCTTTACTGTAGGATAGTGCTGAGTGGAACACGTCAGTGAATACTTGCTGAGATACAGGGTGGGCTTTTGCTCTTTAAGGTGTTTCAGTAACTGTACTAATATGCCAGTACTGTAACTAGCCATCCGTATTTGAAAATAAAACATTCCTTAACCAAGAAATTCTTGGAAGAATGATATTCATCTGTAGTGCTGGTCTGGAAAACGTTATGCTTGGCCAAATGAGCTTTCCAAGATAATCCTACTGTAAGGAATAACATCCCCATTGCAGCCGGGTGTGTACAATTTTTCTCATCTTCCAAAAGCGAATTTGCTCACCAGTTGACTTTCAGTGAAAGAAGGCCCAGAAAATAATTTTCATAGCCAAAATTAAGCAGCTTTTCTGGAACTTCTACTGTGGTAAGCATTGGGTACATGTCTTTTAATGTCAAGTTCTGTGATGCTTCAGGGAGATCAATATATGAGGATTTCTGCATATTGGCAGTTGGATGCTGGATGGTTTTTCATTCACCAGCAGTCTCTCAAAGGAGTAAAAACATTAGATTTAGGGACGAAGTTCGCTTTGTCTGTTGAAGCAGCAATGGAAGTTAATATTTGACTGTGTTAATTTGTGAAAAATAGCTAATAAAAAAGTCGGTCTCCTCATTGAAACTGGGAAAAAGAAAAACCATTAGCCTCATTCCTGCCCACACTATTTTTCTTTCCTTATTTTCTCAATGGAGTTTTTTTAGTGAACATCTTTGTCAGCATGAGCACTATCCCTTTATTAAACAGAGCTAAGTGTTATTCAGTAGTTGAAATGCGTTTTTCTTGGTTCTTTTCCTTGTTTTCAAACTGATGTCATGCATAGCAGCATTAACTGGTATTAATGAGCCAGACATTCCCAATTCGTGACAATGTTTCCTGTCACAGCAATGCAGGCATCACAGGATTGATCATTGAGGCAGTGCCCAGTTAGCACACAAGGAAAAGGAGGGTTTTTCTGTGTCCCAGGAGCTTTGGAGACCTGCCCCTGTGGGTCCCACAAAACCTAGCGTGAACTAGAATTGAATTGTATGACAGAGTAGAAAACCACAGCTGTGTTGCTTGGCATTTCTGTATATTTTTCATCTATCCCCTTTTTTTCGAAGGTGGGATTGGAGGAGAAGACCTTTCTGGAAGTGGTAGGGAGCCTGTTTTAGTTTCTGAATGATCCAGGCTGTTCTGATTGTGTTGGAAAGGTTGGATCTGTTGCCCAAGGAAGTTTTGACCTGATTGACAGGTTAGGTGGAGAGAAAGAAATCAGAACCATTTGAGGAGCTGTTTGTGCTAACGGGATAACATCCATGGCTGGAACACTGTTCGTAGTTCTCATTTATAATGATTAGTTCTCACAGTGTTGTTTCTTTTATTTTAATAGAAATTGCATAAACAAACTACACATGAGAACAGGTGGGTTTGGATAGTGACAAAATTCATTATGAAGTAGATTGTAGAAGTATATATAATATGGATTATTTTTTTTTCTGTAGGACTGTTTGACTGTCCTTGTTTTTTAATACTTAATGTTTGCTCTAGTATTTCAAGCATTGGAGTAGATGGGAGTTGTGTAAGGTTTGTTTTATCCCACTAGGTTATGTTTTTGATACATTTTCTTTCAAAATGATGTTTGTGGGAAAAATAATAATAGCATGGTACATGTAATGCCAAGTCTTCTAATGTAGATCATAGTGATACAGTAACTAAGGGTGAAAGGACCTCTGAGTCTCAGGGTTCATCCACTTGCGTTTTGAATGCCTTCAAGGACAGAGGTTCCACCACATCTCGGGAAACTTGTCCCAGTGTTTGACTGCCTTCCTAGTGTTTGTTTGTTGTTGTTTTTCCTTTTTTTTTTTTTCCCCTAAGAGCAGAATTCTCCTTGTAGCAGTTTGTGCCTGTTGTCTTCATGTTCTTTACACAAGCTCCTCAGAGACTCATGCTCAGCCTTCACTGTCCCATTCATGCTGCCTGCCGAAGATCCAGCGCAGCCTCGTCCTCCAAAGGCTGAACAAGCCCAGTTCTCTCACCTTTCCTTGTGTGTCACTTGCTTCAGACCTCAGTCATGTTGGTGTCTCTTCATTCGTCTTGCTCTGCTGTGTCAGTGTCTATATTACAAACACAGTAGCTTGTGCTCCGTTAGGCTTTGGGATTGTCATACTTCAAGGCATCATAACAAGTGTGGGGTTTCTGTCTAACCGTGATTTTAACCTCCCCCATCAGTCCTTGAAAGGTTGCATCTTAAAATAACTCAAGTTGGAGAAATCTTACCATGCGATATTAAGATAAGGAGCTTATGGTTGGTTTTGGCTTCAATTTCAAAACCATGTAAATGAAAACAATAATATTTTAAATAGGTCTTAGTTTATACCTCAGATAGTATGCGCTGTTTGTAAGCTCATTCTTAGCAGTACTTTGTAAAATCAGGCTGCCAGTCAGAGGAACTTTAGATGTTGCTACAAACAGAAGGAATGGAAAAAACATCAAATCTCACTGCTGAACATAAATTGTTTTCAGTTCTGAGGCTGCTCTTGTTGAAAAGCTTTAAGTGGACTGCAGTTGGGCAGAGATGTGAAAGCACTATCTTGAAGAATTTTGTAGGCCCTGTTTAAATTTTTATGTGCATCATGTTGGTGTTCTTGACTCTTGCAACCTGCCCTGTCTTTTGTTTCTCTAGGAATATGAAGAAAAAACTGGACGAGCTCACAGACCACTCTCTCCTAAACAGAATGTGAGGAAGAATCTTGATTTCGAACCCCTCTCCACTACAGCGCTCATTCTAGAGGACAGACCAGCGTAAGTTTTGGGAAATACCACAGTGAAGGTGCCTTTAAAATTAGACGAGCAAAGCTTTTCTTACCATGTGTATTTGATTACTCTTAGCTTAAACAGATAATTTAAAATTTAAAATAGATTTTTTCTTTTTCAGGCTAGTGAATATGAAAGTGTGCTGATTATGAGAAAAAAAATATTCAAACAAAAGTACCCTTATTTTATAATAAAAGCAACAGATTTGTATGAAAGGAGGCAATTAGGAGAGCGGAGCTCTAGATTTGAGTAATTCTAACTTCTAAACATGAATAAGGGGTTTTTATTTTCTCTGAGAGAACATAAGCATAGAAGTAAAGCTGGTACATGCTGAAGAAATTGAGAAGCAAGGATACAGTGTCCTGTTTACACAGAGAAAGACCACACTTTCATAAATAATGGAACAACATAATGATTGTTCTGCAGTGGGTTCAGCATTGCATTTTAGAGGTTGTCCAGTACTTGCTAAGTTGTTTCATGCAGTTACTGTAAGGAGATTCTTGCATACACAGATGAACTCCATAGCGATTTACTGGCAACTGTTCTGCCGTGGTTTGCTCCTGAAGCACACAAAGTCATATTTAGTCCATTTATGAATGGTACTCAGCTTTACAGGCATGGCATCTGCATTTTTAATAGAGCTGTGCATTGCTGTAATGAACTGACGTAAGTCTGTATTTTCATCAACAAGTCTGGATGAAGAATGCTCATGTTTAGAACAGTTTTTTACTTGACTGGTAGACTGTCACAAGAGTTCTTGGGACATCTAGAGCAATGGAAGAGTGATTATTTGTTATAGCAGGTTTTATTGTATGCAGCTGCAAGCGATGCATACTAGCTTATTTGTTGTATTTAAAACGTGTCTATTAAAAATAATTTTTTATGTGAGATGGTCTGAGAAGTACAGAGTTTGGACTGAGTTAGTGATATGTTAGAGGATAACATTCAGATTTTGCTTTTTCATTTTTCTACTGTTGATAGACTGAGGAACTCCCAGCACAAAAGGTACTTTTTAAGATTCTAGACAATGAATCTTCATTTCTTTTGTCTTGTAGGGAAAAGTGCTCTGGACAACAGTGCTGTCCTCTGACGAATCTTTCTACATAATCTTTTAAAATTGTTTACTTGCAGTTACCGTACACTTTTTTTAACCTATTAGGCTTTAAGTTTTTTTTTTTTTTTCTAAATTTCCTATGACAAAAATATTTAAAACTTCTGTATGAAAAATGTAGTGAGAATTTTTTTCACTTGTAGGGTTAGGGTAAAACCGTATAGAAAAAAAACCCAATAAATATTCCATAATGACTCCAGCTTTAACTGGAAAAAGTGTTAGTTGAATCTTAATAGATAGTAAACACCATCTCATGTGTATGTGAGACAGGACAAATCATTTAAGTGGTGGAATTTAAGTTAACAGAACTTGGTTGTTTCATCTGTTTTTTCCTTTCCGAACTTTCCCTAACTTACACCATTTCTGAAGACATGGATTTAAATAAGATGCTGGTGAATTTACATAAATGGAACTGTGAAAGAACCATGGCTAACAATGACAGTAATGTGAAAATCCACTTGTTCTTGTCACAATTTTGATTTTTAAAAATATTCATAGGCATGTATCACCTGGCTATGCATACTTTACAGATAATATGATTATGTAAATAGTAAAGGATGCTACCAGTAGTTGTGACTTACGTTGATGGGTAGCAGCTGCCTGATGTGTGACACCCTACAGGAACGTGACAGTGAATTTTTGCATATCTTTGTTATTAACCAAAGATATAAACTGTCCCAGGAATACAATACAGTGTTCTGTCATACAGAAGAGCGGAATACTTAGTTGTTTCCTGTGTTGATGTTTTGGTGATCCTGTAGTTGTGTGAGATACATAGTGGTTATGTTAATTACAAATATGATTAGCTTAAAGTTAATGTGGTCTGAGATAGGAGCATGTGTACTTGTATGGCAAATATGTTACCAGTTCAGGCTTTAGTCACTGATCAAAAAGGCTGTGCTAGTGTTGATAAATGGAGAATATAGAGGATGACTCCAGTGCCACTTGTTGCTGTAGAAGCGAGGGGGAGGAGTTAAGCCTTTAAAATAGAAATGGGGTCTCAGAGAGCGAAGGGGAAAAGGAAGCTGATGTATTGAGTCCTTACTGTGTGGGGAAATATTGTGAATGTAACTCTTAAATGAGGTGTGTGGTAAGAGAGAATATGGTCTTGCATCTTATCTGTAGAAATCAGTTTAAATCAAAACCTACCAGCTTGGTATATACCAGTATATTCTCTTTATTTATGAAGATCAACCTGTGGGTTCAGTTGGTTCAATAATAAAAATGCTGAGATTGCCAAGCATAAGGAAATTACTCAGCATATTTTGTATATAAACGTAGTCGTAGCTGGTCAGTGTTCTTTCCGTCTCTTCTGCTGACTCTGGGGAAAAAAATCTTTCCAAGGATCCATTGCTCTATTCTTTGATCACATATTTTGACAAGAAGCAGTATATGCTTTTCTTTTAGAAGTGTGTAGAATTTTCTTTAGACAGGCTTGCCAACTTCAAAGACTGATTATTATTATTTTTTAAATTTAAGGAACCTTCCTGCAAAACCAGCTGAAGAAGCTCAGAAACACAGACAACAGTACGAAGAAATGGTGGTTCAAGCAAAAAAAAGAGGTGATGGAATTTCTTATCTTCAGAGGAGAAATTTAAAGTTTAAGGGGTGTTTCTGACCCTGAAATATACTTGTGTCAGTCTGCTGCTCTGTGCCATGAGGGACCTGTACCTCCTCTCGAGAAGAATCAATCCAGAGAAGAGAGAGGGGTGATGGTAGTTGAATTTAAAAGCCCGATGCCAAGCTAAAAAAGGAAACAATCCAAGAATCCAGCAGAAAATAATTTTTTAATTTGCAATACTTAAATAATTGAGTGGCATCTGTTTGTGTGTTTAAAAAGTTATTAATATATTGAAATAGATTATCAGTCGAATTAGTGAAGACTAGACTTATGTAGATAACTACGGTATATTTGATAGTTTCATGTTGGGAACAACCTGTTGAGGCTCTAGTACATAAATACATAATTTTCCACATAGGAAAATTAATGTAGTTATGTTTATTTGTTAATCTATCTCCCACTTAAAATTTACAGCTTTCCCAAGGTTTTGCTAATCACTTCTCTGTGGCATTGTTCACAGAAGGATCTCAGCAGCACTGTACTGTGCACGTCAGGTGGAGCTGAGAGTTGTGGTTTTCTTCTGCTGACATTTTTGACCATCTGACTTTTCTAATAAAAAACATTGCAATAATAGGAAATTTGGACTCATAGAAGTTTTGTGTCCAGTGAGAGCTACTGGAAATTCTTTTTTTTCCAGATGGCCAGACCTCTGAGCCATATGAAACAGTGGAAAGGTGATATGAACACAAGACTTGCTTTCTGCAGTTCACATATTAATAAAAGTATCCTCTCGTGGTTTTGAACATCATGCAGCTAGCAGTGAAGTTCTAATTTCATGTGACTCCTGTGTTAGTACCGCACTTAATGTGTAGTAGTCAAAAGGGGCTTCTCTGTTCTTTCTTTGCACGTAGAGCAGATGGTTTGGGATAAATGGGCTGATGCTTAGTTTAGGCAATGGGCCAGGCCCTTGTGCTGTCTTCACTGGACTGGAGTATGCCATTCTGCCTGGATAAATATCCTGACAAGCCCCTTTTCCCAAAAGCCACTCCAGAGCAACAGCTTTGCAGAGTGATGTGTAGAGGTCAGGAACTCAGAGAGTGTAAACACCCTTTATTTAAGTGTGTAAGCCTGTATTTAGGCAGACTTGCAAAGAGCTCGTATCACAGCTGAAAATATTAGGAGGTGGTTGGTGTGGTTCTGCTCAGGCACAACTTCCCTTGGGCTTTAAAGTGGACCCATCAGGTTGTGTGTGTTCCTTCCAAAAACCTTGTTCACGGTACTGCTGTCCTTCAGTTAATTTCCTCGCCAGGTCAGAACCTTCCTGTGTGGTGAACGTTGTGTGTGTGCACGCACATCCTGTATTTCCACTTTGCTGCTATAAAGAGCGTCTGCCTGCATTTGTTAAATTGCATGTCTAGCAAATTTGCCTGTAGAAAAAACAGTAGTTGATGATTCAAGAAGAAATACTGAGCAATGATGCGAAAATGTAAAATATGTTTAAACAGATCTTGAAAACGGTTTTCTTTTTAAGGAACTGGATGTTTCTGGTATATATATATACTTGTGATGTATGACGTGTAGATTAAGCATGCGCTAAGTAGCATCAAAAATGTGGCTTTTTTGATTTCCTGACAGTATATATAATTCATGATTTACAAAGACCAACACATAAGAGTGATGAAAACAAAATACAAAATCTGTATTATATTGGCCAGTCTTTTTGAGTCTGCTATAAAACAAGGGGTGGGGCTTTACTGGGAAGTGCTCTGACCTGTCCTACCAGGTGGGGCTGTTGGCTGTCAGAGATGCTAATTCAAAGGTACTTATGTGGTTAGATTTGAAGGGTGAAAGGAGCAGTATATTATCTGACTCCCTTTGCGCCATCCATCAGAAATGAACCTTATGCATAGTTCGTTCCACTTTTTTCTTTATTCACATTTGGCCTCACTGCTCAGCTTGCTGTATGACTGGGAAATCTTTAGAATTTGAACAGTCCGCTGTGTATTTAGGTGAATATAGTGTGCTTTTATATGGGCATATAGCCATGAATAGCTAACTATGAATACTTGGTTTCTGTTTTTATTAACTTAAAAGGGAAATTGCTTTTCTGCAGAGCTTAAAGAAGCCCAGAGGAGAAAGAAACAACTGGAAGAACGGTGTAAACTGGAAGACAGCATCGGCAATGCTGTTTTAACTTGGAACAATGAAATCTTGCCCAACTGGGAAACTATGTAAGACAGTATGTTATACTGAGTTTTAATTACAATTGCCGAGTCTGTGTCCTGAAGATAAGTTACAAAGTTAGCAAGTATAATTTTAAGTGGTCTTGGAAACTTTTGTTTGAAAGTCACTTTTGGACATTTGCAGAGAAAATGAACGACATGTTATTTCTACAAGGTTGCTGGAAGTTATGCTGTTGTTATTTGTCTTTAGTGGAGGTTCAGAGTATTTAGAACTTGTGAAACACTGAAGTAATCTGTGGTGAAGAATGTAAAATCACAGAACATAATATTGTTGATGTTATAATATCAGGTGCAGACTGAAATGTGTCTATGGTATCATGTAGGCTCTTTAATTACGGAGTGCTTTACCTGCTGGGGTAATCAAGTGATGGAAAAGAGAAGTAGGGAAAAAGTTATTTTTTAAAAAAATGCGGAGTGCTAAAATATTTCCTGCAAAGAACAGCACAGACAATTGATAAGCTGCTTTCACTGTCTGGTTTTTCATGGACTTCACTAGTAATCTTAAAAAAAAACAGCCTCCCCCCAGTGAATGTAACCACCACAGCATGTAAGCCTCCACAGCGCTACAATTGCAATTTGCCTAATCATGGAATTCAGTTGTCATGAGAATATATGTTAAAAATATGGATGGAATTTGTTGGAAAATGCATTTCTGGAGAACTGAAGTAATAAATTCAGTATAAGGAAATCACAGATTTACATGTCTGCCTTTAGCATTTGAAGGTGCATTTGTTACAGCTGCTATTAAAATAAGGACACCTTTTCCTATATTGGTTTATAAATCCCGAAGTCCCCCAATGTATTCACTATTCTACATTTAATTCAGAATCTGCTTTTAGATAAGTACATTGTGGTGGTTTTTGTCACCACCACAAACTTTCATTGGTGCTTGGGTGGTATTTGGTTCTTCCTCCTGAGCTCTCAGATCGCTGAGCATCAGCTGCAGCTGTTTCAAAGCCTGTCTTTTGTTAAAATGTCTTTCATGCTCCCACCTAAAAGTTGGTACTTGTTACATCTTCATGCATTTTTCTGGAGGGTTAGAGCTGCACAGCTGGGTGGGAAACTGCATATTGCACGTGCACAGCAGGGTGATGACAGAGCAGAGAGGGTAGGCTTCTGTAAATTGTTTCTGTGTTTAATTTTACATGGAGATTTAAGTCTTCCCAGTCTTCAGCATAGGCAGTGACATAGGTGTGAATTTCAATTTCATTTGTTTATTTCTGTTCCTATGATTTTTGCCTGGTTAAGTGTGGTTGCAGATTACAGATATTGTGATTGCAGAGCTGCTGTCAGAATAAACCATTATCTTGGAAGAAAGTTAAGCTTTCCTTTACAGTTCAAAGCAAAGTAGTACTGAAGGATGGGTATACACAAACCATGTTTCACTTCTCGGCCTGTTGATGTTCGTTTTGGTTTGGATCCCTTCAGCAGTGGTAGGAGGACACATTCGCAATTCAACTGGCAATTAAGTATTTCTTAGAATAATCTGTTTTATTTTGAACAGGTGCTGTTCCCGTAAAGTTCGAGAGCTCTGGTGGCAGGGCATCCCTCCGAGTGTGAGAGGCAAAGTCTGGAGCTTGGCAATTGGCAACGAATTAAACATCACCCACGGTGAGACTGTTTTGTCTGCATCGTCTTACAAAGACAAAGAGCAAGGGGACAGTCTTGTGTTTATTATGATGTATCAGAACATGAGGTGTGAGCGTTGAGAAGATGTTATCTAGCTATGCTTTGTGGTGCTTTGATGTGTTTTTTTAAAAAATAGTGTCTTTTAGTCTTGTAACTGCTCTAGGAGTGCTGCTGTGAATTGTTTCTGATGATTGCTGTCACCGTCTTTCCTTGTTAGATGGAGATGGTCAGAATTTTTTTATTTTTTAGATTTAAGAGTTGTTAATATTGGAATACCTGTGAGTATGCATACAGCATGTTTCCTTTCTTTTAGAGCAACACATTAGGTTTGTGAGAGATTTAAAGACTCTGGGAAAATTTGTACTTTTGTGCGTGTTTGTGAAAATAGAAATAGTGTGCTACTTCAGAGTACAGGAAAACACAGCTCTGAAAGACTAATGTGTGATTCATTCCAACATGGGAGTGTGGTAGGCTGCCTGTATTCCTGCTGTATTGTGCTGTGTTTCTGTGCTGGGCTTAGTTACCTTGGGTGTAGTTCTTACATGGAATTTTCTAGATTTCTACCCATTCAGACTATAATTTTGAACCCCAGTGCTCTGTAAGAGAAGCAAATCCTTGAACATGAAATGCAACTTGTGCCTAGATTGCCTTTCCTTATCACTTAATCTTCAGTTATAGGTCAGTGGAACACGTCTTTTAGAACCATAACCTACTTAGAAATTCAGCCACTGTGGTAGAAATACTGTACTTGTAATGACTGGGACAGCATTGGTAGTTAGTACCTGATAGTGGGAACAAGTGCGTACAAATAGTGGACTTGATGTTCTCTGTTTTTCCTTTTCCAGAACTGTACGATATTTGCCTGGCTCGTGCCAAAGAGAAGTGGCGATCACTTAGCACAGGAGGGGCTGAAGTAGAATGTGAAGGTATGTTGTTCGTGAAGCATTTATGCTGTGTTATAAAACGAGAGATTTTGTAAAATCATTCCTTAAAATGAAATCACAGCTTTAAAACAAAAAAATTCAGCTATGAAGATGCCACTGGTAAAAAGAAAGCTGCTTTTTGCGGAAGCAAGAAATAGCTGTGTTTTTTCTCTCAATGAAACTGTAGTCTGTTATAAAACACATTTTTTCATTTTTCTTTAGAAACTATCTGTAGGTACATGTTCTTACTTGATGCTGATTTGCAGAAAAACTAGGAAAGTTTGGGGATTAGAATTTGAATGGCAACACAAAAATACTTTTCGGCATCTGTAGTTTTGGAATTGAAACTGTAATTATAGCAGAAAATAGCGTTTTAGTCCGTTATTACAGCTTTGAGCCCATCTCTCGGGTGTATTTCAGCGAGCAGCAATTTATTTTTGTAGATGAAGTGGTTTGAGATTTACTAATTGATTGGAAGAGTTGTCTGGTTTTGAGAAGGTATAAAAGTACATGCAGATACTTGGAATGCCTTTGGTAAGGAATTACGCTGAGCAAGAAAAGGATGATATACATACTGACATTTATCAACAGAAAAATATTTTTAATTGGAAATCCCCTACTTAGTTTTGTCATGTTTGTCTGCGCCTTACCTAAGTTGACATTTAGTACACTTCCAGCTTCCTCTTGCACTTTGTTTTCTGGAGCATATATGCTCATGTGGTTACTGTGAGCACTGATTAGTGACAACTCTTGTTTTTTGATTAGTCAATAAGTAACAATAGGTAATTCCCGACTATACTTAGCAGAGCAGACAAAATACAAGTAAAACTTCTTCATATCAGAAAGAAAACTAATTCTGCAGGAATGTACTTTGGATGAGATCTGTTTCAGTTACATAGAGTGTATTGCAATGTCCATTTTGATGTATTTAACAACACATACAAAGAGTAAATAAACAGTGTTTTGGAAGGAGAGCTGACGGTAGTAGAGGTAGGTGGCATCCATTGAATGCTTCTGCTTTGGGACTTTTCACTTCCACCACAACCTTTCAGGAGAGACAGCTACTTCAGGAGCCGCTGGGAAGCCTTGTTGAGAGTGAGGGGTCACAGGTTACCCAGCGTGTGTGTCTGTCTGATGTTTGGTCAGCAGATACCAGCGAAGTGCCTGGCCTGCCTTGCCTGGCATCTTTTCCCTGTCGCTTTGAAACATATTGAGGGTCAGTGTGCACTGTAGAGGTGCTGTGAGTCACAACATATTTGCTGCTTAGCCTGTGTGCTGAATTCAGGGAATTGTCCTGTCTATACCCTTACTCCCTAGCATTCACATTGAAATATGTGAACTATGCAAAAGCTAACCCTTACCAGGGGAAAACAAACAAACAAACAACATAAACTTATTCGTGTAATAAATGCAGTAACTTTGGCTTTTTAGATGCTGGATTTTCTGCAGCTGACAGAGAAGCAAGCTTGGAGTTAATAAAACTGGATATCTCAAGGACGTTTCCTAACCTCTGTATATTCCAGCAAGTAAGCAATGATAACTTTTGTCCTGACTTCTCAGAGAAATTAACTTTATGTAATCTTGTCTGTCCCCTGGTTGAAACAGCCTATTGAGTTCAAATATGAAGGACTAGACATCTTGAGAGTAAAAGGTTCCTAAAGATTTTGGAAAACTATAAATAATCTAGAAGAATAACTTCAAAGTACTATACATTTGTGAGAGGGAAAAAAACCAAAACCAACCAACCAAACAAACAAAAAAACCCAACCAAACAAAAATCTGTTGGCTGATAGATGTGATTCATCCAACCCAGTTCATGCTGGCTTCTGTCTGATGAAGTGATGCAGGTGAGTGTTTCTGGATCAGTGAATCAACACTGGTGGGTTATAAATACATGGTAAGTGAGAGGGAGCACAGCTCAAGCAGGGTTTGGTGGCCTTTTTTTGGTTCCATGCAAGACCAATTTAACTTTTATGTTTTTGGTGCACTTTAATGACTCATTTAACCACATATTTTGTCCTTCTATACACAAATTTCAGAAGCCCTGTAAAAAGCTGAGACTGTGATAAATCAACATCTTTGGTTGAAAATCTTCCCTTTGGAAATTCTCAACCAGTTACAGTACTTAGTGTAAGATATGGCAGCTGTCAGTAGTCAACAATGTGAAATTCTTTTTAGCTGTACATGTCATACTTGATATGCTTCCTGTGTGTTATGGCATATCATTGTTTTAAGTATTTTCATTGTGACTGAATTCTGCCTCTAATCTAACAGCCAGTTAAGTAGTTCTCATTAGTGTTCTGCTTTCTTGACACCATTGTCGAAGTGTTGCTAAGCTATAAGGAGTCTCTTGGGCTAACATTGCTTTTGTATAAGGATTTAATATGTAATCGATATATTGAATTAACTGTATGCATTCGTAATAAATGTGGTATGAAGGGCTGTTTCATACTTTAAAAATCAAAATTATTTTGACGGACTTGGGGCTGTCAAAGCTGCACAGAGAAATAACGTCATCGGAAGCAATAGATACTGTCTGTGGCACTGAAGGGTTTTTAGCATCTGTTAGATGTCTCATTTTTGTTTAATTACAGGGTGGTCCCTACCATGACACGTTGCACAGTATTTTAGGAGCCTATACTTGTTACAGACCTGATGTAGGCTATGTAAGTGAAGAATTTTTTTTGGCGGGATGGGGGCGAAGAGGGAGAATTGTGTTAATCAGTCCTTTGTAAATCGGTATTAAGTGATTTTTTTTTGTGAATATTTGTGAGATTTCTGTTTGCTCTCTTCTATTCCAGTACAAGCTTGAGAAGCGTATCTAATGGTTTTGTTTCTAGATTTAAGCTTTTTAACAGGTTAAGTAATTGGAAAACTGAAAAGTACATATTTGCAGTGTTTGAAAAAGAGAAGATGGAGTTAAGTTGGTCCTTTGAAGTACGTAGTGTTCTTAGTGGCAGTCTTACTGAGACTATTCTGTTGAGTATCTTACTCCTGCTTATACATTTCTGTGCCTCAGCACTGTGGACTTCTGGAACAGTCTTTAAAGCAATGCCCATCAGGGCTACGTGCGCTCCTCAAAATATTTGAAGTAGTGATTTGGAAAGGACTGAGTGGATTTCAGATACTCCATTTAGTCTTTTTTCCCCTGAGCAGGAATATATGTAGGAGCTTATTCTTTATTCAGGAGCAGTGGTTTTAGAGAAGACAAATGTAGAAAGAGAACGTTCCTATTCTGTGAGCAGCATGTGATGCTTGGCAAAAACTGCTGGATGTGTCTACTGGGAAACTGGAAGAGAGGAGATCAGGTGGTGTACTCTGCTTGGCACGGAACCTGCTGTTGTGTTGGGAAGCAGCTTGTTCCTCAGGCTTGCAGGAAGGATTGTCACACCTTGCTCTGTGCAACTGCACAACAACGCTGCACCCTCTGAGTGAGGTTTGCCTAGATTGAGCATCGATCCTGTAGCATACTGTGTAGAAAAATGCAGCAACGTTCTGAGCTTATGGTAAATGAAACATGAACTTAATCTCAAAATGGTGCTGCTTGTCAAATGAGTCATTGCAGTTGTCTGTAACTGCTGGTAATTGATTTTAAAAGAACAGTCATTGTCTCCAGTGTCCTAGTCAGCTTTCTAGAAATAAGGGTATATATGATCCTTTCCTAGGAGAGGAGTGATTACTTAGAAACAGATTGTTCCTCAAAAAAATCTTTATTCTACGTATTTGAAAGTGCTGTCATCCTAACCTATCTTTGGAATCTTACTTAGCCTTTGAAAAGAGGCAGCAATGGGGATCATTAGCTTCTGTGCTTGGAACATACAATTCCAAAGGGTCAAGTGGGTTAAAACCCTGCCTTTCTGAATGTTGCGCAGGAGCTCCGCAAGTGCTTTAATTCAGCAGCTCAGCAAGTACGTTAAACATGAGTGGCTGCAAGGACTAAACGAAGCAGTGTTCTTGGAAGAATGCAGTTATTACTGAATGGTAACTCTTCTCCTTTCTTCAGGTACAGGGCATGTCATTCATAGCAGCAGTATTGATCTTGAACTTGGATACTGCAGATGCCTTCATTGCTTTTTCTAACCTTTTAAATAAACCCTGTCAGATGGCG
The DNA here is from genome assembly GCF_037038585.1 of Patagioenas fasciata. NCBI lineage: Eukaryota > Metazoa > Chordata > Aves > Columbiformes > Columbidae > Patagioenas > Patagioenas fasciata. Next base: position 13,172,052 of record NC_092523.1, on the reverse strand, counting down.
TTTTTTCGTGTGGACCATGGCCTTGTAAGTATGCAAGAAAACAGTAATCTACATGTGGTAGATGTGTGTACGGAAAGTTTAAAAAATAGCTTGCAAAATAAGTCAGAATTTATTTTAAAGCAATGTGGTTGATAAACAACCCAACACACACACCTGCACCCCCTGAAAAACACAAACAAACAAAACCAAACCAAAACCACCCCACTAACCTTTTTGAATAGGCAGGTGAGTTAAATTGTTCAGCTGCTATTTTATGATGCTTGGAGAATAGTTATGAGACTATTATTTTAGGTGTTTTTCAAATTCAGCACTGTAGTTGAAGGCTGAAAACACCTTAAAATTAGAAGAAATATCTTGAAGGTGCTTTTTACCCTGAACTAGTAAGTTGCTAAAAATAGACCATTGTAGTGAGAATGAGGTTTCCCAGCTCTTGCTGTAGCCACTGTGTTTGAAAATGTGCCCAGGGGAAGCAGATGATGAGACCACTTCAGTTTTCAGTGGCAGCTGGTCACCTGGTTCTCTCTGAAGGATCTAAAAGTCCTTCTTAGCATGTACACTGGCCTGCTTGTGTACCATAGCAAAATTAGACATATCTCCTGAAATGTGTTCTTAATTTACTTCAGAAATTTGGGGTTTTTTTGTAAAATATATGGCATTCTGCATTTCTTTCTCACTTACTTTTTAATGCTATGAAGGATAGGATTTGTTTCTTGAGAGTTCAAATGGAAGAAATAAAGCAAGGGAATGGATGACACCAACAACAATCACTTTCGTTGCCTGAACAGCGGGGCACTGGGGGTGCTGTAGGAGCAGCGTGAAATTCCTTGTTGCAGCCCCTGAATCTCCTCAGTTGTAAATGTCCATGAGGAGATGTACCACAGTACAGACAGCATTGCTAGAAGCGGTGTCAGTCACCTCCATTAATGTACTTGGAAGAACAGGGCATTTTCATCCATTCAGTGTGTGAATATGATCCTTGCGAATAATGTTTTGGAATTAAATTTGCTAGAATAAGATTTTTTGCTCTTTTAGCTGAAATAGTGGGGGTTTGGTATGTTCTTGGATAGTGCATTTAGTGCTGTTAGCTTGGCTAAATAGAGGCTATGACGTAAATGAATGCTTATGGAGAGTAGAGATGGAGATACATAAAGAATATTAACATATGAAATTACAAAGCCATGATTCACAGCACAAAGAAAACTTTGTACCTAGTACTTCAAACAGAGAAGCAAGACAGTTTTGGCTTCCTGTGGTTAATATACTGATCTGCTGTCTACCCTCATCTTTTTGTGTCAGTTTTACAGTTTAATAACTAAACTAAATGCTTATTTGTCTTAACATGTAATAAAATTAAAAAAAAAAAAAAAACCAAACCGAACAACAACAAACCCACAAACTAACAAACAAACCACAGAAAAACCAGCATAAGTTAGTTGTGGAAATAAGGTAATTTGTGCTGATTTATCTTGATTTCTTTTGTTGGTTGCAGCTTTATTAAACTAGGATGTTTTTTAATTACTACTGACTAACTGTCTTGTTTAATGTTTTTGATTAAGATACCTAAAACTGCTATTGCATTTCTCACAGAGCTGCCTGCATTACTATCAGTAGATGTGACCGTAGCAGTTGTGTGTAAGATCTCTTCTCTAAAGTGCCTTTGAAAAGCGTTAGTAGATAGATCTCTCTTGCTGTGGTGCTAGCAGGTAAACACATCATTTTGGAAGTAGGAATATCTGCTGTATTACCTGCTTCCTTCTTTATACTCAGATCTCACCTGATGCTTGGATTTCATCCATTTAAAATCTATACTAGGAAGCTGGTTTAGTTGTACGGTTCCCTTAAGTGGGTTTCTAAATTTCTGGTTTCATATTTGCCATGAAACTGCTTCTCTGTAGCTAAGGGTTCAGAGATTTTATGTGACTGCTTTAGACTCTTACTGACTACCTGGCTCAATTTTTCACTTGCCGCTGTTCCTGAAGGTAGTCCACCATCTGCCAGTTCAGGCAGATGAAACAGGAAAATTTCCTGTAAGAACATTAAAAAAAAAGACCCTGGGAAACAAATCTGTCATCCTTTAAAAGGTTTTCAGACAAAAGGATCCAGAAGGCTCCTCTTTTCCCTTTATTGTCGTGATGTTTTGAGGGGAAGCATGCTGATACAACTCAGACTTGGAAGAGATCACAACCATTCTTCATTGCTTTTATTGGGACATTGTAATTAAAATTACTGAAGCATTCAAGGACTTTGCTTAACTTTTCTCCCTCTAGTATTAAGAGGAGAGGGTAAGGGGAGGAGTAGGGAGCTAAAAAGCTCCTGTTATGAAATTCAAATTTAAAATAACATGGAAGTCTCTGTATTAAAAGCAGTACAATTCAGGAGTTATGGTATCAGATGGGAGTTATCTGTTTTTCTTGCATAGTTGTTTTATCTTTATCTTTGGCTTTTATGTGTGAACTTTGTCTCTCTCTCTTTGCAATAGAAATGCTCTTATTTTACAATGTATGGTGTAGAAGCAGCTTTGGGATTAGAATATGATTTATGGCTGGAGACAACTGGACACTTCACTCATGCGTTGAACTATTAAATTATTTTAGTTTTGTATTTCATTTTATAATCCATTGGGCCTTGGATTTTATTCAGTGTAATATTAAAGTACTGCCTCAAGCATAAAGCACCATTCTATTATCATAATTATTTTGAGAAATCAGCAAATAACTTCTCTCCTGCTGGTATTTTTATTTCCAAAGGAAACTGGCCAAGACCCAAAAAATTAATTACATTGTTTAGAATGAGAACAGTATATAGGGTGGATCTTAAACTCTCTGTGCTTGCAAATGCTGTCCTTTATGTAAATGTTTAGCTCCTTATTGTATCATGTAATTCATATGATCCTGGCTTTGAAGAGCATTAATCCAACAACAGACAATACATCTAAGCCTATTAATACAGCTAACTGCTTTTTTTTTCCCCATTCTATTTTCCCAGATGTTGACTTACTTTGCTGCGTTTGAGGTATTCTTTGAAGAAAATCTGCCAAAGTTATTTGCTCACTTCAAAAAAAATAACTTAACTCCAGACATCTACCTTATTGATTGGTAAGACACTGAAAGCATAATTGATGTGCATACTAGCGTTTAGCTCCATGTCAGTATTCAAGACAGAAGCTGGAGTGCACTTACCTGATTTAGTGTTCTTTTAAGATAAAGACTTTATCTTTTGTTCAATACTTGAGTTTGTCAATCCAAATAATTCACACTTACTTCTGTGATGTTTAACCTTTGCCTAACCATTGTTGTACTTCCATCGAGTTTGAAGCTTGTTTTGAAATTCCGCTTTTCTATTTCATGTGGCAGGGTGTATATCCAGACAGTATTGCTAGTCTTGCATTTGAAATTTATAGTTTGTCCTCTTGCACAGAACAAGAAAAGAGTAGTTAAAACATAGTCCTTCTGTCCATACAACAAAAAGCTGCAAGCTATGGAAAAGCGAACACCTGGGCTTTTGGCAGGATGAACTGAGACTCTGGGGCAGTATCTCATTCAATGTAAGGTGGTCCCAGATCCTATTTGGAGGATCCCAGTACAGGTTGTTTAAAAACCATACTGACATCTCCCAATCACCTTTTTGCCCAGCATATGTTTTGAAATGATCTCCAGGAGTTTTTCTTCCATTACTTTCCCAGGGACAGAGGTGAGGCTGACCAGCTTGTAGTTTCCTGGATCCTACTTCTTCAAGACAGGAGTGACATTTGTTTCTTCAAGTTTTCAGGAACCTCCCCTGATTACTGGGACCTTTCAAAGATGATTGAGAGTGACCTCACAGTGACACCAGACAGTCTTCTCAGCACTCGTATGTGTATTTCACCAGGTCCTGTGCACTTGCATGTGCCCGATTTGTTTAAATGTTCTGTCACGTGATCCTCCTCCACCTGAGGCAGGGCAGCCTTGCACTAGGCTTTCACAATGGTCTGGAGGACCTGGGATTTCTGAAGGCAAGTCTTCTTAGTAAAGGCTGAGATAAAGAGGGCAGTGAGTACCATGGTCTTCTGCATGTGTTTTGTCACCAGGTTCCCTGCCCTGTTCAGCAGTGGACTCATGTCTTCTCAAGTCTTTTTTTCTGCTGATGTGTCTTTGGACAGGCCCTTCTCATTGACCTTAACATCCATTGCCAGATTCAACTCCAGGTGGACTTTGGCTTTCCTAGCCCCTTCCCTGCATACTCAGTGTCTCTATTTCTCTAGGGTCATCTGTCCCTCCTTCAGCCTCTTTTCTGCTTCCTTTTTACGAGGTCCTTGTTCGTCCGTACAGGCCTCATGCTGGTTTTGTTTGAGTTCCTTGATTTTCATATGCCTCTTGCACAGAGGACAGTATAATATGGGCTTTGTTTGACTTGGCTTTTACACTGGGATTAAATTTTAATGCAGTGTAAGTAAGAGAATGAAGAGGTGTGTAATGGATAGGCTCATTTCTCCCAGCATTTGGTTGGAGAAATACTATCGGGAAGATTTTTGTGACTAAAGACTGAGAATATATTAAACCGAACAAGATCTATGCACAGAGCAAGAAGATGCTAAAAAAATACTGGAATAGGATAGAAGGGAAGCAAGAGGGCAGAGGCTGGTATGTTCAGTGATAAGAGGAAAGATGTTGAAATTGTATTGCCTCAGACAATGTTGTGAAAAGCCTGTGTGTGGAAGAAGCAATTGAATAAAAGGGGTATCAGGGTAGGAAGTCTGTAAACATGATGGAGAATAACTGGATAGACAGCATTAAAATCACCAGGTTATTATCTTTTTAATGGATTACTAGTTTAATATGATGTTGTCATGTCATCTTTTTATGTAGGAGAGACTATAAGTGTGTGTCTTCATGCTGCAGTCATGTTAATATCACTCCTTTGTCTAACCTTGAGCTTTATGTTGTAAAGAAGAAATCCTGAGGAACAACACCACAAATTGGAGGTTTAGAAAAAGACTTTTGGTGAAAGGTTGAAGGTTTACATCCCCCTCAGCAATTGTTCTTTGATAGATTAGTTGTATTTCCTTGAGTAAACATTTATGTGATCACTTGCTCTGATTTATAGGTTTAAAAAAACAGACTTACCAGCAAAGAACTGAAGTGCTGAAGTGTGAGCACGTGGGACACAACTGACCCCTTTTTGTTCCTTCTGTGGGTGTTGTTAAAAACACTTGAAAGACACTTCTCTCAGGAGTGCCTATGGATGGTACTTCTCAAGGTCTTTGTATGAGTGGACTGACAAATCTTAGCATTTCTTGCTGCCTACCTGCATCCATGTTAAAGCTGTTTATATTAATCCCAAGGACAATTTATTGTGTTCCTCCCCATCCCTAGACTGGTCTTGCACAGGAATGTGGGCTAGTTGAGGCTGTCTTACCCAATCCTATATTAAACTTTTTTCACGCTTATCTTGAGCTAGACAGCTTGTTCCACTCTGTCTTTAATTTTGTTAGACAGCAGAGTTGGTGTTTAACTGTGTAAGATTTAGGTATAATATTCAAATATGTGTTTATGTGCATGTATATATAAGTATACATATACCACGTGCGTACGTATACTTTCTACTTTGAAGTACTTCGGTCCTGTAGGAAGCAGATTTAGATTTTTTAAATTTTATTTATTTTAAATGACCACTGGAAACTTAACAAATTGGACTTTATATGTGCTGTCCTTCCATTACATCCAGGAATTAGTATAGAGAAGTTGTAAGGAAAAATCAGGTGGGTCTGTGTTCACACAAGTGAGTAACTACTAAAGGACTTCGGAAAATGTTTATGTTACCAGTGGCTCATGGCTGACAAGGAATTTGCTGTAGTACAGATATTGCTCCATTAACAACAGAGCTGCTTCCGCAGAGATAAGGATGTGGTTTCAGTGTGTTAAAGTCAGGGAAGAACATGGTACAGTGTCACTCTGAATAGGGAGGTAGGTAAAAATCTTTGTGAAACAGCCTTGCTCTGACAACATGACTTTTATTTAAATGTTCATTAGTTCCGAGCTCGGCAGGGATGCCAGCTGCTGTGGCGGTGGCTGGCGCGGTTGCTGTGCAGGCCTGTGTGCCGCCCGTGTCCCTGGTGCCTGCGCTGCACAGGCCAGTTGCTGGGAAACCCTCCTGCTCCTGCCGCAATTACAGCACGATCAGCGCACCTCCTTTGTGCTGCAGCGAATGGCAGTAAAATGTATATGCTTCAATCATTTTTGAAGGGATGTGTTCCAAGAAGAAGAAATGCTGTGCATATAGGTGGCTCAGCTATGCAGGTGATGCAATGTGGCTTTGGGTTTTCTTGGGGCCGGTAGAGGATTTAGGGAGGGGAACCACCTTGCCAGTTCAGTTCCACCACTGCCTTTTGTGCTTGGAAAACACCAAGGACTTAGGAATTTAATGAAAAGGTACAGTGGCGTGATTATCAGTGGATACTTGCCAGAAACAAGACATCTCTTAAAAAAGACCAGCGTGCCCCAACCCCAAACTCCAGCTGATAAATCTCATGGGAAGAATTCAAAAGCTAGACAGGTTTTTACTTTTTTTGAAGAATATAAAGGGAATCCAGTGTGAGAGGGGTGTAAAGAGCAACATGCAGTCAGGTTCCCATAGAGGGGAAATAGCGTGTCTGAACAGCCCAGCTTTGGCCTCCCGGCCCTGTCAGCTGATGAACCACAGGCTCTTCCGCGCAGAGCAGAATGTGGATTTGTGAAGGACACGTGCTGTCTATTTCTGGCCTGCTGCTACTGCACAAACACCTCTTTATCCCTACCCAGAAAAATGATTTGGGCAATTATTATAGCCAGGGGCTTTGTTTGTACTGAAGGATTGATCAGTGGTTCTTTAGTATTGCATTGACTGTGGTTGTGCCCTGTGAGCACTAACTTTCTGTTGACACCATTTACTCGTTGTGAGAAAGCTCCAAAGCACTTTGGATGTTTGAAGTGGGCACTTCCAGTGAAGTATTATAAGCTTGCTATCAGTTTCATTAAGAAAAACATAGTCCATGTCATGCCAGTAACTCTCCAACCCCCTAAAAAAATAAAGCTTAAGATGATGCTTGGAGTTCATGCCTCCTTTGCAAAGGAAAAATGGACTGTAATTCTGTCCAAAGGTTTCTGGTGACTTTCTGATTTTCTTGAATTTGAGTTGTTACTGGAGTCCAAAAGATCAGAGTCTTCAGTGCAGTTTACAGTGTGCTCATCCTTATGTCACTGCAGGTTAGGGTGAAATCAAGTGAAATACTGCATTGCTGTGTAGTAGTCCTGGGCGAGAGAACAGGGCTTTTGGGATGCTTCTGACTGGTTGGAAATTTCTCAGAAACTCACATTCTATTGTAATATATTGATAGATTTTACAATGCAGTCAGATTTACTGAGTGCTAAGAAGTAGCTCTGTTGCAGTCAGTATTGTATAGTGCTTAATATTTAAGATTTTATTTTCCTAATGAAAATACTTCCACTTTTTTTCCAACTGTGATGATTTAAAATTGTACTAAATAAACTGTTACCAACAAGCTTATTGCAATAACTCTGAAAGTGCTAATGAGATGACACTATATGGTGAGGTGATACACAAACACTTAGAAATGCGCAGTGTTTGTATCAAAGGAGATATAGTTGAAATTGATGCAAAATGTAACAACTGAAAATTAGTACTAGGATTAAGGGGGGAGGGTGCAAGAATAAGTTTAAAAGGTAGTTTGGTTCATCAGTTCCCACAACTGAACTCTGACATTGCAGAAATATTTTTTCGCTGTTACTGATGTGGGAGAGGTATAGTGCAAGAATTGATCTGAACCAAGGTCTGAAGTGCAAGATCTGATTTGCATCAGTCGATTTGCGTGAGTTGTCAGTCCAAAATCTGGCATACCTGTCTTCATTGCTGTTGCTAACAGGATCTTGTGAAGACATTTTAATTAGGAAGAAAAGAGCGGGGGGGAAAGGAGAAACAAAGCAAGGACGACACTGGGCCTGTGGTTATCATAGTAACAGTGCTTTGCTTTCTTGGTAACATTATGGTCACACGCCTTCCCTGTGAGCCAGGATTTCATGCCTCCACCTCAGAGTCCACCTGCATCATGAGCAGCTGGTACTTTTTCTTTTCTTCCCCCCCCTTCCAAACAGATAGTGGCCGGTAGCCACTGCCATCTCTGTGCTGGTTGACCGTGTAGTCTGTGCCTGGGACTTGTAGCGCACTGGGAGCGAGCTGCAGACACAACATCATCCCTTGGTACAGTAGCCTGAGCAGGTCCTGAGCAAGTAGTGCTGGTGCTGCCGAGAACCACCGCTGCTACTGTTCTCCTCTAGCAGCTGCTTTATTACTATAACGGATTTCAGCTGGGTTTCAGACCAGTAGCTCAGATGTCTGCTAAAAAATGTCTTTCAGTAGGAAACATTTGAAGGGAGCAAGTGCTGTATCAGTTCTTAGCAGTAATGATTCCTTCTGTTGTTCCATTGTTTATTCTAGGGGACCCCTTCATTCTTAGGGCTTGATGCATTTAATTCCATGCTAGTATTAATGAAAGTTAATTGCCTTGCAAATTTCCTGCAAATTGCACTTCATTCCAAATTATGAAGAGATCAGTGTCAAATACCTTATTTGATATGACAGCTTTTTTGCTGCAAGTAAATCTTTTCCTACAAAAAGTAGTGTTCTAATAAATAGCTCTGTCTATTTCTTCTGACAGTTAATTTTCTGCATAGTTGCAGATTTAATACATGTGGGTTATTCAGGTTAGGTCTGAATCATGACAGAATAATAGCTTTTGTGAGTAGAAACAGATTAAAAAAATAGACATTATTACTTATCCTTAGCAGGACTAGTTTCAGGCTGTTTGCCTGCTACTTGGTGACCAGGAAAGGACTCACTTGAATTGTTTCCTATTACATTGTTATTTTTAAATGGAAGAACTATTGCTGTTTCCATTGCGTGTGTCCATATAGACAAAAAGCCTTAGTTCTGCTGTGTCAGTGTTCTGTAGCAAGACGTTTTTATATGGCGTGTGACTGTACAAAAATGCTGGAAGAGCACACGAAGTCTGCAAGGCAGGGTAAGCCAATAACCCAGAGAAGGGGTTTGTATCATGCTATTCTTGTAGAGTCATGTATGTATGTAAAAGACATATATGAACAATAGTGGTTGTTTTCATCCCAGACTCTCCCTCACATTTGCTTATTTTTATACTTCTAATTTATCTTTTGGAGAACAGAATGTAAAGGATTTCTACTTGTTATAAAGATATTGCAATGAGAATTAAAAATAGAAAAAAGTAACATCCTATTAATCCTAAACCTGCAATTTACTTGTCACCTGTATTTGTGCAAATGGTTTTGTTTCATGTTGCTGCTTGTATAATGAATATATTTTCCCATTTTCCTGAAGTGTGCTGATTCACGGAGAAGTCAGATACTTGATGACGCATCATTCAAATAATCTTATGTAGTAAAAAGCAGATACTGCAGAAAACCTTCATTAGAATTTGCTATGAAAATCATTCGTATTCTATACCTCTCTATATGTGTGTGTATATCCTGTTCCATTGTAATATTTCAATGTAACCCAAATTTCCTAAATAAGAAATTGGAGGGGATGGGGGGAGTCTTAAACACAAGAGAACTACTGTTCAATTCAGCATATTTAAGAAGAGATTTTATGTTAAAAGATGTGGCAAGCTTGTATATAAATGGGGGCCTTTGCTGACCTCTGTCGGACAAAGAATTATTTGCAGTTTTAGAGAGCTCTTCTGTGCAGTGCATCTCTGGAGAAGTGTTCTCTCTAAATTCTGAAGGAAAAGATCACTGAAACTCTCTTCCCTTAAATACTATAACATGACTCCAGGTAACTTAATTCTTTTCACTTGCTGTTATGACGTTATTAGTGACAAAGAAAACTGCTCTGCCTTGTAGCAAAGTGTTGGGTCAGGAGGGAGTAGGGAGCATTTTGCATTTCTGGCTACAAGGCATTTTGATGAAGGAAGAAATGTGCTCTTGGCAGTTAACAAAAATGTGGCTTTAGCAACTGGGAGGAAGTTCTTGTTCTGCTGTTATCTTTACTCTTTGGGGATCATATCTGCTGAAGCACTCTGAGCATATTGCAGCTATCCCAGTGTCCTCTCTGGACATCTTACTTGTTTTTCTCAACTCACGAGAATTTAAATTGGTCTTTCCTCCAAAACTCGTGCTATTATTACTTTGCCTGTCAATCAAGCCTGGAACAGAGAGTTAATTTTACACATCTCCTTCATCTCATCCACAAAATTCCCTTTGCAGTATGTCTTAAGATGCATCTTTTTGTGTTCTCATAGCTAAAACTGCATCAATCCTCAACTTCGAAGTGATAAGTTTAAGTATGCCTTTGATTATACTTGTGGCCAGTACATGTCCGTCATTAAACCATGTATGTTGACTCTCCTGGTGTGATCTGAGAAAATTGAACTTGGAGACCCAGATTGATAGGAAGATGCTGTAACTGTTGTACAATTTGATGTTGTTTCATGTATTGCTTTGCAGCAACTAATAAAAGTACTTTCGAAATAAGAAAGTATTCAAGTGCAAATATTTGAGAAGCCTCAAACTTAACTAAAAAACAGTCTGTGTACTTCTGCGAGTATCCAAAATGATTTCTTGTGCTGTAACTCTGAAAATTTTAATCTGTTTTTCAGGATATTCACATTGTACAGCAAATCTTTGCCACTAGACTTGGCATGTCGTGTGTGGGATGTGTTCTGCCGTGATGGAGAAGAGTTCTTATTCCGTACAGCTCTGGGAATATTAAAACTTTTTGAAGATATTTTGACCAAAATGGACTTCATTCATATAGCTCAGTTTTTAACAAAGCTACCAGAGGACTTGCCTTCGGAAGAATTCTTCACATCTATTGCGGCCATTCAGATGCAAAGTAGAAACAAAAAGTGGGCTCAGGTAAAGAGAATGTTGATCTTTGATAACACATGACTACCATCCTAATGAAAATGGGGTTTGGCAACATCTGGAAGATAGTTTTAACAGAGCTAGTGTTTGATTTTACAGGTAGGTAGGACTCAATGTAGCTCACTCAATGGTTTTAGTATACATTCAGATGAGTTGGATTCCTTGAGCTTTTCTGGAAAGGGAGACATCAGGCAACATTCAAAATTGAAACGTTTGGTGGAGTCGATGATATGACTTTTAAAATGTATTAATTACAAAGGCTACTAGCAGCATTACAAATTGATATTTAAAAGCATAAATTCAGTCTTTGGGAGATGCTGACAATTTGTCGAGACACATCATCATACAGTCATTATCTTAATATCCTTGAGGATCCAGTCTGCCTAATTTTGGGCTGTAGAGAATTGACTACTCTGATTTCTTCCCTGGATTTTTGCACTGAAGCCTTTACTTCAAAAATTGTAGTCTCATCACTGTAAGTCAAACTAAATCCCAGCTTTAAAGAATTTACCTTCTGGTTTTGGTCATAAGTTGCTAGTACCGATTCAGCTTTGTTTCTGTCCCTAAGAACATTTTTCAGCCAGCAATGGCTCTACAAGTAATCTCCTAGTCTTGGTCCTCGTTCCGGTGGCTCACTTTCTTTGAACATGTCTTGTGTGGACGAGGATCACATACCAAATCGATTCTCAGTCTACTGCTGCTTCTTTTGCAGAGAAGGGGAGACAGTGGTCCTGTTCTGCCAGGTACCCCAAGTTATGGTCTTGCTTAACCAGTGGTTTTCAGTCGGTGACACCTGTGGAGGTTTAGTGCTGATTATCATACCAGGAGGACTCCTTCAAAGTACTCTAGCCCAAATAACCTTCCTCAGTCTCATCAGCTTCGTTCAGACTGCTCTGGAATGTCTGATTGTTTTCACTTGTTGTGGTGAAATGAATGAAAAAATGCTGTTGAACTGTGGTGCAGATAGATCTTAAGACACAGCACACCGTAGGTTGGTGTTGGCTGACCTCTTGCCTGTCTTGGCTTCTGCACCGAGCGGCTTTCTTCACCAGATAGCTCCATTGCTGAGTAAGTTTCCATCAAGAAAGCCTCTTCACTCGCTAGCCTGCCGTCCTTTACCAAGCCAAAGTGGGTAGGGGCTATGAGTTTGCTCACATATGCACTTAGCAGGTACTTACTGAGGTACCACTATTAGAACCAACCTAGAAACATGAACAAGACAAAGAGTGTATGGGATTATGTTTTCTATTATTAAGATGCTACCTGTGGTGACTACCTGCCTCTCTTGAAGTTTTTAAAATTCGCCAGGATGAGTCTGGATTCAGAAACCTGAACTTTGCTGTTCCAGGGCAGACAGGCTTTTGGTAGTGTGTGACTTGGTTGCACAGGTGGACTCGTAGCAGCGCTGGGGCGGCACGCACCCACACAGCGTGCTTGAAGTCTGCCTGCAGCTGGGATGCTTCTTAGCTGGATAATTATAGTTGTAGGAGTCAGATGCTTTGCTGTAGTATCCATGTGTTTTCTGTAGGGAAACACCTTTTCAAAGTAGCAAAATAAATGTCCATTGTGATGGACATTACCGTTAAGATAAACTCTATGTGGACTGACTGACCAGGGACACTGGTTGCCAGAGAATGCAGAGTGTTCTTGAGCTTAGAAAAGTGGGCTTTGTGTTCCCATCTCTAGCATCATCTTGTTTAGTTACAGTAATCATACTGCATAAGTAAGCAGCAGAGCTTGAGGTACCACTTCTTTGTAGGGAGTATGTTTGGTCAAATTCAGCTGCACATCTCAGCAGTGGGTGCATTTGGCACTCAGGAAAACATCTGCTCACTGAACCTTTCGCCTTGCTGTACCATGGTAACTATGGTCTTGGTATCCTGTGGGTCACATTCTGGTATCATGATGATATAGGTAGGGCCTGGTCTAAAATGTTATGGGCTCCTTATGAATCTGAATCCCATGGTCCTGGTTCCCTCATCAGACAGGCCGGTGTGTATTTTTCATCTTACTCCATTTTGCATCATTGACAACGTGATCAGGAAACTAAAGACTGAAGGAGTCCGGATAAATCACAGGCATGGCACTTCTGAGAAGAATTACTCTGGTTATCAGTATAGGAAACCTGCAAGCCCTATTTTCTGTCTGGAATTAACCTTCAAAGAACTCCAGGGTACTGCGCCAATACAGCCTTAGTCTGAGATGTGAGTGGCTGTCGTTACACTTTGTCATCAACAGCAGAGAAATAGAGATGGTAGAACAGACTGGACTGTGGGCTTAGCATTTCTGTCATCTGTGTGCTCCAAATCTTAGCTCCATAAAGTTTTCCAAATAACTAAAGAATCTGAGCTCTATTAGTTGGCTTGATGTCTATGCTTTTCTGCGTACGTGTTTTTCTGTAATTGTCCGAATCTTTAAAGAGGTTTATTTCTACCAAGGACATTGTTATTATGGCACTTGAAACTCTCAGAAGCCCATGTGATTGAGTAGCTGCTGATTTACCCTGAAACTCTGTGAAGAGGACCTTACTGAAATCTCTGCAGCTCTAGAAACTGCCCAACAGCCAGCCAGCTGTGGCTCTGTTCAGAGCCACGATGAACTCTTCTGTTGCAACAGCCATGGATGCTTTTGCATTGAAGCAGTTGAAGCGTAGTCAGTGTTGTGTGATTGCTCTGTGAGTGATTTAGCCCCAGCTGCTGTTAACTCAGATGGCACAGAGGTTGCTTTGAAGTCAGAGAGAAACCAGCAGGCTTACTTGTAACTGCAGTTATTTGAGATGAAATGGCCCTCAATACGTTCAGTTCCAGGGTGATTCTTGGGGATGCTGCTGGACTTCTTCAGCAAACTATAGGGCAGGAAGCGTGTTAAGCAGCATGAGAAACTGGCGATCATTGTGCTCTCTACATGAGGGCTAATGAAATGGAATTGTGCATTGGATAATAGGAAATAAACATTTTCAGTGTGGAGGCAAATGCGGACTTTTTGCTTCAGAAAAAGATGTAAGCAGCTCTGGAGACAGTGATGTGCTCTAGACAAGCACCAGTCAGTGCTAAGGTAATTCTGGTCTGAACTCTTAGATAATATCACACAGCTCAGGCTGCTCACTTGCCGTGTTTTCAGACAGACCATTTATCTTGAGAATCATACCTTCTCCTCAGGCACCGTCACTTAATAGTACTAGACTTGTGTAATCTTGGTAAGAATTTCATCTCCAGGCTTCATAAGTGTGTGTTGGGGGAGAGTGAGTTTAAACCGTTGTTAAATCCATTTGTATCCATGCCACAAGGACTCACGGGAGTAGTCTCCATCAGTGGAGAGGTTTTGTAAATTAATAATAATAAATTTAATATTTAAAAGTTAAAATAGTGCTGCTCAGAGATAATTAAATTGGAAACTCTTCAGACAATTACTTATTCAATAGCTTTTTAAATCTAATACTTTTTTTTCTCTCTTATTCCTCGAAATGTCTAGATACTGGCTGCTCTGCAGAAAGATAACCGGGAGATGGAAAAAGGAAGTCCTTCGCTTAAACATTGAATTATGGTTGCCTCCAGTGACTCGTGGACAAAGAGCTAAAGTGGCAGAAGTATTGAGTACGGTTTGACATGTATGAGCCTACAAATCAAAGTGTTATTTCAGAGTTTGTTTGGTAGTATGATAGCCTTAAAGGGGAGAGAGGAAAAAAGAGGAGGGGGCAAATCCGGGGGATAAAACCCTTATAAGTGAAACCTAGGCTTAGCCTTAAACTTTTAGTGGAATGAGCATTTGCTGTGGACAGTGTTACACATTCTGTACTTCTGATGAGGGCAGTGAAACTAAACAATATTAAGGTGGTTTTTTTAAGGTTTTTCTTTGATCTTTTGAAAGACTGGACAGACATTCAGCAATGTCAGTTGCTTTGAGAGCTATTGCCCAGTTTCATTCTTAGACAGGATCTACTTTCCATACCCGTAACAGAACCTGGATCTGAGTTTTAAATAGCTGGTGCTGGAATTTGTAGTTAAATGATGTAAGGACCATTTCTTTAGAAATGCTTCTTGTTTTATAGGTTGTGGGTCCCATTTGCCAAAGAAATCATGTAGACATAGAATTACATTCCATTCTTTCAAAACTTAAGTAGAAAGTAAACGCAGAGGTCACGCTAGCAGTGCAAAACCAGTTCTTCTTCAAGATGCCTTGGAGATTTGTGTTTCCAATCTGGATGCATGTGGAAGACGTTCCATTAATCAGATTAGATTCCAAACTCACTGGGGGGTTTCTAGTATTAAGCTGGCATCATTTCTCAGTTGTATTCTCTTTCCTTTGTTAAAAGCCAGGGTGAAATTATGCTAAATGTGTGTTTCCATGACCCCCTCTTGTGGGACAGTGCCGTTTTGCTTACCAGCTACTTACTCCTGTGCCGTCTCTCCAGTCATGCTGATAAAACTGAGGGCTGAGCAGATGAATTGAGAAATGGTTAAAAGCAATTTTTATAGTTACTTTAAATCCAGCTCTGCTCACTGGCAAAACTGAGGAGGAAGGGTGTAGGGGAGAAGTTTGGTGAGTCAGCCTTGCTGCTGAAAATAAAAGGTTGTGTGGGATCTCCTGAAGCCGCTGCTGCCACAGTGGGAAAGCATGACGTGGAGCTGATCTGTATGTAGTGACAAGTGAAAGAAGTTTATTGGGAAATGCACCAGATAAATACTACCAAAGCTGTTGTTTCCTAGTGTTTTATCCAGCCTCTAATATGTGGGAGCAAGTTACAGAGAGGGCAAACTGTGGCTGTGTAATTCTGTTATACAGCTTAGATCCCCTCTGCACTCAGATCAATGTTGAACTGTAAATCATGAGTGCCTCTGATTTACAAGAATGTTTATTGCATAATGTATAGTGTAAAATCTATTTTATAAATAATGAAGATCGCTGAAAAGGGAAACTAACTGAAGCAATATTTGTGTTAACTGTAAAGAGGCATTACTAAAACCTCTAGCTGTATGGTCAGCTGTTCCCAATGCTCTTTAGTCTGGTTTATGCTGATTAATTTGGCATTGTCTGAATTTAAAAAATGAGAAAAATAGTTGTACACTGCTCAACTCAAAATACAATATAAAGGACTGTAGGACTTAATCAAAATACTGTCCTTCAGTACAAACATTGTTTCTGCGAGGGGCAGTTTGACTGTACTATTAAAAGAGTGAGAGCAAGATTCCCTGCTGAGGACTCCTGATCACTTTGGAAGATGAGTAATGCAAATGCAGCGTGCAGGTCTGATACCTCCTGGGCCTCTTTTCCTGTCCGGTTTGTCTACCTGGCGTAGTGGATGGGCTTTTTTGATGGCCGTCTTAATTCCTCCGTAAGACTTCTAGGTCATCACTTACTGAAAACAGACATCGAGATGTTGATGTGAAACAAATGTTAGTTCTCCCAGAATTTGTAAACCTTTGTTCCTTCGATGACCGGTACTTGTATTGCTACACTGCTATGAGGTGCAATAGAAAGCTGGAAGGTCACTAAGTGTTTTTTAATAGTACTTTTTCTATTACTACAACAAATATGCCTTTCCATGAAGGTTATGAGAGGCCTACAATCTGAAACATTTGCACTATGCTTTTAAATGATTTATTAAACACATAGACAGCTTTTCCTCAGTACACAGTTTCAGGTGGTACTGTAACTGGCTTTGTGATTTGAGTCTTCATTGCACCTACATTTGTATTTCCTTTTAAACCAAGTCTGCAAGTCTGGCTCATTTGTCTGGTTAAAATGCAGTCTTTTGCTACTAGGTATCTTTGCAGCCATCCACAGCCTGTTCTCCTTTTTCTCTTCTCAATAAGATGTTGAATGTAACAGTGAAAATGGGCATAGCTGGGGGAAAAAGGCCTGCTGCAACACTTGTGCACTGTTTGTTACTTGCAAATGTAATTATTTTGTTCTGTGATTTGATCTTTCTGTTCTTAGAAGATGTATATATTTTCTAAATGATTTCTTTGTGTATATAAGGTATGTTCTTTAATGAAGAAAAGCAATGCAATAAGGAGCTTTGCACAGTTTGTTTTCAAACTAAATACATTTGGGAAAAAAAAAATAATCTGCCTAAGGATGCAGTTGTTCCAACTTCTCTGTAACTTGATTTGAAGGTAACGCTCGAATTCTGATAAGAAGATGAGTTGTAAGGGCATAGAATTACTTGCCACTGAGCTTTTTAAGTTTGTTGCAGCATACCAAATCTCTTAATTAGCCATTAAGGAAGATTGCTGTGAAAAATTCAGGGATTGCATAAAAAATTTTGACAATTTTATTGTTCAGGTGCTTGAGAGTATCTGTAACAAGATGCATGAGATTTTCTTTCATTGAGCAAGTGTCCCCATCAAACAAACTTTATTTTCTTCCTGGATTTAAGGAAAAATAAAAATGCTGCAATACATCTTAAGTCTGCAACTACCTACCAGTGTACATAGAGCAGATCAGAGAAACCAGGAAACATCAACCAGGTTTGGAATTCTGTACGACCTGCACTTTATAATAAAGCCGTTTTGCAACTTCAATCAGCAATCAGTCATTAATGTTATTTCATTTAGTGAAGAATTTCATCTGGGAAAAAAAAAGGTACCTTGTAACAGCTTATTTTTCAAAAAAAGTAGAATGACATACAGAGAACTGTTGATACATCCCCCGTACATCGTGTTTAAATTGGTTTTATGTAGTTATCAAGTTTGTTTTGTTTAGATATGTGTATCAAACTGGAACTTTTTTCAACTGTAAATATATGGTTTTGTTAAATAAAGTCATGTAAAGTTATCTTAATCACCTATCATCAGTGTGGTTTGGAATTTAAAAATTCAAGTACGTGTCTGTTTCTTCACAGGCTTCTGTAGCAGTTTTTGTCTGTCTGAAATCTGGACTTCAGGACATTTAAATATTGCAGGTGGAAGATTTTTTTCATGCTGCTTTCCAAGTTCTCATGTTAAAATACTTGTTATAGTACAGGTGACATTTAGAAGATTTGATACTTAATGCTGTCCGTGGTTCAGTCAATTTCATACACCTTTCTCTGAACTAGATCTGAGATCTAATAAATTTCTTATTAAAAACAGACGTGAATACATCTTTGTGAGATGCACAGAACTCGGAAGTGCCTGGATACCTTATCCTTTCTACGTTTTAATGTAAGAAATCTTGGTTTATTGGAAGTTTCATAATCACAAGGTATTTTTGTGCTCATCTTAAGGCACTATTTTTTTGATTCTTACATAGACATAACATCAGAGAGTAAAGTGGAGAAGTTTCCAGTTGCTTACTTAACTGACAAAAGGTTAAAGCACCAAGTAGAAGATAAAAAAAAGCAGAGAGAAGACAGTACCTGTGCAACAGGACTAGGTGGGGAACGTTGTCAAAGACTTGGCTGCCACGGTTCTAGTTCCTCTGGTAAACACGTCTCTCCCTTCCTTGTACCAAAGTATTTTACTGTTTGATTTGCTGGATTATAGAATGTAAAATCAGAATTGCTTTCAATAAGGCTATACCAATTTGATACCAAGAGAGTTTTATGTTGTATACATTACAGGAGTTGCATACAACTGTTCAAAACTAGATTTACTTTTCCTTAGCTGTTTTCCTGGAACTAATTCCGGTCTGTTGGAAGAGAAGTGAAATACTTCCCTGCATGCAGGCACATGCGATTAGGAAATAAAGAGACTTTTGTCTTTACTGCTTCCTGACGAAATGTCTGCCTATATTTATAGGACAAAACTAGAAAAATCTTTGACCTTCATCCCCATGGTGCTTTGGAAAGCCAGGGTAGCAGTGGGCAGTGTCAACAGCTCAGCGCTGTCCTGGAGACAGTGTGTGAAGTTTAAGCAAATACCTTAGTAGTATTTGTTTCCAGTAGAAATAATTCAGTTCAGGGAATACACGATCACATATCCTTATTTGCTGTCTACATTCTTGCCTTTTCCAGATGTCAAATACGCATCAATCAAAAGCATCTAAGACTTAGTTTCCCTCGTCCTCCTCCCTTAGTCTACATTTGTTGCTTGATGGTGTTGAAGAAGCTAAAGGAAGGTTTATTTGCCTTAAGCCAAAAGCAGCAAGAAGTGTAAGAACTTTCCTGGCAGGAATTTGCAAGAAGTTAAATCAGGTAAAAGTAACTGCTCTTTGGGAGATGATTGCTGATCAACCTTAATTATTTACTGAAAACAGTTTTGTGGAGCACCAGGAGGCTACTCAGCTTGTGCAATAGCTACTCTTGCAGCAGGAGAAGAGCTCACATTTGGTAATGGTTTATGATGAAAGGTACTGATTTTGGTGTCTTCTTTTTAAAGAAAATGGTTGGCAGTTATGCTTGTAACTGCAAAAAGTTTTTGCATGTTAGTTGTGTAATGTAATGTCTCTTCATGAGCAGAGCGTGTGAGCTGCTGGAGATACAGAGTGCTCGAGGTGTGGGCAGAACAAGAGCCTGCTCTGTTCCACTGTGTTTATGCAATAGTTCCACAGAACTGGAAGGACCTTAGAGGATATACAACCAAACTGCTCCTGTGTGATTGGAGAAAGAAATTACTCTTCTCTCATTTCCCTATGACACAAGAACAAGATTTAAACCTTCAGTAGTGTAATAACCACTTCAAGTATGTTTGTCTTTTAAGTATCCAGGCAATTCAGAAAACCCAGTTCAGAGATGATTTAAAAGATGCAGCAAATTCCTAGAGATGCCTTTTTGTAAGTTTATCTACTTTTTATCCCTATAGAAGTGTATTCAGTGACTTGCATAGTTCATTTAAATGCATGTGCAACTTAGTTTGGAACTAGAGCCAGCAGCTCAGATAAATACTCGTCCCACGGGGTGTAGTTCCAGCCTGTCGTAGAAAACTGTGGATGCCACTCCTGCTCTTTCCCACGGGGTTGTGGCTTCTTTCCTGCAAAATTCACAGCCTTTGAACACTTAAGTCTGAGCTTTTAATACCCAACTCTGACTACCAAAAATGGGACTAAAGGTTGCTGGTCTCTCTAGGCAAAGTATGACACACAGAAGTTAACAATTAACTGAAGTAGGGCTGATTGAATAACTGGGTCCATCAGCTGGTGGTGGTCTGTAAGGCACCTGCAAAGGCTGCGGTTCCTTCAGTGATGGGAACATACCCTATGGTGAGCTCCAAAATTTTACTGGCCTGTAATGTTTCTATATTCTTGACATCCATCTCATACCTTTGAGGGAATAGAGTGCACTGTCAACAAGTTTGCTGATGACACCAAGCTGGGAGGAGTGGCTGACCCGCCAGAAGGCTGTGCTGCCATCCAGAGACCTGGACAGGCTGGAGAGTTCGGCACGGAAAAATTCAATTAAATATAACAAGGGCAAGTGGAGCGTCTTGCATCTGGGTAGGAACAAGCCCAGGTTCCAGTGTAAGTTGGGGAATGACCTGTTAGAAAGCAGTGTAAGGGAAAGGGACCTGGGGGTCCTGGTGGACAGTAGGATGACCATGAGCCAGCACTGGGCCCTTGTGGCCAGGAAGGCCAATGGTACCTGGGGTAGATTAGAAGAGGGGTGGTTAGTAGGTCGAGAGAGGTTCTCCTTCCCCTCTACTCTGCCCTGGTGAGACCACACCTGGAATATTGTGTCCAGTTCTGGGCCCCTCAGTTCCAGGAGGACAGGGAACTGCTGGAGAGAGTCCAGTGCAGAGCCATGAGGATGATGGAGTGGAGCATCTTCCTTATGAGGAAAGGCTGAGGGAGCTGGGGCTCTTTAGTTTGGAGGAGACTGAGGGGTGACCTCATTAATGTTTATGAATATATAAAGGGTGAGTGTCACGAGAATGGAGCCAGGCTCTTCTCGGTGACAACCAATGATAGGACAAGGGGTAATGGGTACAAACTGGAACACAAGAGGTTCCACTTAAATTTGAGAAGAAACTTCTTCTCAGTGAGGGTGACAGACACTGGAACAGGCTGCCCAGGGAGGTTGTGGAGTCTCCTACTCTGGAGATACTCAAAACCCACCTGGACACCTTCCTGTGTAACCTCATCTGGGTGTTCCTGCTCCAGCAGGGGATTGGACTGGATGATTTTTCGAGGTACCTTCCAATCCCTGACATCCTGTGATTCTGTGACCTTAAAAATAATGCTACAATAGCAACAACAAGAGCTGCAGGATATGTATCGCACAGTTGCTGGTTGCCATGGGGAATGGGAGTTTAAAGAATGTATCATTTTGAAAGGCGAAGCTGATTCCTGTAAGTAAAGCTCTGTGAGCAAGGGGTAATGATTGTAAACTAAAATAGGGTAGATTTAGACTAGATACAAGGAAGAAATTTTTTATGGTAAGGGTGGTGAAACACTGGCCCAGGTTGCCCAGAGAGGTGGTAGATGCCCCATCTCTGGAAACATTCAAGACCAGGCTGGATGGGGCTCTGAGCAACCTGATCTGATTGAAGGTGTCCCTGTTCATTGCAGGGGCGTTGGACTAGATGGCCTTTGAAGGTCCCTTCCAACCCAAGCTATTCCCTCCCCTTTCTCTTCAACCTTTTTTTTTTTTTTTTCTGGAATTCTGGTACACTATAGTACAGCAGTGCAGAGGGGGCTGAAAGAGTGATGGGCTTGTACCGGTCTTTACATCATCACACGCCATGAATACAGAGGACAAGGCAGTGTACCGTCTAAAACTGTAGAAGCTGAAAGACCAAAAAGCTTAAAACTATAGTTTGGAGTAATAAGATTTATGTATATATTTATATTATGAAAATAGTTCTTTAAGTAATTAACCTTTCTTCTTGTGCACCACCAAGGCAAACTTGGGAGCCAAGTATATTTTCAAAATGGGTGAGTGGTTTGGTGCTTCTGTAGCACAGTAGCTGTGAGTCATGTCAGGTATTGACACTAAGCTGCTCTCCACTTCTCAGCCACATCTCTGAAAATCCCCCTCACCGTGTGCCCAGAGACAGGTGTCTTTATTGTACAGATGAAGTTGATATATTCCAAAATTCACAGAGAGGGTGACAGGATCAGGATTTGAGTTAGGGTGTGGTGAGTGCTCTGCTTAAGCAGTATTGCCGTGATCTTAAGGGACTGAATACTAAGATGGTTTTCTAACAGGATAGGCTTTTGGCTGTAGCTTTTTGTTTGTTTAAGATAGGCATATGTATATGGCTTCATCCAAAATAAGTAACTACTGTAATCTCTTCATTGAATGCATTGAATACCGACACATCACGTGGAAAAGGCTTTTTCAGGAGTGTGGTGTGGTATATTCCCCAGGGCTTACCAAAGAGACGCATGTTAAAATGGGAATGATAGAAAAGAAATAAACAAAGGAGTTTTCCATATGTTCTTTTCTTCAGTTGTCCTCAGCAAGAACAGAGTAATTGGCTTTCTTGATCTTTTTCTGAATTCCCCTACAGGTAACGATTAGCCCAGCATGGTGACGTTTTAGTGTTTCTAATTGCTGACTTAGCAGCTCTTCAGCATCCACCTTCTCCTCAAAGTCCCGAAGCAGTATCTCATTTCCAAGCAACCCACATTGCTGCTGCAATTTCAAATTGAGTTTCCGCAGTCTGTCTCTGGCCTGTTTGCTTTTGGTCAGAATGTCTCTCTTCTGTGCCAAGTCGATCTCAATGTCCATCAGTTCAGCCTTTCTGCTTGCATTATCAGCTTCCACAAACTGTAGTTTTTCCCTGAACTGGCTAAGAATATGTACTGCATTTGCTACCTTCTTTTTGAGCTTCAGGATTTCATCACTGAGGTCATCAACCCTTTTGCTGTGTTTCTGATTCTCTTTCTTCATTTGCTCTAAGTCCACAAAAGGCTGACCCTCCGCCTCTTCTGCCTGAGCTTTTAAGGTGGTTTCAAGGTTTTGGATTTCATGCTTCAGCTTGATGTTTTCCACACGGGCCTAGAGGAGTAGAAATAAAAGAAGAATTACTCTATTTCTTTAATCTTTGCCTTGCCAGAGAAGAAGTGACTCCATTTCAATTAAGTCATGATAATAATAAAACTGCAAGGGGAGAAAAGCATCACACATCTTCTGTTGTTTAATACTGAAAAGGTGCTTTTAGAGGAAGAAATTACCCTGTCTTCAACAAGAGGAAAAGGCCGGACTTGCAGCAATCTTTTTGATAAGAGAAGGCAGAGAAGGGACAGACGCCTGCAGCCACAGCTCCACCGGGGCCGTGCCCTCACCTCCCGCACTCGCCGTTCCTTGTCCCACTCCCTGTCCTGGATGTGTGCCGCTGCCTTCGCTGCCGCATCCCCGCCCAGCTGCCGGCAGAGGCTGGACACGGTCACCGCCTTCTTGCGGGCCTGGAAGACGGTCCACTCGGCCTGGGCCCGGGACTGCCGCTCCTCGCCGGCCCGCTCCCGGACCTCCAGCCTGCCCCGGCAGTCAGCGGCCACCAGCTCCCGCTGCTGCCGCAGCTCCTGCAGCCGCCGCAGGAGTTGCCCGTACAGCTGCGCCGAGCCCCGCTCTGCCCTCGGCCGCCGCGCTCCCTGCCGCAGCCGCAGCAGCTGTGCCAGTCGCATCTGCAGGCGGGAGCTGGCCTGCCGCAGCCGGTCCCGCTCGCCCGACAGCTGCCCGTACTGCTCCAGCAGCTCGTCCCGCTCCTGCCGCTCCTCCTCGTTCTCCTCCGCGGAGTCCTCCTGTCCGCCCCCTTGCTCGGCTCCCCCGGGGACGGCCGGAGCCGGGGGAACCGGCGGTTCCTCAGCCGGCGGGGCGGGAGGCGCTGTGCTCGCCGACTCGTCCTCGCTGCTCGACTCCTCCTCCCCGGCACCGCCGGCTGCTGGCGCGGCCACCGACAGCCCCGGCGGTCCCGCCGCGACCTCTGGCTCTGACGGTTCTGACAGCCCCGGCGGCTCCTTCTCCTCCAGCGCCAGCTTCTCTGGCTCGCAGGGCCCGTCGAGCACCTCGGGCCCTGGCGGCTCCCCTGCGGCATCCGGGCTCAGCTTCTCCGGCTCTGCCGCCGCCTCCATGGCCGGACCCCTCCCTGCTTCCCCCGTTGCCCGGGCAACGGGACTCGGCTCTGGCGGGTGGCCCCGCCCTTCTCCCCGGGCGCCGGCTCGGCCCCGCCCCCTCGCTTCTGACCACCACTCAGCAGCGGGGTCGCTTAGGATCCCCTCTTCGATTGGCTGCCGGAAAGGGCAGAGGAATCCCTGTCGGCCAATCGTAGCTTTTGATTTGTTTCAATACCCCTCGCGCTCAGGCGCCTTGGCCCCATTGGCCAGGGATGGGAAAGGAGGGCCGAGCCCTCCACGTCCATTGGCTGTCCTTTTCGGGGCTCCGCCCTCCGGGCGCACGGCCATTGGCGCTGCCGGCGTCGGGGCGTGCCGGCGCGTGCGCGCGGGCGCCGGGCGGGCGGGGTAAGATGGCGGAACTGGGGAAGAAGTACTGCGTGTACTGCTTGGCCGAGGTGAGCTCCCTGCGCTTCCGCTGCACCGACTGCGCCGACATCGAGCTCTGCCCCGACTGCTTCTCGGCGGGCGCCGAGATCGGCCCGCACCGCCGATGGCACGGCTACCAGCTCGTCGACGGCGGCCGCTTCACCCTCTGGGGCGCCGAGGCCGAGGGCGGCTGGAGCAGCCGGGAGGAGCAGCTGCTGCTGGACGCCATCGAGCAGTTCGGCTTCGGCAACTGGGTAAGGGCCGCCGGGGGGGGCGGGCGGGGGAACGGCCCGTCAGGGAGCGTCCGGCCTTCACCTGTCCCCTCAGCCCCAGCTGCGCCGTCCTCCAGCCTGGCTGCGTGACGGGGCTTGTACCTCTTCTGCTTCGTGTTCCACCTTTTCCTTCAGTGTGTCACCGCTCTGCACTTGCCGCTTCCCTTCCGTGTCAGTATACGGCCAGGCTCCCTTTTCAAAAATAGCAGCGGAGACCGTCATCATTTGATTCATTAATTGTTAATTGATTAAGTTTTGCTTCATTAAACGTAAAGAAAGAAATTCTTTACGGAGAGGGTGGTCAGGCATTGGAATGTCTGCCCAGGGAGGTGGTGGACTCACCGTCCCTGGAGGTTTTTAAAGTGAGACTGGACATGGCACTTAGTGCCATGATCTAGTAAACAGACTGGAGTTGGACCAAGGGTTGGACTCGATCTCTGAGGTGTTTTCCAACCCAGTCGATTCTGTGATCCTGTGACTTTTTCAAAATATTAAGGCTTATGATCATTGTAGCTTGTTTTAGTTCTTAAATAACTAGAAAAGCATAAATACCATATTTTGTACTGTAAATACTACCTTTATTACTATATTGCTTTAAAAGTACTTCACTGATGCAATGTAAGTGAGAAAAATCCAAACAACTTAGTGATCTCAGTGCTGGTGTGGGACTTAGGAAGCTTCCTGGTGATGCTAAGTGGATTTTTTGAGCAAGCGATGGATGCTTAGGAGTCCCCACGTGGATCCTGTGTCTCGATGGCGTTCCTGTACCAGAGGATCTGACACAGCTCACCTCAGTGGGGTTTCTGGTGCTGTGTTCATGGCTTACATGCCCCTGTGCACCTGTCAGTACTTAACTGGGCCTAAAAATGCAGATCTGGTGGAAACCTGGCTCATTTCAGTATTGCCAGAAAAGTTTAGGTGTTGTGAGGGTTGGCTTTTGAGGGGCAGGGAACAAGACCGTGCTCTTACCTGAGTGAACATTATGCTGGAGGTGTCACGGGAATCGCTTTATGATTCGCCCTTATTTTCCATTTAGGAGGACATGGCTGCTCACGTGGGGGCATCCCGGACGCCTCAGGAGGTGATGGAACATTACGTGAGCATGTACATCCACGGCAACCTGGGCAAAGCCTGCATCCCTGACACCATTCCCAACAGAGTGACGGACCACACGTGTCCCAGCGGCGGCCCGCTTTCTCCCAGCCTCACCACGCCGCTCCCGCCGTTGGACATCTCGGTGGCCGAGCAGCAGCAGCTGGGTTACATGCCGCTGCGGGACGACTACGAGATCGAATACGATCAAGACGCGGAGACTCTGATCAGTGGCCTTTCGGTGAACTATGACGATGATGACGTGGAAATAGAGTTAAAAAGGGCTCACGTGGACATGTACGTCAGGAAACTCAAGGAGAGGCAACGGCGGAAGAACATTGCACGAGACTATAACTTGGTACCAGCCTTTCTGGGGAAGGATAAAAAGGACAAGGAGAAAGCTCCCAAACGAAAGATCACAAAAGAAGAGAAGGAGCTGAGGCTAAAGCTGAGGCCTCTCTACCAGTTCATGTCTTGTAAGGAGTTTGAAGACTTCTTTGAGAACATGCACAAGGAGAGGATACTTCGAGCAAAGATTCGGGAGCTGCAGCGGTATCGTCGAAATGGAATCACCAAAATGGAAGAGTCGGCAGAATATGAGGCAGCCAGGCACAAACGGGAAAAGAGGAAGGAGAACAAAAACATTGCTAGTTCCAAGAGGGGGAAGGAAGATGGTAAAGAAGGTGAATTTGCTGCCATTGAAAACCTGCCAGGCTTTGAACTCTTATCGGACAGGGAAAAGGTGCTGTGCAGCTCTCTAAATTTGAGTCCTGCACGTTATGTGACTGTAAAAACTATAATCATTAAAGACCATCTCCAAAAAAGACAAGGAATTCCTTCCAAGAGTCGCCTTCCCAGTTACTTAGATAAGGTACTGAAGAAAAGGATTTTAAACTTTCTAACAGAAAGTGGTTGGATATCCAGGGATGCTTCATGAAGCAACTGATCTGAAAAAAACACAGCAGAGGCCCATTACGGCCTCAAGGACTCCGTTATTTTTTCCTTCCCTCCCCAAAGATACAGAAATTATGTCACTTAACAACAACAACAACAAAAAGCAAATACATAAACCCCCACACTATCCATGATCCATGGTTCAACTAGACTTTAGCTTTGGACCATGGAAAATACTTAATTTGTGAAACTTCTGCATAGGATTTCACTGCTTTTGGTACATAATCAGAACAGATTTCTTTCATGTGAACTTAATCCAGTAGTCCTGGAGTAGTTACTTTACTCTGTACTATTGGACAACTGAATATCAGCGTAATCCTTGCTTTTCTTTGAAGGTGGGAGATAGTTTCATTTCTTGGAAACTTTCCTCACCCTTTGTGTTTTGGCATAATACTGCCAGCAAAGTGAAGCTTACAGAAGTCCTGAGCTCAGGAGCACGGTGAGCAGGGATTTTTGTGACCGTTGCTAAGCTTTCAGAACATTCTCCTTAGTAACTACAGCCAAGGCACTGGGACAGTGGGGTGAGAGCTTCTGCGAGAATCCAGTGGGGTGAGCCATGGCAGGGAGTGGAGGGAGAGAAATGCTGCAGGTGAGATGTCTTCAGGTACTTGTGCTGCGGAAAGGGCTCTTGAAGAGCTGCCCTTGCACCCAGCTGATCCGGACATAGCTTTGACTTGAGTTTGTGCAGAAACAGACCCACTGAAGCTTTGATGTTAACTAATGAGTAGCGAAGTTGCAGGAGTACAGGGGAGCTGTGGCTGTGTGCGCCAGAGGAGTGGCCAGCACTACTGTGAAGTGGCTGATTTGGGCCAGAAATGGGGTTTGAGTGAGTAGGCAGTGAGTTGTCTTGTAGCAGTTGGGAGCCTCAGGCAGCAAAATTGCCATTTCCTCTTGCTGGCCAACCTGCTCCTCCTTTGATATCTACTGCTGAGCTTGTGTGGGCTGCCTCCTTCTGAATTTGATTGGGAGGGACAGGGAAAGGCAGCGAGATTCTCAGATGGGGAGTGATTGCTGAGATTGGATCTTAAAAAGTGAGAACTGATAGGCATTAGGTCAAAATCCACAGCTAATGTGCTCCTCAGTACAGAGCTGTGAATCAAGCCATTCTGGGGTTCTAATTGCACATTCCTTGAAACATACCGGACTAAACGTGCTGAATTGTAGATGCGGCCCAGGGCGGTGAGCAGAGAGCAGCTCGAGCGGTGACAGGTCCCAGCTCTGAGTCCAGCCCGAATGGGGTGTTCGTGACAGGTGGCAGCTGGCGACATAACGCAGCACTTGACAGGAATGCCTGATCCACAGTCCTGTTTTAGTACGATCTACCGATTAAGGGAAAGATGTTGAGGGAGGACTAGGAAAGGATTTCTATACTGATTTCATCCTTAAATTCTTGTGCTGGTATTTAACCAAATGAATGAGTGGTGGTTGCCATGCGGAAGACAGCACAGCGTTACTGTGCCTGAGCCTCTCTCGGGGTCGTGTCCAGAGCAGGAAGCTGTGAGTGGAGTCAGCTGGTCAGGTCTGGTGTGCCAAAACAGGGAAACCCACTGGCTGCGGAACAAGTGCGAGTACTGGAAATGTCATCTTGGTTTGATGCTTTGGGCTGTAGTCAGTGAGGATACCACGAAATCTTAGAACAGTATTAATTCTGCAACTTGGCAGAGGTAAACTGCTCAGAACTGGATTCTAGTTAACG
The DNA here is from genome assembly GCF_037038585.1 of Patagioenas fasciata. Classification (NCBI taxonomy): domain Eukaryota; kingdom Metazoa; phylum Chordata; class Aves; order Columbiformes; family Columbidae; genus Patagioenas; species Patagioenas fasciata. The sequence continues at coordinate 13,143,766 of NC_092523.1, read as the reverse complement.
TATCCAGTGTTACCAAAAGAGTGTTACCAGTGAGTTTAGAATAGATGGGGTACAATTACAAAGCCAGCATTTCTAAGGAAGAAGAAACCAAAATTCTAGTGCCTTTTTCTTTTGAGCTTGTGATGTTATGTCCCTTCAAAAAACATAAGGGCTATGTCCTCTCGGAGGCAATACTTTGGTTGGCTTACCTGTAAGTGGCTTGTTGTGGAATTCTGTGAGACAAAACGGTCTCTCCTTGGCAGCAGTGGAACTAACTGCGATGTGCTGAGTAGCTTTAAGAACCACGTCCACCCCATGTGCATGTACAAACCGCACACGAGTTCATCAGGTATAACCCCTTGGTTATTTTCTCTGTCCTGCTCCTGTGGGAAGGAAGCTCAGCCTTTCTTTCTAGTATTCTAGTTATGCAATTTAGTTCTTCCTGTACCTTCCTACCTACCTGCCATAATGCACCATTACTGAGAGTGTTCTGGAGCTCAGCTCTGCATGGAGCTGGGAGTTTAAAAGAATTTATTTTTTATTATGTTCTTTCTCAATTTTTTTTTAATATTTCTACCTGTTTTAGCACATCTAAATCTAACTGAAGCAATAGTCTATAAAGCCCATTGGAACAATAACTTAAAAAAAATCTAGGCACCAATGAGTCATTTAAATGTTGAAGTGAATTCTGCATTTATACTTCGTAGTTTCTTAATTCCTCAGCCCCTCCAAAATGTTTCTTTGGTGCTAGACCTAACTTATTGAACATCAAAATGAATGTAAAATAAAGTATTTTTAACGTATGAAATATGGATATCAATATTTATTTTATACTTTCAAGCACATTCAAGGTGGTAAATGTTTGCTTTAGCAAATACTAGTCCCTTGGAAAGGGCTTCCCTAGAAGCAATGTCTCACTGTCAGCTATGCTTTTGATTTCAAAGGTGACTTGCACTAGAGGATGCTGCTGTTCCGTATTTTCCCATGGAACTGATTTAGTCCAAGCATTCCTTTGTTATGAGCTGCTGTTTGTTTGTTTTAAAGTTGAGATGCAGTTATGTTAATGCAGCAACTTACTAGAGCTACGCTGCTTCTCTTTGGTGGTGAAGGGGCTGAGAAAAAATATGGCAAAGAGCTCTTCAACTTGTATCTTGTGTTGATCTGGAAGTGCTTCCTGTACTGTACCGATAAGCTAGCCTTCATGTTGCTAATGAAAATGTTTTATATGCTTAATGCTCTTGACTTTTCTAATTAAAGACATTACTAATGATAGTATCTGTTCTAACAGCATTGATGTAAGCCTATGAAAAAGTGACACTCTCTAAGCTGTTCAAAATACTGACCTTCTGCTACTCATAGAGGCAGAAATGTCTGTTTTAATGCTGTATGTTTACTTCAATCAGTCCAGTCCCAGTGATGTTCTACAGTAATATTTGCTCAATAGGTAACACAGGAGCATTCATCTCCGTTCTGCGTGTACCACCCAGTGCAGAAGGGCTTGTAACGGAGTGTTCTGGATACACACCCTCCCGCTTTACATTCTGTTGCGGTCCCAGCAAGCATTAAGAATAGCATTAGTAGGTTTGCACGAGTCTTTGACCATAAGCTGCCTTTTAAGTCACACAAACTAAGCACTCTGCCATTATTCTCTTGTGCAGCGGCTGCATCAAATTTCTTTGCAACTGTAATGGACTTCTTTAGCCTTTCGGTTTACTATTTCTTCTTGCAAAATGTTTTTGCATGTGCCCCAGTTGCTCTTAAGTGATGACACATTGAAATACTGTGAAGGAAGGTACCTGCTGAGCACATTCAGCTCATCAGCTTCTTCCTTAAAGGGAATGTTGCACTCATTTGATCTGTGTACTGGTGTAGTGGTGCCAGACACACAAATGCCTGTGCTAAAATAATGGAAAACCTAACTGATGTTGTGCACACTCAGTATTTTACTAGGTTTTTGCATTGTACAGTGGTAAATAAACTTGTATTAAAGTTCTTTCCATTACTGACTTAGTGGTAACGTAGCTTGTGTAATGAGGAACACGGTTTAAGCCTTTGCAATAACAAATGGAGATGCATTTTAGTTACATGATGATGGGTGGAGAAGTGGTTTTTATGAAACAGCTAAACCAGAAGTACTGCTGGAGGCTGCTTTGCCGGCTCTTATGGTTCAATTTCAGGACCACCTTCCTCTGCTTTCTTCCGTGTGTCTTACTGTTGTACAGCAGAGGGCACAGGTGGTTTGGCTCTCAGCAGACTAGCTCTCCAAGCTGAAAGCCTCTCTATTCAGAGAGGGCAGGCTGAGGAAAAGGAACTGCTTAAATGAGATACTCGGATTTAAAGATACTAGTTTGAGTCTTGTGCTGAACCTTTAACAATAACTTGTGTTTACATCCACCCTGAATGAAGTCATGTAGTCCAAAAAAGACAGTTTATGTGAGGTGCTGGGAAGCTCATTAACAAAAATCTTGATCTGCTCGGGAAGATGATGTCCCTTTGTTTAATTGCCCTACTGGAAAAACTTCTATACTAGTGAAGTTATTAGATTTAGATCCAGATGGGCTGGGGGGATTGGGCAGAATGATACATGACAGTTCAAAAGCGGTATATAAATTGACCCTGGTCCCTTTATGGCATCAGTTCAGTGTGGGTTCCAATAAAAAAACCAAACCCCTTTCTTCAGTCGCGCTTCACACAGCTCCAGTGTGCTCTAACCCAGATGGGAAAAAGTTACCTTCAAATTCAACTTAAGTATATGTAATCCTCCCCCCTTATTTTTCTCCTGTAGTTTTACACTCAAGTGTTTGCATTTTGATCCTTGTACTTTTGTTTAAAAAAAAATTAATGCTGTATTCATCTTCTCTCACACACTGAAGATTATTCTCCCTCTCTTGCTCAGTTAGGGCACTGATTTTCTTTCTTAAAGAAAGAATGAATCCTTAGACAGGATTAACCCCCAAACAGCAGTACACCCTTCTGTTGTTCCTTGTTAACTGTCTGATTCCCATGTGGGAAAAAAAAGTCTTGAAGAACAAGTAATCACTTTCCACCATGAGTAAGTCTAGTGTTCAGCAAGCTGTTGGCAACTCTGCATATGAACCAAACCAAAACAAATCAGCAGCTGACCTTAAGGTAAGAAGGTCCGTAATCCAACACAACCAGAAACAAGGGTGAAAAATCCACAAGTGCTTACTGTTTACCAGATCCTAACAAACAACACATACAGGTTTGAAGTTTCTGTCCTGTGTGTTAAATGTGTGGCCTTTGAGGATGTGAGAGGACAGATGCTTTGTCAGTTGTGTAATTTGCCAGGTTCCATCCGCTCCTATCCCAGTGACCAGAAAAATGCAGGACAAAGCATTCGGTTAATCACATATTTTAGCCTGATTCTGCAGGACTGGGAGCAGCAGGTGGAGTTCGACAAGGCAAGAGCTACACAGGGAAAAAGTTCTGTTGCAACTCAAGACTCAAGCTGAGTAAATGCAAGAAATAGAGATAAAAACTAAGTTCACAGGGTTTTTTTGAGCCACTTACGTGCAATTATTTATGTAATTTAAAAGGCAGTATTTACCCAACTCTCAGCTTCTCACTTCTTTAGGTATTGTGGCTTTCAGCAGGATTGTAACTACAGTTTGCATAAGAAACCGATTGTAAAGCTTGGAAGTTACAAGACTATCAAAATTGTTTAAACCAATTTATACAATATTAAATTAAAAATCCAGAGATAGGATAAATTCCATTGGTTCTTCAATGCCATACAAGTATTAGATGGTTTTCTTGCGTCAACATTACTATAGAATACAAAGGGTTGAACAATTACAAAATATATCTACTCTCCATTGCCTTTTATTTACAGGTCAGAATTCACAAAGGTTTTAATTCCAGTTGTTGAGACTGTTTCTGAAGAGGCAGAGGGCATTTACCACGAGTGTGTAAAAGCTGATGGACACTTGCAGAAAATGGGTTATTTCTATTACTTCACCCACTTCTGCAATGTTACATTCTAAAAAACAAAAGGACATGTTTGAACCACTATTTGGATTTTCAATCTACACACAGTGATAAATGGGGGATTGCAAAATTCTTGTGAGCGTTACGTTCCTTTCAATTTCGTGCACCTTCAGTAGCAATAGTTGTAAAAACTGTTATCTAAGCTGGAGCATGAGAGGGCGTAATAGCTCTTGTGTTTCACACTTACGAAGGGAGTTTACAGAACAGTGATGGTGAAGGCCACTAAGCAGGAGAATTTCAACAATTGCATCATTTTCACTGGGAGACCTCAACCAGTTCATTTAAACCTCTCAGGCAGGGGGCAGAGGAATGAGGAAAGCACAGTGTACGAGAAAAACCATCCAGCTGTTTAATAGTTGTATGGCATTTTCAACTCTCAGATTAAGCAGCTAAGCTTCCTTCACAACACCCACCAGGGCAGGCCGCAGCGTACGCCCGTGCAGCTTATAGCCAATCTTGGATACCAGTGCGATAGTGCCTGGCTCCTGCCCTTCCACGGGAGCGTGGAACAATGCCTCGTGTTCATAGGGATCGAACTTGGCTCCGACAGGATTCAGTCTGAGCAGGCCGTGTTTTTTGAACACTTTTTGAATCTGTACTTCTGTCATAACAAGACCTTCATATAAGCTCTTCAGGTGAGGATTTTCATCCTTAATTTCTTCTTTTGGAACACTTTCTGTTGCTTTCTCCAAAATGTCTGCAACTTCTAGTAAGTCCTTACAGAAGCTCTGAATCCCTAAAAAGCAATAAAAGAGAAGGGACTGGGATTAGTCTACTGACAGAAAGAAAAATTAAAACAAAACAACCCCACAACCTACGGCAATAATCTGTACCCTGTTAGATTTTTAACAAGATATGTGGTACTGTCAATCTTCGGGCTAAAATGTTCTTCCCCATTTTACTTGATGATAGAGAACTATTACAGATATCTTGAAATACACACCACCCCCTCTAGTTTTATGGAAAAAAATGTATTTCAGCTTCATACTTGAAAGAGTCAAAGCTATGCTGATGAGCTGACATTAACAGTTAGAATTCTAACCAAAGGTACCAAAACCTTCAGATGATTTAATGTAATTCCCTCACGTGTCTCATCCTGGGATTCACCTAAAGTTCAAAGCATTATGTTGCCCTATTCCGACCCTTTCATCTGATGTGCTAAAAATATTTGTAAAGGAAAAAGCATCTAGTCAGACTGACGAGGAGTCCAAGAGATGAACAGGGATTCTTCCATGAACGACAAGAACTCTCACCTCTCCGTCCCACTGCAAATCACTTTTACACAAGTCAGAAGCTGTGCCTTGTAAAGACCAAGCAATTCTGAAGCTAACAAAACTCTGTGTCCTGAAGCTGCTTGCTGGTCCACACTAAAAGAATCTGGACTAATACTGCTGAAGGCAAACTGTCTCTAGAAATCATGAAAAATCACAGTGATTCAGTAGAATAACACATTTCTACATAGAGGTGAGGCAGTGACAAACTGTACTGCATTTCGGGAGCCTTGGGGTTTTTTTGAGGGCAAGGGGGGTCTTGGTGGTTGTTTTGTTCTGTAGCCACAGGCAGACTTTTTAATTCTAGCTCACATTTTAGATGGTTTTTTTGTGGTTTTTTTCTTACCAAGAAAGAATATGAACATTAAGCAGAGGCCACGGCTTTGGTTTGAACAACAAGAGCTATGAAAGCACCTTGTAGGATCTACAGGGATCAGCTCGTTGTCAGGAAAGGGTCACTATAACAACTGCACAACTTCAAGGAGACTCAAACTCTTTATAGAACAATAACTAACCATGTCTAAGTAGTTCCAAAAATAGGAACAAATGAATTCAAGTTTTAAATTCAAACTAAAACTGGGGTTAGGGCTGAAGTGTCCCAAATATAGATTAACCAGTTGCCTTGTGATCTGGATCAAATCAAATCACCAAACTCTTCAGAAGGTGGTTTATTTTGCCTTGTGGATATATATATATTATATGTTTTTTTTTCTTTTTTTTTTGTGTATGTTACCTCTGCGGGTATCTGACCACATCCCTCTGAATTTATGCAAGTATCAGAAATGAGTTTCTCTTCCTTCAACAGAAAAAGTAGTCATATACAGATGATAAAACTTACAATCATGCAGATTATCTGTAATTTAGTTTTCAAGAGAAATTTTATTTGCATATTTATTTCTGTTGTAGCATCTCTGAGCTCAGACATGACTCAAAGTCCTTCTGCAATAAGTAGCGTATTAGTGAAACAATGCTTATTGCAAATCACTTTCAGGATGAAGCATTCAAACATCCATGAAAAAGATACAAGAATACTATATAATGGAGAAATGCTTTTTATGACAGGACACAATAACTGAAGATCCTGTATTAAAAATTCTGCATTCAGAATTAAACTATACAGCTATGTATAGTGTGTGGCAAAAAAAGGGCAACTCATGTTTCAAGCCAGAGTGACAAACCCTAAGATGATTGAGCACTCTTCTGCTGCAGTATCTGCATACCATTTCTGTTTGACAGATTTGTATCTGAACTCAAAATCAGATGTCAGCAGCCTGGCTCTTGAAGAAAGATGTGTTTTCTAGCACGCCTCATAGCCAGTGATTGTGCCTTCCTACCACTGAAAAGAAACCACCCACCTAAACATATTACTTCTAACTTAAAAGCCATGGCCTTCATCAGACCAGAAAAGTTATTCAAATGTAAAAGGCTAAAAAAGGAAAAAACATCCCCAAAAACCCAAGCCCATAATAAACAACAAGAACAAAAAAACCTCAAACCAGAAGGAAAGCTAGTATGCCATACTCTTGGTTCTGTTTTTGCAGTCAGTTTTGAAATTGAAGTGGGTGAAAAAGGCAAACTTCAGGCTGCAGACCTTATTGAAAAATCTGCTAGTGCAGTACATATTGTAGGAAATCAGATATCAAAGTTGAAGAAAATTTCAAGTTGTTGACTTTAGCAGTTTAAGTCTTGCCCTTGTCTAGCGAGATGATTTCAATTCTGATGCAAAGCAAGGAAGCATTCAAACCTCTCTGCCTCAAATACATTTTTAACCGAGTAAACCAAGTCAGAATCACTGGAAAGTACAGCTTGTCAAAACTGCAGGCCAGGCAGCTCTATTTTTCAGGCTTTGCATTTCACACTGGTATTCCTGGGTCTTACGAGTACACACAAAAAGAGCCTCCACTGACCATATAACTTTGCCTCTTCTACCAGTTTCTGGCTTCTTTGCCTCACGTTTTCTGCATCTGCCAAGGCACGCTTGTACTTCTCCTAAAGAAGAAAAACCAGCAACAGATTTCATTCTTGGTGGTTGGGCAGTTGACAATAATTCAGTACATTCAGTATAAAAAAGCATTTTAAACAGTTACATAACCTAAACCTACCATCTAAAGAGTAAGCTGAAAACAACATGCCAATTATCACAGCAGCCTTCCTACCGAGGCAGATATTTGCTCCATTTCAGTGCAGACAGAAGAGAGGGAAAGGAAATAAGATGGATTTCCAGACACTCACTATTTGTCAATAGATTAGCTGGAAGAAATTTTTAACTCTATGGATATATCACATTTTATGAATCAAAGATTTCTGCTTTTTTCTGCTGTGTGTTCACAGAAAGCCTTCATCAGTCAAAAGGTATTTTGAGACTATGAAAAATGAGATTTAACCAGCCATGACTTTCAAACCGTCCCTTCCCTCTCCATACGTACCACGGAGTGTCCTCCCGTTTTTTCAAACTTCACTAACTATGAAGTCTTAACTCCGCTATTGATCAGGTTAAGTTTTGGACTGTTCCTAGCAAGACAGCTATCTAGCAGATGCACAAAGAATGAAATTCAATAAATTCAGGCACTTCAGGTTGAGCTCTTCACATCCAGACCCAAACTCTACGTTGGGCTTCCACTCTCAGTATGTTTGATCTTCACATTCTAGTGAAGAATCTCAAACCAGAATAAAAAAATTGTTAACAAGTTGACTGAAAAGCCACATTTGGTAGCCAACAGCAAATGCTTTCAACAGAGATGTTAAATGATGTCTCAGTTTTGTCCTTCAGGGCTTTGGGGAGGGCAGCAGAAACAAAACACAATCCACTTATGAGCCATAGGTGCTGCTTCTACAAAAGTTTCTGGGCTACCTCTCAAAGTCTCAAAGACTCTAGGAAGACATTTCATATAAAACATTCATCCAGAACAGCAACACCTTTGCTTAATTCTCATCTCTCACCTCTCATGGCATTCTTCACCCTCTGCTGAATTCACGGAAGGGAACGTGATGTTTCAGCCTTGTGTTGGAAGGGCTCTCCAACAGAGAAGGTTTGAAACTCCCACTTCCTCAGCACGCAATAAGTACAGTATTATATTAAAGCTAACCATCATTAACCTAGACCTTTGGAAAAGTCAGCAGCTGTTTTCAGAAAGCCTACTCTTAGCACACACAAACACGCACAAAGACACACGCAAACTCTTCAATGGGCTTCCAAAAATTTCTCCACTAAGCAACACCTAAGTGAACTGAAGTGAGTAAAACCAAGAAACAAATTTTCAGGCTGGAAGAGATCCAATTCTATGCAGAAATTTGAATTAAAACTATCAAAAAAATCTTAATTTTGGACCAGGACTGCATCTCAGGTCTTGTAGCACATCTACTCTTCAGTTTAAAGAAATTATCAAATCACAGGTTTTTATTCAGCAACTAAACAAGAGTGACAAAAGCCATCCAGATTGTGTGCTGCAAACCCATAACGAATGCTCTTAAGAATGCGGTTTGTAAGATATTTAACCTGATGACTAAAAGATACTTACAGTAACTTCTTTTAATTGTTCTTCCAGTTTAGTCTTTTCTTCATGTAACGTTTTTTCAGCAGAGCTGGGTTCAACCTTCTGCTCATTTTGGCTCTGACTCTGGTCCTCTTCCAAGTTCTGGCCAGTATTTTTCTGTTGTGTTGCTACACAAAGCAGCCGTGGAGAAGTCCTACGGCAAAAACATGTGGACAGTATTAATCAGTGGCTTACTTTGTAAGCTGCATTTTCTGGATATACTGGACACTTTGACATATCAATGTCTATAAAATTCTCACACTGAAGCTCAAATTAATACACCAATTTAAGGTCTGTGAAACTGCAGAATGTCTCATCAGTAGTAACTGAACTTGGCTTATTTAAACTGTTGCAAAAAATAATTCTGCTGCAAGATAACAACCACTAGGCAGCAGCTTGTAAGTGCCTGTTATATTCATTTTATAAAGCCACAGCAACTTTAAGGAGAATATGAGCTTGTATTCAGCACAGAATTCTATGAGGAAGCAAACCTAGTGTATGTGATGCAATCACCTGCAACAGTCCCCAGCAGGCACACTATCGACAGCAGCGGTTTGCCTCCAGTTGCCAAAGAGCAATGGAAAGGCGCCTTCACTGTCACTGCTGTATCGCCAATGTCACAAGAACTGACCAATCTCCATTAAGAGGCCTACCGATCCTTTCCTGACGTTCCTTAGGCTGAACTGCCGGAGCTGCCTGAGCAAACCTGTTCACGACGAGGCGGGCAGGTCGGGGCCACACGGACTAAAGGCCTCGGATCCCTGCCCGCCACCTCCAGCCCTCGGGCCCGGCGGCGTTCGGACTCTGGACCGGGCCGCAGCTCAGGGGGAGGGGAAGGGGCAACCTGGCACATGGCGGCAGGGGGCAGGAGGTCGGCACCAGCCCGTCCCGGCTGTGGGACGGGGCTCCCCGGCGCGTAGCCGGAGGGCCGGGGCGCGAGGGGTGAAGCATCGCGCCGGGGCTGGGCCCCGCTCTGCTCCCGGCTCGGCCGGGCGATGGCGAGGCGGTGAGTGAGTGCAGACCCGGACCCGTCCCGCCGCGCGCGATCCAGCCCAGGTGGCGCGACCCTCACCTCAGGGAGAAGCTCAGCAGCGGGTACCGCGGGCGCAGCGCGGCCCGCACGCACTGGGCCACCGCCGCCATAGCGCCTGCCTGCCCACCGACCGCCTCGCCCCGGGCCTCCGCGAGACCGCCGCCAATCAGCCAGCGGGTCTGCTAAGAGTGACGAGGCCGACGACCAATCCGCAAGGCAGATGCACACCTCAGGCCAAACAGGCGAGGCAGGAGGCGGAGCCCGCAGCTCTTCCGGGGCGCTCCTGTGAAGAACGCTCTACCCCACTCCCCTAGCCCCCCCTCGTGGCGGAAGATGACGCGCGGATGGGCGTGGCCGCGGGGCGGGGCGGGGCTCGCGAGCCGCGTGAGGGCGGGACGGGACGAGGGCGTCGCTGCCCTAAGTGCGGGTGTTGTTGGGTCGCGGCGGGTCTCGTCGCCCTTCCGCGGGGCGGTGGAGCGTCATGCGGGGAGCGAGAGGCTGCGGGAGTTCGCAGGGCACGGGCTGAGCCCGAGCGGCGGGATTTTCCTGTCACAACTGACCAATGCAAGCAAGGAGCAGTTTGGTGGCTGCGGGTGAAACCGTCTCTAATGGTTCACATCTTACCTGTGCAAATTGTGGCTGGAAAGGTTTGAAGATTGCAGCTCATTTCAACTGCTGAATAACCCTGTTACCAGTAATACCTCGTAGCATCTGTCAGTAGTTTGTCTGCAAAGCTCCACGTAGATGTTTTCATCACTATAGCTGCTGTACACACTTCTCTTGGATAATCATGATCTAAAATCATGAGCTTTCTTTAAAAGGGATAATGTTGCTCATCCACTGCTTCCACACGTGGCCACCTGTGTGTGCAGCCTTTTTGTGCAGTGTCCTGTGCACCTGACGCTCTGGGAACCCCACTCCATAACACCTGAGCGACTTCTTAACTTCTAACAGCAGTGGTGTTGATTAGTTTGTCATTATCCTGTTAAAAGGGGGAAAAAAACAAGGTCATGAGTTTATCGTACGGTCCCAAAGCGAGTTCTAGATTATCCATGAATGCCTGAACACCAGCTGTTAACCTGATTTTTGCATGCGTTTGTGCACTTTGCAAACAAGATCTGAAGGATGCAGGAGATGCAGATTCCATAATGCAAATTCAATACATGTTATATTCAAGGATATAATTAAAATATTACTAAAATAAGGTGCAGAAGATGCTTCTGGCTGGCCGCATGGGAATCTTGCAGAAGTTAGAACCATGCCAAGTTCAATCAAACTTCAGCAGAGTGCACTAAGCTTTCAGCATGGCCTTTATTTGGCAGGTTTGCTTGTCTCGGTGTGTTACTTCACAGCCTCTGCAGAAATCAGGATAAATGGTATAACGAAGCCAGTGGCCTCATACCATGACAACTGCTAGACGCCAAGCAGTCTCGCTGTCTCTTACCGTTGCATGGATGTGGAATTTCCTCTCATGAGAAGGTTTGGAAGTGCTAGAAGTGTACCAGTAAATGCTCTTGGGTGACAACAGGCAATAGCTCTAAATAAGAACCAAATGATTTTACAGTCCGTGGTTTTTATATTTTGGTGATTGCTGCTTTGTGATGTGACACTGGTACAGTCCAACTGCTTGCCTGTAGAGAACACAGCAAAGGAAAAGGGGGGTTGCCATGTGCTGTCTGTACACCGAGTGGCTGTAGTGCTGTCAGTATCTGCTTTCTGGAACATAGGTAAGCCACAAATTCCAAACTTCATCCTCAGAAATACTGAAATAAGAAGTTGAAATCTGTTAAAGATGCCGATAATTCTGAGGAAGGATCAGAGAGACCAAGGAAAAAAATAGGAATAGCCACAAAGGATGATACCCGTGGAAGCCATGAAGAAATGAGACAGAAGATAAGCGGATCTTTAGGTCTGATGTTTTTAAATATTTCCTGGAAAGATTATTGGTTCCTTACAAAACCCAGACAAGCAGTTAGCTCATCTCGTCTGTTGTTTTCCCTGACACCCTTGGCATGCAGCTTCCTACTTCAGCCTTTCTTCATTCTCTGCTGCCTACCATTTGTGGAAGTTGAGCTTGGTTAATGATTGATCACCAAATCACAGATTTGATAACAAAAGGTTGAGAGAGCCCCATTGCCAGCATGTCTCGTTAATAACCAAGTAAAATATATTGGACTTGAGACTTCTGAAACAAGTTCCTTCTTGTATATAGGACCCATTTACCCCAAATGATGGTTCATAGGCTTTCTGCAAGTAAATTTTCAAGCTACTCTGCAGTGAAAATGAGTTTTATTGTGATTTTCTCAACTTGAACAGCCGTGAAAAAAACATGGCTAGTACAGATACTGATGGCTCAAGACTAAACAGCATGTGCAGCATAAAAGAAGAGGATGCAAGTTTATGTGGAGCCTGTTCGGATAATGAATGATGTTGGCTGTAAGTACTGTCTCACTTTGACAAAAAAGAGTTTTCATGCTTTGTTCTGACTTACAGTATTGCAGTCTGTTCTGTTTTAATTGTAGTGCCACCTAGTGGGTTAGGGTTTTTTTTTTTTTAGCTAATTAGTTTTCAGCATCTATTGCTTGACCTGGTTGGCAGTCACAGATGTTCAGGAACAAGCACAGTTTTGTTCTTGAGCAGTTCTATCCATATCAAACGGTCTTTTGCTCTTCACATAAATACCAGGTTTGAATATGATTTGATGATAAGTAATGCTTATCCTGAATTCTGAAACATTAACCAGCTGCTGCATTTCAACTTGATGTGGTTAAAAGTGAGTCTGTTCTCTAATTTTGGTGGACTAGTGACAGAGTCACTAGTCTGAATATAATTCTGGGTTCCTCTAGTGATGCACTGTGTGGTCTTGTGCAGTTATTTAACTTCATTTCCACATTTCTACAACTACAAATTAAAGGCAGTAATCTTTCAGTACCTTACAAGAAAGTCGTTTAGAGAGCACAAGGGAATTTCGGCGATATTTTGAAAATTCAGAATGTCAACTGAAAGATAAGTCTTTTTTATTATTATTAACATTGCACTTGAAGTAACGAGACTTGTAATCCTTTGAGATGAAAAATGCCATAAATGCAAGATTTGTGCTTCAAAAGTTTTATTTGTATCTCTTAAAAAAAAAAGTCTAGTTCTGTCTCTTAGTGCTAAGATGTAGTCCATTGATATTCTACCAGCAAACAGAATGCCATTACGTTTGTGCTTCAAATATGAACGGTATTATTAATGATTTGAAGGTAAAAGCAAAAGGATATTGTACCTCTCCAATCAGATATGTTATATGTCATCTTAATCAGAACCAAGTATTGAGCTATGATGGGAGTAAGTAGGAAAAAAAAAAAAAAAAAAATCTTTGTAAATATGGTAGCAGTGACCTTTCAGGCCAGTTGCCAGGAAATACCTAAATGAAATTTAAAAATGTTAATTTAGCTGTAAGACTATTACTGAACTATATAGCAGTGAGGACAAACTCGTTATTCATACCTGTGCCTTTTAGAAAAGATCACAGATAAGGCCGCTTAACCATGGAATTCCCTAGTCCATTGTGGGAAGATGTCTAGTGTAAAATTAAGGGACTGATCCTCGTGTATAAAATACTAAAACAGGAATATTGACACTGAGGATCAGCTACACCGGAATCCATTTCAGACAGAGGACAATAAAGATTAGATCATTACTTGAATCCAGAAACTTTAAATCCTGAAATGCAGGTTGGGGTGGTGGGGCAGAGATGACCTTACTTTCTTTTAATTAGAGCAGTACTAAAATGGTTGATCTGTACATTTAGAATTTATAATTTTTAATGCAAACACTTAAAGAAATCTTTCCCAGGAGAAAATGTGTAATACCTACTTTCTGCCTAGTTTCTCCTCAGGCTGCAAATGCAGAATCATACGTCTTGCTCTGATTATAAAGAGTGCTCTTTGAGTTCCCATAGCTTTTTGCTAACTAGTTTGAAAGGTACATTTTGGAAGTATCTTATTGCCTGCAGAATGTTGTCCCTGTGTTGGAAATGTAATAGCTATAGCCACAGGGCTCTGAAGAGAGCTAATTAGAGCAATTTAGAATAACAAAAGTTCCCTTCCTGGGAGGACACTGAAGAGATCCTTCCCCAAAGCAGCATGCTGCAATTTCAGAGACAATTTATTGTAATATTCCTGCATAAGTCACCTGGTATCCCAAGGATTTACAAATCTGGCTCTCTATTGCAGTTTGTTCTCTTAGGCCTCACATTATCAGGGCCACTCGTGTATGTCTTGTAACATTCCTGGAGATATAAAAATGGAAAAACTGTCAATCAAGTGTTGTCTGTCTTACTTTGGTGTTCTGGTTTAACCTCAGCTGACAGCACCACACTGGCATGGGAGGGAGAATGGAAAAAAAAAAAAAAAAGTAAAACTCCTGGGTTGAGATAAAGGCAGTTTAATAGGACAGCAAAGGAAGAGAAAGCAATAAAAATAATAATGATAAAAGAATGTACAAAACTAGTGAGCAACAACACAATTGCTGAACACCTGGTGATCGATGCTCTGCCTGTTTCCCTGGTCAGCTTCCCACAAAATATACACTGAGCATGAGGTATGGAATATCTTTGGCCAGCTGGGGTCAGCTGTCCTGACCCTGTCCCCTCCCAGCTCCTTGTGTACTTGGCACAGGGTGAGAAGCTGAAAAGTCCTTGACTGCTTAACAACAACAAAAACACCAGTGTTTTATCAACATTATTCTAAATCCAAAGCACAGCACCATACCAGCTACTAGGAAGGAAATTAACTCCATTCCAGCCAAAACCAGGACTTCTAGTTACCAGTCAGAACCAAGCTGTTCAAATGCACAGGAACAATCTTCTGTCATGCTGGTGTGGCTTTCCACCTTGAGACAAATTCATTGAGCTTCGGGAGAAGAGTTTTGAAATAAATTGTGATTCTTTTAGTGTGGTGTCATGGCTATTTTTAATATTTTTCTTAAAAATAAATAGTTGACTTTCAACTTGCCAGAGCAAGTCGATAGAAGAGGTGAGCTCTCTTCTGTCACATTCAGATTTGCCAGGAAGAAAGCAGTTGTTGGTGTCCGTTTCTGTACAAAGCTAACAATAGAAGTGCTGTTATGGGAATGGTATTTTGACATTTCAATCTATTTCTTTTTTTCTTTCTTAATTTTATTGTAAGATTTGATTAATTAGTTGCTGTGGGGCTGTTTCCACTGCCCTTGTGTCCAAGTGATTTGTTTTAGTCAAAGGGAATGTTCTACGTGAAGGACTGCCCAGGCAAGTTTGAGGCAAATAGCCTGCTAGTAGTGCTGTAAAAGCCAGAGGTCTGGCTACTTATTGCTAAACTGTGACTTGTGCAAATGTTTCTCCCTTGCTTTTTACATATTTTTGCTGATGACTGACAGGATGTTGAACTGCGTGGTTGGTTGGGCTGGTGCACAGAGCTCTGTTTCAGCATGATGTTTTGGTGCCCTGGTTCACAGTCCAGTCTCAGGCAGGCTGTTCTTCATGCACCCAAATGGCTGACAAAGGAGGGATGCTCATTCTGTTGACATTGTGCAAGGGTATTGAAAAGCTATGGATACAAGAAGCATAAAGCAATATTTAAAAGGATAATTTTCTGCTTTTATTCAACTCCTGTAGAATGCCAGAGCTTTTAGTTGTGTTTCTGTGTGTAATTAATGAGTGGGTGAACGCTCCTGTGGGACCATTGCTGTACTTCATTCAATCCTATTCTGGCTAGATGGATCTGGCCAGACAAAGAGTTCAGCTAAAAGTAGCTGAAGTGGGAGGGAATAAAAAGCTTCCAAAAATCTGATTGCCACATAAATAAGATCTACCTAACAACTTTTTGGTTTTTTATGTAGAGGTCACAATCTCTAAACCTGTCCCTAAAATGAGGGCTTCACGCTTTGTTCCATTTCCACAAGCATCTGTAAAGGCACAACTTCAACCCTATTATAGGAGCTCATAATATCATTACATTTAGACTGGTGAAATTGTTTGTCAGATCTTCCTCAAAATCAGTTTGGTTCTGCTGCTGATATCTGTGGTGTAACTCCAGGTTTTGGAGTGTATTTGAATGTAAAACCCTTGCCAGGCAGAACTGAATGAAAGCCCTTGTTTTGCATCCACAGCACTTGCAGCTTGTTCAGAAAGCAAGAGCATGTCTGCCTTTACGTTTTGTAATAGTTGTCACCCAAAGTACTTTCACTGCTGTTTTAAAGGTCACCGTAGATTCATGAATCACCTCAGGTTAATGTGTTATTAATCAATCAGAAACCAGTTGAAAAGTATTGGTTCAGCACTGTCAATGCTCTTGCACTAGATGTTTATCGAATAAAATCCAGGAAGGGAATCTGTGCCTCCATACGATGTGTTAAATAGGGTTTCTGCTGCCATAGCTGAAACCACATCGCCTTTACCTCTGACTTCATTACCAGCTCCTGGTCTCTGCACTGTTCCCTGGTCTGACTGGGCAAGCTGCTTCTCTTCACCTTTACAGCCTGTGTTGGTCCTTTGATTTTGCCAAGGCTTATGCTGTCCTTTCTCCTTTTTCCACTTTTCTCTTCTGCTCTGCACTTTCCATCACCATGTCTGCAGTGTTTGAAGTGGAAGAGCCTCCATCTCTGCTTACTCACTTGATCACAGGTTTTGCTAAAGCTATCCTTGCCCAAGATTTCATAATGATTTGTGATCAAGAACACTTTCACCTTTTTGATATTAAAGGCTACTTCAACAGCACTGTGGTCATTTCTAGACATATGTGATCGATATCCCCTGCTCCTGTTCATGATACAAGTGGTGCTTGATGATTATGCTTGTGCTAAGGTAAAACATCAAGGTGGAGAAGCCCTGCCCCCTGTGGCTTCTCTTTTAATTCATCTTTATTACTGAACAAAGCAGACTCTTCCATTTCAAAGAGATTATAGTTTTTTATGACTAATGCTGTCTTTACTTTATTAGATCACCTTTTTCTGCTTGCTTAATTTGTATTTTAAGTCTGTTTTCAAAATGGTATTTCTCTTGTGTCTTTTTAAATATGTGTTTATTACTTTTATATTACTCCCCAAGTGCCATGGCTGGCAAAGTCTTAATGAATAAAATTACTGTCATGTTATAGCTATAAAAATCCACTCCCTCCTTGGAATGGGGTGTGCAAGTTTGAAGAAGTCGAGGAAAATGAGAAGTATAATTATCTTTGAGTTGTTTTAAGTAAAATGGGATAAATACAGAGGAAAAATCTTTGTTAAATTATTTTGCAGTTATAAGAGTTAATGTGTCTATCCTTCTAATTCTACATTGTGCACGTAAAATAAAGGGTCCATCTGTGCTATTATTACAATCATGTTTGTGGACAGATCCACTCTGGCTAACTTTGTAGATGTCGAATGCTGACAGTCATCTGGAAGAACCAAAGAATTCTGGATGTGCTTGAAAACATGCTTGAGTGTCACAGTACATCATCAGGCTAATCAGCTCTGAGCTGGCTGTGCTTCTGGAAAGCAACTAGTATCTGAGGCAGCTGGTATCTCATACAGCTCCTTACCGTTCTCCAGACATATTAGCAACTGTCTACATGTTGATTTCACAGCTTTTCTGTTATTTGGAACAGAAGGAGCAGCTTTGGACTGCTGGCTTGTGTTTTTCAATACCTTAGTACAACACTAAGTGCATAAAAGATTTACAAACAAAAAGATGAGGCTTCAGAAATAACTCTGAGAGCTGTAAAGTAGATGCTGTACTCTTCTGCCAGAAGACGGCATGACAGAGAGTCTGTTCTCATGATTCTCCATGTTGCAAATAACCGTGTTTCAGAGCCAGCGTTTTAGTAAACTCCAGCCAAACTATGTAGATGATGTAAGCAGTTGGCCAGCGCAGCTACAAGCAGGGTCAAGAAAGAGCATAACACAGGAAATATTTATGCACTAATGGCAGTTTCATTGGTACAGCTCATGGTTTGTAAGCAATAAATTCCCAGTTGGGGGCAATCCTGGGGTCGCAAGCAAATTGCCCAGCTTTTTGCCTTTCAGCTGTTACCTGCTTTTATAAGGGCTCTACAGATCACTAGGTAAGTGCAAAATGCTGATAAAGTAGGTGATGACTTAAGGCAGTCTCAGCTTTTCAGGCAGAGTCACTAAATGGGTAACACAGGATACATTTGTCTTCCCCTGTTTGCTCAATGTGAAGGGTTGACCCTGGTCAGCAACAAAGCACCACCAGCTACTTACTTATGTCCCACCTCCAGCAGCAATGGGGGAAGAGAATCAGAAGGGCAGAAGCAAGAAGGACTCTTGGGCTGAGATAAAAGCAGTTTGAAGGAAAACATGAAAAAACCCCACCAAGTGATGCAAAGTCAATCATCACCCTCACCAACAGACTGACGCCCATCCAGCCTCTGAGGAATGACTGCTTGGGAAAGACTCCTTCCCTGGTTTTATTGCTGAGTATTACACATGGCATGGAGTGACCCTTTGGTCAGTTTGGGTCAGCTGTCTCAGCCGTGTCCCTTCCCAATTTCCTGTTCACCCCCAGCCTGTTTGCTGGGGCAGGGGTGGCAGAGTGAAAACCAGAGAAAACTTTGGTGCTCTGCAAGAACTTTTCAGCAATAGCTAAAACACTGGTGTGTTAACAACACAGTTTTATTTATAAATTGAAAACACAGCATCATACAGGTTGCTGTAAATAAAATTAACTCCATCCCAGCCAGACCCAGTACATGCAATAATAGACAGGTCTGACCCTATGGTGGGATAAACACTGTGCTAACTAAAGATACAACTTGACTGCATTTGCATCTTCTCATTTTTTGTAGTTAGTGTTAAGGACATATATCCAGTTGACATAGAGAAATACCTGTATCTTAAACTCCAAATAAATTTTATGGAAGCTATAAGCAAAAATTTTGAAATGGAATAGCTGAAATTATGCATCTGATCTCTGTTCATGCACATAAATATTTTGGTTTTCAGACAGGTACTTCCCTTGCACTTGCAGAAAATTTGTAGTAGTCTGATCAGCCTAAGACTGCATTTTATAGAGGTTGTATATGAATAATTTTTTGCTTGCATTTCATGATATTTTTTCACTGTATATTTAGGTGAAATTCTAGTTCAGATAAATCTGCAACCTAGATAAATATAAGCCTCTGGTTTAGAGAAACTTATTCCTGTAGAACCATTTCCGTTTTCTTCTAGAAAAGTCTGCACTCTGTGGTGAAATCTCACTCTGTTTAGGGACTTTCTGGAATTTCTCCATTTGTCCTGTAAGTGCTCCTACTTTAACTGTTTTGATGTGAAATTTGTTACATTTCTTTCTGGAAGAAAAGATCATTTGGAGCAGAGAACCTGAGATGACCTGTGACATGGGATGGAACAGTAATACGTTATTAAAATCAAGGGGTGTTTTGGCCTACAAAGGATCAAGGGATAAGCTGAATATCATACTTCATTTTGTGTGACCAGTGATACCACTGTGGAACTTTTGTATCTCTCGTTTGTGCTGTCAGGAGTCCTCTGTTTTTTCCATTGTGTAAGTTAGAAAGTGAGTGTTCAGGTGCTAAATATGTGTAGTCCCATTGTAGGTACCCCATGTACCCCACCTGGCCTCCATCAGCTGTTCCAGAAGTGCACAAGCCGTACTAAGTCTTATTTTGTTTCCGCCAGCACCATGATGATGTCTCATTTAAAACATTTTAAAATATGTATTTTAGGTGCCTTAATCGCTTTTCAGACACTGGTTCTAGCAAATAGGTCTACAAAAATCCTGGAAGCCACAGTCCCACACCTAGTTCATCAGCTGTACCATTGCAGCTGATGTTGCAGCATGGGAGCTGGTGCTCCTCTGTGCATGTCAAAACAAGGTCATATGACAGATATTTAAGGCCCAGCAAGTTGTTACCTATTTTGCAGTCAGTGGGCAGCTTTGCGTTATTTGGGCTTGTCTGCCTGCGCATCCCCTGTGTTTGTATGTCTGCTTGGCTCTTGGCAAAATTATGTGTGCCCTTTCCAGTCTGCCTTCCAGAATCACCCTCAGGCCTTTGTTCGGCTCAGTTGTCTGGCCTTTAGTCTGTTTTCCCTACCTCTGCTTCACCCAGTGTTTCTTATGACTGTGACTTTTGCCAGTGGTTTATCCAGCTATTTCAGGAGGTATCCTGTCTTTTGACTTTTGTGTTTTGTGCTGTCTTGTGAGCTGGCTAGAAATGTGAAGGTCACCGTAACCTTGGTTTGAGTCATCTGAATGCATCCCAATGTCTCATGTTGAATTCCTAGCTTTATGTTGAATTCCTAACTATTTACCAGCATGTTCTTCTTGTTTTGAACCCAAAAGCAACCTCAGGAGACGGGCTTATAAACCAAACCCTTGGCCTAAGAACACTTGGGCTTCTCCTTAAGAGCCTCCTTCTGTAGCTTTGGATAACTAGGTCCTTCTAAGTGAATAGGAAGGAAGGTCAAATGTTTGGGGTGAGTGAGAAAGAAGTTTAACCTCAGGAAGGACTTCATAAACCTTAGTGAAAGCCGAGTTTACTGTTTCTATATCAGATCTTCTTTCTTCAGCAAGATTTGTGATGAACCAAATGTTCATTGCTTATCCTTGATGTTTCTTAGTTTCTCTAGCATACGCTGGTGCCAGAGATGAAGTGTGCATATAGTACATACCAAAATGTGTGTAATGGTCAGGTTAGCATAGTGTCAGAATACTACCATGTCTGTTTGATGAGCATGTTGATGTGTATCACAGACTGAACCAAACACTTCAAATGTATTTCCTTGTTTAGAAAGCGAGCGGTACTAGTAATGACATTACAAAGATCTCTTTTCATTCATGTCAAGTTGGTGGATTTGTTCCTACTTGTTAAAAAAAGATGTTGATTTATATGATTTAAACATAAATACTTACCTGGTGCTTGGATCATATTGAAAATAAACCCCAATGTGTTTAACAAGAAATGCTGCCCTGTATGCCACACAAAAGTGGCAGGGAGCATTCAGCAGACTGGAAAGATCTGTTATTTTTCGAAAGTTCTGAAGTAAAAAGAGCATACCTGTGAAAATATTTAAGTAATATATTCTTCTTACACTGTACCTTGTGTTCTGTAAATGTCTCTGAAAATCAATAAAAACAAATTGTACCTAGTGTAGTCTGTGTTTTGCAAGGATGGCAAGGCTTTCCTCCTGATTTATTAATGTTTGGAAAAAGTAATTGCACATAAAAATCCTCTATTATAAATAGTGATTCATGATGTTTTAATATGTTTTTCCCCTAGTTAAACAAACATAGGAAGTATAGGAGTGATTTTATTTACTATGAAAATATTTCTATTTTTGACAGTAACTGGCATCAAGAATAACAATAAAAAAAATATAAGCCATACTGAATATTCCTCCTCTGATGTTTTATGTCTACTCAGAGAAGATACAATACAGACAATTGTTCAGCTGTAATAAAGTTCTCATTTTTATTGTGCAGAGCTAAATTTATCCCTGCTGCAGTATTTCTGAAATCATCAGAGTTACTTCTGCGAGGCATGAGACTGACCTGCTCTGATCGTATTGCTGTTCTAGGAGAGACTACACTTGAGTGGAGTTTCCTCCCTTCAGTTGAATACACTCATACACGTAAATTGTGTTCACCCTGCAACTGTTTGTATGATTCCAGCCAGCACAGATAGAAGAGCACTGTAACTTCAGTCTGTGGCTTTCAGGTGGATGCGATAAGCTTCTGTCATTTCTGAGGAAGGATGCTGTTCCATATCACGTACTTCATACGAAATGCTTCACCACATACCTGATTAGGTAGAAGCCTTCTTTAAAAACAAATTTGGGTTAGTACTCAGGAGATGTTCAGGCTCGATATTTTCTACAGAGTATCCAGAAGTCAAGGTGGAAGGGAGGGTAGGGCAAGGGGAAGAGTTTTATTTTTTTGCTAAATAAGTTTCTAACGTTGTATCAGAATATTTTGTGGTTATAAAAGAAACAGGTGGTGCAAAAGAAAACAGGCCGATAAGAAGTTTTTTCCAAAGCTTCTATTTTAATGAAACAAATATGTCACAAAGGTATTAAGAAATACAAGGTTTATACAGAAGTAGGACCAAACTGGGATTTGACATCCAGTTTCTATTTTGAGATTGCTCATTTTCTCTGTATTAGGCTGTACAGACCCAAATTGAGCAAGTTCTCTGTAAACTGAAGATTAATAATTCACTCCCAACATTTAATGTTCCAGACTTCTTTGTATTGATGTGAAAATATGGATTTTTAGTAGAGCTGATTCATTTTTTTTCTCCTCCTTTGGAACTATTATGTGTCCAGAAAAGTTTATGGCTTATTTCCATGCTTGCTTATTTTTTTCTTTTTTTAATGGATTCACTCTCATCAGTAGCATATGTATGATACAGGTTGCCATGGTAAATATTAATTTATTAACATCATAAATAATAATTGAAAACACAAGAAGCTGGTAACTGAGATGTTAACACTTCTTTGGAGATTTTCCTGCTCCTGAGGTGATAGAAATTATATATGGGGTTAAAAATATGGAAAGCAACATGTCTTGGGAAGGAGGTCCTGTAGTGACAGTACAGCAGCCTCAGGGCACAGCAATGTAGGCTGTTTGGACTGTGATGCAAAGACAATAGGTGGTCAGACATAAGCTGCTGAAAGTTCATAGTAGAGATGACATGGAACCAAGGTTCATGTTTTAAACTTCTTCCTTACATTTCTGGACCATTTATAGCCAGGCCTGTGCATCAGAGTATGACCAGTGGGCTCAGCTGAATCCAGTGTAAGAAAGAGTCCATGAAGGTACAGGGTCAGCTCTGAGGCAGCGGTGACACAGGGCAGGCTTCCTGCACCTTCATTTCCGACTTCACATCTAAATGTGATAAGCAAGTAACTTCAGGCAGATTTTTGTCAACTCCCAGTTATCCAAATTTAATTGAGCTCAATGGAAGTTACCTGCCAGGAAGTTCTTGAACATTCACCTTTCTAGACATACCACATCTCTAAAAGTAATGTCATTCAGTCTCTGCTAGGTTGTGAAATGAGTCTGACGCTGCTTTCTTTCTTGGGAGATGAGGAAACAGAAGTATTTTGAGTGGTAGTTTTGTCTAATGCTTTTTTTTTTTTTTTTTGCTACACAACCTGTGATTTCTGATGAATTTCTAGTCATGAGGTCCCTGGTGTTGTGACCAAGAGTTCATTTTTCACTGTGGATTCACTTCTGGAGCAGAAAGTTATGAGGTCTGGCCCTGGGACTTGGACTCTTATTTGATGCTGTCACTGAAGAGTGATTTTAGAAGAAACTACATGATGAGACGTACTATCTTTCAGCTGATATGTTAAATTGAGGTCGCTTCTGTCAATGGCCCTCTTAAAAATCACCTCTGTGTCTTGTCAGACATTCCATTTTCCTGTGAAATTAATTCTAAAAATCAAGGACTGTGTCTGAGATATTACGATGCCCATAATAGCAGCTCTGTTTGCCCTGTCTTTATTGCACTACTAGTATTTCACTTGCTATTTTTGTCAGGATTTATATTATAAAACTCAATTTTACTCTGTTCTATATCACAAAGCAGCGTATGTCACACCAACTCTACTGAGCAGAGTAAGATTACTACATGAAATCTTATATCATCTTGTGATATATATACACAAAAGATTACTCAGGAAGTAACTTGTCACCACTGTAGACACTTCATGGTTGCTGGAAAAAACACTCCATACTGAAGGTCACATGTATATATACACAGATTTAACAGCTCTATTCCCCCTTTGCTGGAATGGTGCTGCTAAGAATGACAGGAGACTGGTAAGGCTTCATACTTGCAAGGAAAGGTTTCTGATCCCTTCTGTTTAAAGGACTGAAGTTCTTTGTATTAAAAGGAAACAGATCTTTCTAACTACACTATTTTGTGAAAATAAAAGCACTCTCAACTCCGTTTCACATTGGACACTATCAAGATTCCAAATGTGTCACAAGTGCTGCCATATAGCACACACCATAGTGACAGCAGCATTAAATTTGACTTTCAGATTGTTAATTCCTTGGTTTGAATCATGTTCATGGTGTCTTGGTGGTTTTGTTTGTGTGTTTGTTTGTTTTGATACAGATAAACAGGTCAAATAGTTGTGTCTCCATTTCTTCCAGCTGAGATGTTAAAAACTGTAGTCCTCTTGCATTCTTTGTCAACTGAAATCTTTAAATCCATTCACAAGAAGAGGACTTGGGAAAGCTCATTTTGGTTGCATGTCTCTCCTCCATCATCCTGTTGACTGTACTGTCCTATTTTCTGCTTGACACCTTTCAGTTGTGATCTCAAAGATAGGAAGGCTTCCTTTCCTCATGAAAAGACATTTAGATTCTGACAGTCTGTAACCTACTGAAGTATAATCTTGACTATTGGTGTCATGTGCCTTTGAGGTGGCTCCCAGAAGCCCAGGTCTTTCTGTTGGTTCTGTGCATTCCCAGCTGAGATGGTTACTTTTGCAGACTCACCTTTTATGTGTTCTGACTGTATATCTAGAACTAAAGTTTGTTTTGGCTGTGTGACCCTGGCAGATTTCTTGTCTTAAAAAACATTTCAGAAAACGAGTAAGTTTGCTTTATTTCCATGGGATGTATTTGATAAGAAGTGACAGCATTGCACATTCTTCTTTTGTCTGTACACAAAAATGATGCCCTAAGTGACTTGACTTCTAACAGACCCACATTCAGTTTTTCACAAGGTTCTGATCTGGCTTTTTGTTAATTGATTTCTTTAATGGTTCCAGCGATATCTTACAACAGAACAATGTTATGTGTGACCCAGTAGTGTTGTGGTCTTTGTAGTCCACGAATCAATAGATGCACTTAAAAAACTAAACTCTAAAAACATTAATTATAGATATCAGCAAAGGTCACTCTCTCTGTCAAATTGCTTTCCCTATCCCATTTCTAAACAAAGAAATTATAAAGCAGCATGCAATTTGTGAAGTCTAGTCACAATGCTTATTTTTATATATAAATTAGATGGGAAGGGTTCCATTTTGGAAATGGAATGGAAACATTTCAGTGATTTCAGAATTCCCTACACGCTCAATAAAAATGGAGGTCTCTCCTAGTGTATTCTGTAACAATGACAACAACAAAATCCAGAAACATTGTTGTGCTCACTGTCATGTCTCCATGCAAAATTACTTCTTGATTGTAAAACGGCAGCAGAGTCTCTCAGCACTTTTACAGGAACCAATTTGGGACCTAAACTGGTATTCAACCACTTTCATTTAAATTCTAGCAATTATATAAAATAAATAGATAGACATCCTTTGATATTTTTTCAAGCCCTGAATGTTGAATTAAAATGTGGAACTTCCTAATTATGTCAAATGCTGTCATGAAGAGTTCACTTGAAAGCAATTCAGACATTACAAAGAAGGATACGGCTTAGTCAGCTTATTATTTCTTTCACTTAACCTGAGATCTAATGTGAAATTGCTTTAATAGCTTTGTTGCTGTTTTAAATGTTTTATGGTCTTTCCTTCTCCACACATATGGTTTAGTCACCATGTTTAATTTAAGAATATTTCCTTAATGAAATTGGTATTTGTAAAAGTTGGCAACCTTGGAGGCAAAATTCCGTGTTTATTCTCAGGACAGCTGCGGCATAGACAAGAATGTAGTGCTGCTGCTAGGCAACAATTGTCGTCTGGATCAACCTCCATCAATTGCCATCATGGCTACAGCCCCTGGCAATGGCCACGCTGTGTCCTGTGCTGTGTACGGTGCAGATGCTCTCAAACCATGTCCAGGCGAAGTCAGAGGAGACAGCAGCTTTGCACTGAAGGGGAGCAGAGGCATTTACTTGTTTCTCCTACTAGCAAAGGTTTGGGGGCAGTCACCTATGGCAAGGGATAGTAACAAGCCACTGTAAATTATCGATACCTGTCCTAGCATGCTTCCTTGCAACATGAATGTGAATCATGATGTGAATTTCCGTTTCACTTGTTTAGTTATACTTTGGTCTTATTTTGGAATAGAACAACTGCTAGCATTAAAAATATGCTCATTTTTTCCTGCTGGTCTGTACATTGATGAAATGTGGGCAGACTTGCTATCTAGGAGGTGCATAGGGGGACAGATCTGCTCTTCAGCTAGAGGTTAACACGCCTGATACAGAGTATCAGACTGGTAAATGTGTGACGTGGTGCAAAATCAGGCAGTGTATCTCCCGCCATGACTGGCATGGTTTAAGGTGAGCTTTGACCTTGCCCCAAAGAAACAAAAAGGACTTAGACATTCTGGCTTGTTGGCTCTGATGCAAGGGGAGTGAATTCCAGCTGAGAAAGAGCAATATGCAGCTTTAGAGCAGTGACACTGCCTAAGGCAATGTTGGGGCAGTAACTGCTCCAGACAGCTGCTAAAAATCTAGTCAATATTTTTTAGTTTTATACCGTAAAAATGTAGGTGTAAACCACACAGGTGTAGGCCAGATTCGATGTAACACAAGAATGTCATAATATTCAGGCATAATACTTCAAAATATTGTTAATTAAGCCCATGCAAGTCAGAGAGAGAGCTGGTGGGGAGAAGAGGTTCTATGTTAAAAAATTGCTAAGCTCCACTGTCTAAATCAGCTCAGGCACTGGAAAGAATAAATGTCATGGAAAGTCAATAAGACTTGGCTCCTGGGTAACCCATGTTATTTTAAATGCCATCCTCTGGATTGAATAGTGACTTATTTTGCACATGTTACTGAGTCTTCTTGGGAAATGATGTAGATTAAACTAAAGCCTGTAAAAGGAGCAGTTGCTCCCTGGGCATCCATTTCTAATTTTTTGTTTCTTTAAATATTGATACCCCTGCGAGGCGTCTAAGAGAAAAAATGGCTCATAAACTAAAGGTGACCCAAATGCCTAGTAAATATCTATGGCAAGGAAACCAAAGGTGTCAAATGCTGTATGAATTCTAAGGCAGGAATGTTATGTACAGAGGCAGACGCACTTGCAGCTCTTAAGTATAGTTTGGGTCTGAAAGAGGGCTTCACATGTATTTACAGTTTTCCAGAAAATATTTCACAGAAGTCGTATTTATGCTAAAATAAACATATTTAATTTATTGAGCTGAATACTTAGCGTTTTCCGGTTTTTCCTGTCTGCAAACTCTGATGAAGTGTCCTCAAAGTAACACAGATGCTTTTGATTGTCAAATACTTAATTGTTAACTTTGAATTCCACGTTGTTGTCTAGCGGAAAGTTGTTTTCCTGTTTCTGTCAGAACAAACAACATTGGATTGTATATGTGCTGGTCTCTTCCTTCATGTTAGTCTTGTATTCAGTGCAATCAATGGCTCAGTCTAACACATACTGAAAGCAGGAGGAGGTATTCTATTAATTAACAGAAGCTGGAGTTCTCAAAGAAAAAAAATAATCCTTTGAGATCAGAATCTGGCATTCAGTTTCCCTTCTATAATTTTGAGTGTCTTTCCCGAGTTCTTTTGTGAACATGAGAGACATTTTAGAGAACCATCTTTAAGTCTACAACAGGAGTTGAAGAAGCAGAAATATTTTGTCTTGTTTCTGTTCTAACCAGATATGTGCTTGATTATAGTGTTCTCTGTGTGACACCATAGAAAAGATCTGGCAGTTAATAACTCTGTTTTGAAAGCTGTGTGCTTTGGCTGTAAATAGCATTCCACGTGGAAAATTGGCATAGCAGGTGTCAGCTCAGGATACTCAGAATTCTTTCTCCCTCTGCTACTGAATCAGGCACAGGAAACATTGTAAGGATTTTGCGATTTCCTGTTCCACTGTGCTGTTTTTCATTCTCGTTACTCCTATTTTACCTCCTATCCAGCCTTCTGCAAGTTTCTTAAATTAATGAGGTTCTACAAAAATGCAAGAAGGAGGACTATATGAACTGCAGGCTTGTTAGCATCACCTCAGTCCCTGAAGAGATTATGAGCAAGTAATGTTGGAAGGTACTTCCCAGACATTTGAAGAGTGAGAAGATAATTGAGAACAGCACAGATTTCCCAGGATAAATGATGCCCGACCAATTCATTACATTCTAGAATGAAATTAGTTATCTGTGGTTGAAGGAATACCTGTGGATGTTGTTTACCTTCGCAAAGCTTCTAACATGGTCTCCCATACCATCTTTGTAGCTAAACTGGTGAGACATGGATCAGGTAGTGGATGAAAAAGTGGACTGTTGGCTCAAAGAGGAGGAGTCAATGGTTTGGAATAAAACTGGCAGGTAACTACAAGTGATCTTCCTCAGGGATCAATACTGAGGCTGGTACTGCTGAACACCTTCATCAGCATGAAAGGGCAACATGCACCCTCAGCAAATTCATGAATGATGCCAAATTGTGCGTGGGGGCTGGACAGTTGATATGCTAGATTGGAGCAGAGCTTCCACACAGAGAGACCTCAGCAAGTGGGAGGAATGGACTGCTAGAAGCCTCATAATGTTCACAATGCAAACACACTGTTCTGCCAAGACAGATTAGTACAGGCTGGGGGCCAACTGGCTAGAAAGCAACTCTGCAGAAAGACCTGGGGGGTCCTGGTGGGCAAGGAGACAGTCATGAGGCATCAGGAACACCCTCAGAGCAGTGAAAGCCAATTGCATACTGGGCTGCCCTGTCAAGATTGTGGCCAGCAGGTCAAGTGGTTATTCCTCCCTATTCATTACTTACAAGACCCCATGTAGAGAAGTGTGTTCAGTTTTGACCTCCTGTGCAAGAAAGAGATGAATAAACTGGAGCAAGTCCAGCAGGGAGTGAATAAGATTATTAAGGAGCTGCAGCATAGGAAAATTAAGGAAAGTTAAGGCAGTGCAAGGAAAAGTTGAGAGCGCTGTGCTTTGTTTACCCTGGATGAGTTAAGGCTAAGGGAGGATCTAACTGCAGTCTTCCACTACCTCGAGGAGGGATGTAGAGAGGATGGAACCAGAACTGCACAGCAAAAGGACAAGGCACAATGGATACACATTGCTACAGAGCAAATTCAAAGGCATTCAGAAAGTTTCTTAGATATAAGGTAGTTTAATTTCACAGGGAGGGTGCTTAAACACTGGAACAGGTTGCCCAGAAAGGTTGTGGAGTCTTCATCCTTGTGCAACTGATTTTACTTTGGAACTGACCATGTTTTGAGGAGGAGATTGGGCTTGGCAATCTTCAGAGGTCTTTTCCAACCTAAACTATTCTATAATTACCCTATTCTATAATGAGTCATCACCTCTGGACATGACATCGTTCTGAAATGTAGGAGAGATGTAGCAAGGAGATGGGAAAGAAGCATGAAGTTTGGGAGTTATTCTGTGGGTTTTCATAGAAGATTTTTTAGATCTTATAGAAGTCCTTGAGTCAGCTCTCCTCCTGATTTCCATGTGTGTATTGATTCTTTAAAGTATGGCAGAGCCCTGTCCAATGTGTGGGACACAAGACTGCCACCCTGAGCTTGGCTTCTGGACTTGACCATCCTGCTGAGTTGATAATGATGCTGAGTCACCAGTTTGTTTTCCCCTCCTATTCCTTCCCTATCTAGACTGCAAATTTTTCGGATCAGGAGGTGAATTTTTAGGACATGTTTAGCATACAGCATACTGGGACCTCATATTGGGTAGGTTTGTAAGTGCTAATTTTTGTAGAACACCATCTGAGGTGAACAATGCTGTAAAAATGTGAAGTGCTACAGGTGGAATTTTCCTCAGACTACATTTGTCATGTAACACTGAGAGAAAATTAAAGTCCTCAATGTTATACTGTTCCTGGTAAGAGACTTTAAAACCCTCATATTATGAATGGAAATATTAGCGACAGTGACTGGAGATGGGGATTGAATTAGATCACTGGGAGGAGAGGCTGAAGATGCTTCTTGCAGTTAATGGGGCAAGACAAGGGAGAAAATTCTACATTTGCCTGTAAGACACTGCTTGTCCCCTGGCTCCCTTCTCTTCCCTCCTCCCAAAATAAAAATAAAGCCACAGGGCTTTATCTGGGGCTGAAATCCATATGTGACTTGGTGGAAGACTTTGTGTTGATTCTGTAGTGTTAATTCTTGCAGGGTACTGTGAACCCTTGGTTTCCAATTAATGTTGATGAGCACTTTACATAAAGTGCTCACAAGACTTATGAGCTAGAATGAAGAAAAATAATTGATGTGGACTGCTGCCAAAGGCTCTGGAAGGTCTCTTGTAGCCAACTTTGCTGCCACTAGACCTCTTTCTGGCAAAGCACTGTACCTTCCTTTCTTTCCTTTTCCGAAATGTAAGGAAATCTCTGGTCATGCCATGTGCACGTGTTCCCTGTAGCTTCTTACAAAGACAACTGGGACAGCTGTTGAAATGAGGAGTTCAGAGACCCAGTGAATAGCTCTAGTTACGTTGCCACCCATGAGGCTCCAGAAGAGTGACTGTAAAGTCCACTCCATGGCCAGGGGCAGATTAACTCACTTTTGGAAGAGAATCTCCAGCTGCCACACAGCTGATTTAGTAGCTTTGTTATTACTTTCTTGTGGGCTATGCAGCTGTGGGTACAACCAGGACATGATATGGTGCTTCAGCAGTGGCAAATGCTTGAATAGCACCCTTGCTCCTATGCACGATGGCTGCTGAGCAAATTCCTTAACATTGGACAAGGGAATTATGAACCATGTTTACTGATTTCCTTACCGTTCCCAAACTGAAAGCCGACATCTGAGGGTAGGGCTGATAGGTGTTCAGCTCAGGATAGGGCTGAAGCTTTTAAAATATTTGTTCCTAGTCATTCTTTGCCAGAATTCACCTTTTCTTTAAAAAGAAAAGAAAAGAAAAGAAAAGAAAAGAAAAGAAAAGAAAAGAAAAGAAAAGAAAAGAAAAGAAAAGAAAAGAAAAGAAAAGAAAAGAAAAGAAAAGAAAAGAAAAGAAAAGAAAAAAGAAAGGAAAAAAGAAAAGAAAAGAAAAGAAAAGAAAAGAAAAGAAAAGAAAAGAAAAGAAAAGAAAAGAGAGAAAAGAAAAGAAGAAAAAAGGATTCTTACCTACCGGGAGTATAAAGCTGTGATTTTAATTACTCCGAAGACAGTATTTCTAAAATAAATACTAGTCTCAGGTTTATATTAACTTGTCCTTTGCTGGGTTTTGCTCTGAGTTACTATGAACATACAGCAGGTGACTCAGAAGCTTTGAATTTTGTTACTGCCTCTGCTTGTCTCGTTATTCCTCGTGAAGTTCCAGGATGTGATCTATGTGTAATTTGTAATTATATGCAACTGGAAAGATAATGTTGGTCTTGCAGATAAATCACTTGGACAGCAGGAGGACATGATAGTAGGAGGTGCAGATTTTTTCAGCTTCATTACCTTTGTGGCCTCCAGCAAGCCACTGGATTTTGGTGTCTCACAGTACCTGTCTGCTTAAGCGGGCTCAGAAACCCTGTCAAGTACAGCAGAGACTCAATATTTATACAGATTTGATGAACTTTTAATGGACCGTTATGTGAAAGTTAATGATGTGATTTTGAGAGTTTAAACCCTAAATTTAGAGCTCACCCAGGTAGGATGTTTCTGGCAAAAACATGATTCTATATGGCATAATGCAGCTTCTGCCTTTATGATGTAGCAACATTGCTACCTGTAGTAACAATAACTGTTTCTATGATGGTCAGTATTATAGTGTGGCTTCAGAGAGGACCTTAATCCTTCTGAAATTAATAGGCTATAATCTGAGTACCTTGACTAAATACATAGTTGAGGTCACTTCCAGTGGCAAATTTTCTGATAGAAAATGCTTGACCTCTGATAATGCTGGGAAAACTGATCTACAGTTTAATCCTGCACACAGAATAGATGGATAGATGGCCAGAAGTAACCTGGTGTCTTTATCAAAGACAGCATTCCTATTGATTAAGGATTTTTTCGGTTGATTCATCTGTTTTACACTATGATAACTGTTGTGCATGGTGACATCTGGGAAGCAGCTAAGAGAGACTTTTATAAAGCCTAATCTATAATTTTTCCTTTTTTGTTGAAACACATTTGTGGTAACATAACTTATTGTTATGTTGGCTAAAAAAGAAGTATCTGTGCACATAGTTCTGTAAAATTTAGTTGGACTTTTATGAGTAGTATACTTTACATGATAGAGGGAGATAAAGAGAGCCAGAAAGATCAGTTGAACTACACTGATCTAGAACTCCATACTGGGGTCACAAGTCCATTTAACCACAGTATGGAGAATTCTGATTCCTGAATATAGGAATGGTTTCTGAATAAGCCTTTAAAGCTTTTGTATTTTTAGAGATTTTGTAGTTTTCTTAAAAGTATATAGGGCTAATAGCTGTGTGCTGTTAATCAGCTGCTGTGTCCCACTCCATGTGTCTACTTGTGATTCCTGTGTCTCACTTTAACTGTTTAATTAACTAATGGGAGGTGTTATTAGTGTTTGTCAAGTGCTTTGAAATCCACGTATAAATGGTGTCGTAAAAGTGAAAAACTCTTCCTTGGCAATGCCAGGAAAAACAGGCATTGCTTTGAATGTGGCCCATGGAGTTGTCCTCAGTCACTCCCTTATCATTACTTGGCTTTATGAAAAATATAAATGAAACAGTGGGGTATGACTGGGCTCATTAAAAACATATTTTGTTATTAAGCATCCTATAAAGAACATACTATAATACCAATTACTGGCTTCAGCAGTTTTGGGAAATGGGAATATCAAAGTACATGAAAGCCAACATGCACCAATGGCAGAGTCATTGATTTTTCATAGGACTATGAGAGTCAAAAATGGAAACTGACATTGCAGTGATGTCCTGGGTAACTGAGCATTTAAGTGATGCAGTATTAGTCCTGTAGGTAAGCGAAGAAGTGTCCTTCTTTGGTGCCTGTTCCATATTAATGAGTTTTGTACTTAGTCTTTTATGCTTGTTTTGTTTAAAGTGGAGCTCTAAATACTTGATCTTGACTTGAGAGTACTTGGCATCATGCAGGATCAGGAATTGTGCCTGCCCAAGCTTGCTGCATTTGATTTCATTGTATTCTTTTATTCACTGTTACTCACTCCATCTATCCCAAGGGGAACATAAAGGAAAAGAGAAGGGAGAGAGTGCCAGTAAACTATAAAAGCAGAAAGAAGGAACTAATTCTGAACTGCTTTGAAACATGCTTTCTGTAAGCAGTGTTGTCCACTCAAGTAGCAAAGAGCTTATCTATTGAGAAGAACGACAATAATCCTAGGTTTACTTCCAATGGCATAATAGTGTATCGAATACACCTACTTACAAGCACTGTCTAAAATGGGTTTTCTAACCTGGTCAAATTGTCAAGTGAACAGGATCCAAAAAACCAGAAATCCTTATTATGATCATAATTTATAGTGAGGGTTGTACAGAGGGTTAATAAAAGACTTAATAGGTATTTGAGTAGAAGGCAAATTAGCAATTGCAGTCCAGTAGGTTGCTTATGATCATTGCCTGTAATTATCCATTAAGTCTTCTAATATCGTCAGCTGTAATATGTAAATCTTATAACTATACCATCTTTACAACATGTTATAGTCATTTAACCTTTATAAAATATTTATAAATGGAATCTTATAAGTGTAGCCCATATTTTGTCTTTGGCTTCTACTCTGCAGTGTGCTGCTTATTGTGCAGATCAATATTGTCTTATTGCTTCCTTGTATTCCCCCATCTGCCTGTATGTAAGAAAAGATTTTCTTTAGATGAGTATCCCCATGCTACTGTGGAATTGTGCTAATGTGTTTAATTACACACACAAATATTATGAATGGCTTCCAAAAGATCAGTTCAGGAAATGCCAGAATGAATGTTGCTTGTCCCAAAAGAGGCACGTGCAACCCTGATGTGAAGGGCTCCCATCTCCTAGCATAGGAATGTGGGAATTAAGCCCTTCTGTGATGTTGTACAAGAAGTAGTGTTTCTCCAGCATAACAGTAGCGGTGGAAGGAAGATCCAGGCTCAGTTCTGTGCCATTTGGTGGACTCCCTGTCAGCCCATATCGCAGCAGGAAAGGCTTTTCGAAGCAGATCTCCCAGTTATCAACACTTACGGTGCATTTTTTTGCATCATAGAGCAGTTGCAGTTTGGGTGAGCTGGATTCCTTTCAGAGGAAACTAAACCAGCAGATCCACTGTGGATGTGTACCAAATATGCCTCAATCCCTAATGATGAGGACTGAAACCATGCATTGCCCTCAGCACCATGAAGTTCTCCAGCATGAATTGAATATACACCAAAAAAAGGCTCTTGGACATTTGAGAGTTTGTGCAGCACCCAGAAAGTACTTCCAGTGCTATATAAAGGCCCATATGGCAACTATGCCTTGATGTTTGCTGCTGTTGACCACCTTGAAATATGCTCCTTTTTTCTTTTCTGGGACAAATACTACCTCAATATTATCTTCTTTCTTTAGAAGCCCTATCTTGTATTGCAGTCTGTCTTTGCTGAATCTAGTTCTGAATAGAAACTTCTTTTTTTCCCCCATCTGGTTATTATTTCAGCCCACTCCCCGCTGTCTTTCTAGGTGGAAATGTCTTGCTGCTTCAGTCTACCAGAAGATCCAACAAGGTATATGCTGCAGCCCCGGGACTACAATAAGGTTTATTATCTTGTGTTGTGACAAAGCTGAAAAATTCTCTGGTGGCAGAATAAACCAGTGGCAGAACAAAAAGCCTGGTAACCTCAGGAGAGCTTCTGGGTGCAAGGGGGCTGGTAGTCAGTGGTGTACAAAGCACTGAAAGATGATATCTTGATAACAATAACTACACTTTTGGGGAGACACAGTGGATGTTCCGCTGCTAAGGAGATCTGAACAGCTTGTCAGGTGGGACCACACCTCTGAGGCTGCCATCCACTTGGATGCTCATGCCCTGCATTGTGGGACCATCATGCAGGGGTCCTGGAGGAGAGCTCAGACTCCAATACCACTCCAGGAAAAGCTGAACTGGACAAATTAGTTCTGCAAAAAACTGTCAACATCAAGGGATATTTCTTTTATCCAATCTCTGCTATGGCCAGTATCAACAGACCTCCGTGTCAGATTTAGTGTTTTCATTTTAGGTGAGCACAGGTCTGCACAGCAACACTAAAGATCCCACCTTCTCCCCACAAAAACAAGGATGAGTGCAGGTGGGGTTTGTTTCAGAAATCAAGCCAAAGGTTTATCTTGATCTGCTGTTACATTAAAAAACTGCAAAGTTTTCCGCGTCAATATTTTACCCTTAATTTCAACTTAATTCTAATGAAGGCAAACCATGAGAACAGTATGAACCTTAAAGTTAGTACATAAGCTATGTGTGTATTTTAGGTGACTAGCCATAATTAGGACTTCGCTTGTTTTCTTTCTCTTTCTTGGCCTGTGTGATAAAGAAGAAACAATTCTGATAAAAGGTATTTGTCAAACTTGCTTGTAATAATAAAGTAGAATAAAACCAGGTAATTTAAAATAATTTTTGAAATTAAATGTATTTTCTTTAGAAAATACATTGTTAAAAAAATTTAAAACATGAGCATATACTAAGCTCTAACTTTAGTAAAAAATACTTATAGTTATTTTCATGCAATAGAAATTTATTTTATTGTCATCAATATTTTCAATAGTCAAACCACTACAGTCACTGAGTGTTTGAAACCATAGGTTACTGAGCCTGTAATACAGGATTAGTTTTTTTCTCCAGACACAAAAAAATGCTCCCTGATTTTGGCCTTTTCAAGTAGTTCATTTCAATCATTATTTAACTCCAAGCTGAGAAACTGAGCTGTGCTGAAAAAGCAGAAAAACTTGTTTTTCTCTCCTAAAGTGTTGGTAGGATTAGATCTACTAATTACACACTTGGAGACAACAGCTATAAGAGACAATCAGATTCGTTTGCTAATTTTAGATTAGTAAAGCCTTCTTTATCAGTTAGAAAATTTGGAAAAGAAAATGTGAGTTGACAAACATTTTTCTTCAGGTATACAGCAGACTGAAGAGTTTTACTTACAAAATAGCTTCAAATGGTGTGTTATGCATTTGGGGTGAATTAGAATTTTTAATCTTAATTCAGTTTGACAGAAGTTACACAGAAGCAGACATTTAATAAGCAGGACAGATGCTATTCACAGGAGTCTAACTGTTAAGACCCTGAAGAGTCAAAATAATTGTATATTACTCAAATAAGGTCTTAATTTATTTTTGTCAGCAAAGAGAAAATAACAATGCATGCCATCAATGAAAGTTAACTAAGTGAAGAATACAATTGCAAACCAAAGTAATGATTATTTAAGGTTTTTTACTTGGTAATTCAAATGATCATTAAAATCTGTGACTCTCGGCATAGCTACAAATTATAAGTCATTCAAAGGCAGCAGCAGAACTTTCTTTACTCTTCAGACTGTCTCAGTATTTGAAGAGAGAAATTTCTGTGGCAAGATGGGAAATAGAAGAAAGATTCTGTGGAAGAAGACTGACGATTATGTTTTCAGTAATTCCTTAGTGGTAAAATGCTTACTCTGGAGTTAAAGCTGAATTGAAATACTCTTACATGTATTGAAATATTACCTTACTCTACAGGAAATCACATTCATTGCAGCAACTTGTTCAGTAATGTGGTGGTTAGTCGGTCTGAGAGTACGGATGTTCTTTTGCTTTTTTAGTTTATTTTTTCTTACTCCTGGTAACACTGTCTCTGTATTTTTAACTATAAGTAGATAAAAATAAACCAACCACCGTAAGGAAACTGAGCCAACAAAAGCAGTTTACCTTTGGATGTGAACTTAACGGAGAAACAACACCAAAAGCCCTGAGAAGACCATTAATTTGGACAGAAAAAGCAGAGCTATATTTGTAATTGTAACACTTCTACATTCTGTGCTGTTACTTCAGGTTGTTTCTCAATGGATTTAAATAGCATGTGATGAATAAAATATTGATTGGTGGTTTTTGGATGACAGATGCTTCTAAATCTGAACAAACATAACTAATATGAAATTCAAATTCTGATCAAACAAAAAATTAATATGAATTTCATATTTTCTTGCTTTTAATAAGCACAGATGTCTTGCCAGTGGCTCAGGCTCTGTCAAGCATCACTGCATCACTTTTTGTGGGCTCAGACATAAAGGTATCTCGTTCTTTCTATGTATGTGCCTTGCATGCAGAAGCAAACTGGTTGATATTCAGGCATAACTGATGTTGATTTTCTTGAATGGTGATTGTGGTTCTAATGTAAAAATCCTGAAACTCTTTGCTCGTCCAGTAAAATATACATTTAGTAAATCAGGACCTAATTAGGATTCCAGCTTGTCAGCGAATCATGTCCCCAGGTCCTGCAGGCAATTCGATCATATCATCCCTTTAACAGGCTGATGCAGTTCTGTGCCTCTTACTGTTTGTCAATGGGTAAAAAAGATAAAATTGCTGATAATTATTTTATCTTCTACCAGGTTACTGAAGATAAATAATGCCCTAGCCTAAATGAGGTATCAGTTTAGTGAACAATGAAATATATGAACGTAAGAATTGCCATGTAAATCAAAATACTGTGTGTCTAGTCCTGTATCCTGGGTTTGACAATGTCCTGTCTGGAGTGAGGTTTAAGAAACTCTTTCTTTTTTGAATCATCACGCAGTGACTTTCCTCTGGGGGAGACATTTTTGTAACGACTCTCAGTGAGAAATCCACCCAAACATGAGGCTGAATTTTTTTTCACTCCTGCTATGTAACATGTGTGTTCATCCTGTTTATATAAACATTTAAGTTTTGCTTTTAATGCCTTATAGTGATGAATTTCAGAAGTTAGCCTGACAATTTTTGTATTTTAATTATTTCTGCTTTTTGCCTTCGCTATTTTGCTGAGTGAAGGTATACCAAACCCCGACTGACTGTGACCATACCATTGATTATTTTATATTTCTCCATCATATAGCTTCTTGTTGGCATCTTGCTGAAGCACTTAGTTTCCTCCATTATCTTTGAAAATAAGTTGCCCAGAACTAAATGCACTATTTTGGCTGAGGGCATACTAATGACTAGAATAACATGGCATGCTAATATTATTTTTATTCTTTTCTGTATCACTCCATTATAGAAAATAAGGCTGTGAATCTCAAGAAATCGTCTTTTCCTCTCCTCCCATCATGCTAACACATCGTTTGCCTCTTTATTTGCAGTTGTGTGTGGATTAGAAGCTTTTGTATTCAATATCTGTTTACAATAGTGCTCCTGTCTCCTTCCTGAAAGGTTCTAATTAATTTAGAATTTTTCAGTGTTTAGGGTATTCACACAGGATAATGTATAGTTAGCTGTGTCTGGATTCAAATCCTCATGTGTTGAATTGCTGAGTGGACTGGTGAAAGCATGCAATGCCTTTCAGTTCTATAGCAGTTTGATATGGTAATGACAAAAAATTTTCACCAATGTGAATGGAGTTTGTGGTGGTTTCATCTTGGCACTTTCCTCATAATTAATTGGTGTGTTTTTAGGAAATTTTCACAGAGAGGCCAAGGCTGGCATGAAGTAGAGCATGTACAGGTGTCTCTGAGAGCTGGGCTGGGGTGAAGAAGGCGACACTGCTGCTTGCTCTGCATTATTAATTCTAAAAAGGCCCTGGGGAAGGGCAGGGAGATGTGTGGGGTTTTTTGTCAGTCGAGGACTTAAACGATATTTCTGCCCTCCCCACAGTGATGTTCTGAGTGTCTTTTGGTCCTTGGGTCAATGGGTCATACAACTATATTACATGATATCATTCCTTTAATAACCTAACCAAACTCAGCCTAAAGCTGTGCTGGTGGCTGCAGCCACAGCCAAATGATCCAGCAATAATAGTACATTCTGATTAGGAGGCGCCTATGCCTGAGGATTGTAGATTCATTAGCTGCAATTAGCATGAATATGCCCCAGGCTGAAATATGCCCAAGAGTGCAGGATGAGAAAAATCTGAAGAAAATTACCATTTACATCCCATTGCCTCAAAACACTTAAAATGGACAATAAATATATGTCTCTACGGGAGCAATACAGTGTATGGCCTATTACCTGGTTGAGTCCTGACATGCATATAAATAATATGGAAAACTCATTTCATCGCAAGAACGTACACAGTGTATTCAGAGAGTGAAACAGACACAACACACTGGGTACATGAATTGTCAATATATGAGTAGTTATCTATCACTTTAGATTGATATATATAGTAGATTGATATATCTAGTACATGTATATTAGATGCAGGAATAAAATAAAAAATATCTTTGCCTGGTATTTGTCTGAAATCTTAGTAATTGCAGAAATTTTATCCAGACAGCACTATGTGTGATGGAAAAATAATTTATTCCTTCCAGAAGTTACAAGTGCAAAGCAATAAAAAAATCTGGGGGTTTATTACATGTTTTCTGTGATTATAAAAGAATCCTCACCTATTACATGGGTCAACCTGTCATGAGATCACCAACTGTTACAAGTTTAGCATTCATCCCCAGGGTTCCCTCCTCACAATAACAGTCCAAGCAAGACTCATTCATTCAGCAGTCAAAAGACATTTCTGTGTCTGGGTACTGGAGTTGTTCAGATCTCAGCCACTGTTCACCGCCATTAATCATGTCTGTCTCATTCAGAGGACCTGAAGAGGACCAGGGTTTTTCTGTGATTAATGTGGTGTAAGACTTATAGGAAAGTACCTGGTTCCTACGGTCTAAGGTTGAAGTTGCCAAGGGAGAAATGGAGAAGCATATAAATGTTCAAAACAAACAACCATTAGATGTGTAGAGTACACACATGCATGTATACTCTGCTAGTTTAAGCAGAGAAACCAAACATTTAGTTTAGTTATGTGTTAGCTCATTTCTTGTAGGCATCATGGCAGAGGTGGGTGGTGATTAAAAAGGGAAGATCCAGTTGCTGCTGCTCTAACCTGATGGGAGTTTAAATCTCTGTGCCAGATAGACAGGTCCTAGAATCAAAACCACTCACGTTGAAAGAGACCTCCAGAGGTTATCAGTGTTATTCCCTTCTCCCAGTCTTCTGTGGGTTTGAATCCACAGAGGGACCTGGCTATACTGACAGTCCTCATACAAATTGAGATTCATTCTTTCATTGCTCTTAACTTCATGTACTCTGTTCATCTTAATTATGTGAAGCGTAGGTGCCCAAACTGGTAATTTTTCATGCTGCTGAAAGATTGATTTAGCATACTGAATAAGCAAAATGCAACTTGCTCTCCGTTTCTTCTGCTCCTTGCATTGCTTCTGTAGCCAGTGTTCTATCAGCCAGCTATTGCAGTTTTGTTTGTCTTGGTTTTTACTAATTCATTGTCAGATTGGCTCACTACACAGCAAATGCTGTAGCCACAGTTCCTAGTGATATATTTAAAAGTTCTAATTCAGTCTTGCTACTGCTCAATGTGTCTGCAAACTGCCAAATTGATCAGAGCGTTGTCATCGCTCAGCGGTCTTCTGTGTAAGGCCAACATGTTGCAGCACTTGAGCAGCTTTCATCTTTTCAAACTACCTGTTTCTGCTTATATACATTCTCCATGAAACTCAGGATTTATCAATGTTTTTATAAGAAGGAAATAAAATCTCAGGACAAATCTATTTTTATTTCTGTTTTGTTTGTTATGTCTTCTGTTGTGATTATAAAACACAGAATCTACTATTCCTTATATCAAGGAACAGGGATTTTAAAATAATGTTCGTTGGAAGTTTATAGGAGAAGTTTTTAATGACTTTTCTTTTTCAAATGCATTTTCAATTTTTCTATAGGGTATGAGTTATTTATTACGTTCCTCTTTTCCTTATCGTGGAATGTAAGGTTCTCAAGGTGTTGCAGACCTGCATTTCCACTTTTTTTCCTACATGGACCTATTGAACCTCCAATTAAGTTGCTTTTGATTTCAGTAGGTACCATTGCAATGAGAATTGTCTCTCTAATTTTGAAGCTGCTGTAAATAGATCTAAGAAGAAGGGCAGTACCAGATGGAACTATAATGTGAAGGAAGGGATGTTGCTGGA
Source organism: Patagioenas fasciata (assembly GCF_037038585.1). Taxonomy (NCBI): domain Eukaryota; kingdom Metazoa; phylum Chordata; class Aves; order Columbiformes; family Columbidae; genus Patagioenas; species Patagioenas fasciata. Next base: position 13,102,977 of record NC_092523.1, on the reverse strand, counting down.
TGAGTGCTCGTGTGTCAGCTGACTGATGCGTATACTTCTCTTGGTCCACCTCTTTCCCCATACCCACAGTAGTAAATCTATGAATCTTTGTGAAGTGTAGGGAGAGAGGAAGGATTCAAGGACCACGCCCTGACTTCTCCCCACAATCAGTCTTACAGTGACAAGAAGCTCCTTACTTCAGGGTTAGATGCTGAGGAATATATAACAAGGGCAAGTGTAGAGTCTTACATCTGGGCGGGAACAAGCCCAGGTTCCAGTATACCTTGGGGAATGACCTGTTAGAGAGCAGTGTAGGGGAAAGGGACCTGGGGGGTCCTGGTGGAGAGCAGGATGACCATGAGCCAGCACTGTGCCCTTGTGGCCAGGAACGCCAATGGTACCTGGGGTGGATTAGAAGGGGGGTGGTTAGTAGATCGAGAGAGGTTCTCCTTCCCCTCTACTCTGCCCTGGTGAGACCACATCTGGAATATTGTGTCCAGTTCTGGGCCCCTCAGTTCCAGAAGGACAGGGAACTGCTGGAGAGAGTCCAGTGCAGGGCAACAAAGATGCTGAAGGGAGTGGAGCATCTCCCTTATGAGGAAAGGCTGAGGGAGCTGGGGCTCTTTAGCTTGGATGAGACTGAGGGGTGACCTCATTAATGTTTAGAAATATGTAAAGGGTGAGTGTCACGAGGATGGAGCCAGGCTCTTCTCAGTGACAACCAATGATAGGACAAGGGCTAATGGGTGCAAACTGGAACACAGGAGGTTTCATTTAAATTTGAGAAGAAACTTCTTCATGGTGAAGGTGACAGACACTGGAACAGGCTGCCCAGGCAGGGTGTGGAATCTCCTCTGGAGACATTCAAACCTGCCTGGACACCTTCCTGTGTAACCTCATCTGGGTGTTCCTGCTCCAGTAGGGGGATTGTACTAGACGATCTTTTGAGGTCCCTTCCAATCCCTGACATTCTGTGATTCTGTGTGATTCTGTGATTCTACCCTCTACCCCGTTTTTTTGTTCTGCAGCTATGTCTATTCTTTTTTTTCTAAACAATGCTTTTTTTTTTGAGGATGGATGTGCCACTTGTGGTTTAAGCTTCCTGTGTCCTCAGAGCAGCATCAAGAAATTTGTTGGAGTCATTAGTGACAATAATAATAACAGCCTGCTTTCCTAGGGAAATGACACAGCGAGGTCTGCTTTCACCAACAGTAATGTTTAAATCACCTGAAAAGGGAGTAAAGCAATCAGAGGTATTACATGCCTGCACGTTTTGTGAGAACAGGTTGGCTGGTGAAGGAGGAGTAACCTGTTAGTGTTGGAATACCTCTGATTCAAGTGTGTTCAGGTATCAGTGTCAATCCGTCTTGAGTAATCAGGTTTTCTTAATGCTAGTAATTGTAGAAGTGCGTATTTTAAAACAGGGAGACTCACTAAATGGTGGTTTATTTTGATTGTAATTTATCATTGGAAGGCTGTGTCTGCAAATAACTGGGTTCTCTGTCACTTTTTCCTTAATTACTTCTGGACAGCCTTTTGAATACAGCTTCTAAATATGGCGCAAGAAATAATTGGTGAAATTGTAGAGGACCTTAATGGCCTTAATAACTATTGAAAATTATAATTCTAATTAATTTATTTGTAAAGAATTTCTATTGCAGGAGCTCAAAACATTTATCTCAGGCTCTCTAAGAATCCTGTGCTTATCACCTCTCATGTACTTTAAGAGCAGATGTAGCACTCAGATCCTTACATTTGATCCATTTTTCCAACTCACAGAAATCAGGTACATCATGATGCTTTCAGAATGTAAATATTTAATACAGACTTCTTCCAGGAGATGGAACCATATTGATCTTGTGTTCTTAATCTTTACAGCTTTATCATTTGTTTGACTGAAATTTGAAAGCTACCCTTTGTGTTTTTTGGAGTTCTCTTGCCATTTGTGCTGAACGACTTCACTAAACTCCAGACCACTAGGACTATGATTTATGTAACTCAGTTTCTCAGCCTCTTTCTGTGTCCTCATTGAAACCCTGTGTGGTTTGTTTAATTTCTGAACCAGACTGCACTCCGTAACTTGCTGTTCAGTCTTTCATTAGGTGAGCTCAGGGTCTAAGTGTGAATGAAGAGAAAAATTCTGAACTTCATACACAGAAGCTTTAATTCAAACAACAAAGCAGAAAATGTTCAGAACATTTAATAAGGGCTAGTCATTAAATAGAGTAAAAGCAAAGCTTCCAACACTTTCTCTGTGTTGAGATTGTAAGTTAGGATAATAAAAGCCTCAGTAATGAGGATCAATTAAATGAAGTCATATGCAGACCATAAGTAACAGAACATTCACCACCACTCTAATGAGGGAGCACTTGGTTTTAGTAGGATATGCTTTCTTTCTGTGAAATGAATTATACATGTTTTTCATGTTTTAGATCTAGGACTTTTTAACAAGTAGCAACTACACCTTACTTCTCTTCAGGCGGCTATGAATTATATGTCAGAGACCATAATTTCTGGTATTAGCAGTTGGTGATAAGACTTTGCCCAAATTAATCTGGAACAAACTTTGCACCTTATTATAAAGCAAAGGAGCAGGTAGGACCATGTTATAGAACAGGAGGTAACGTAGAGAAGATTGGTGTGTAGCAAAAACTCCAAAACTGAAGTTATCACCCTGCATGGGGCTGGGACAGATTGTTCAGAAAGGTAAAAGTTTGCAGGTCCTTTTCCCAGTGAGCATTACTAGAAGTTTATCGTCATTATGCACTAGGAAGAGTTCAATACATTTTAACCAAAACTGTTACTGAAAATGTCCACTCACTAATAGTAATCTATCCAACAGATACAGACTTTCTTTCTGCACTTCTGCTTTTGCCATTATGTCTTTAATCCTGTTTGTTCAGAACACATACTCCACTCCACCCTCGCAATTTCTGAGACACTGAATCATTTCATTTCCCTAAATCCCTCTGTGACTAGATGATGAATTCTTGCAACTCAGTAATCTTGCACCGGTTCCCTCACTGAAGTAACATATTCAATAAGAGGGAGAGTTTCACTAAGCTTGGTGCTTTTCCACCAAGTGGCTGACTTGCTTAATGTCTCACAAAAGTGAATTCTATTTCATGAAATTAATGGGACTAAGACACAATTCTGGTAGTTGTCTGTCTAGTTTGATAATGCCATTTGAAAGTAGTGGAAAATTACATGTAAAAAATTGAATTTCACATGCCTGTGTTATTATTTTGTTACTGCTCCATATCTTCATGTAGCTTCATAGAGACAGGAAGGTGCAGCTTGCTGCTGCTTTCTCCTTTCATAGATAAGTTGCTTTGCATTGAAAAAGTTCAAATGGTGATACAAGCAGAGCAAAGAGGCAGAGCACTGTATCTCAATACAAAGTAACAGGTGTTTGGGGAAAAAGACGATGAATAGGGCAAATACTGAATGATCTTTCCCTGGTGCCGTCCAACCTTTCTGTAAATGGCAACTTAGGAACTTTCAGACCTGGATATTTCATCTGTACCATGATATGTTTGCTGGTTTTGGCTGGAATAGAATTAAATTTCTTCATAGTAGCTAGTATGGGGCTATGTTTTGGATTTGTGCTGGAAAGAGTGTTGGTAACACAGGGATGTTTTAGTTACTGCAGACCAGTTCTTGCACAGAGTCAAGGCCTTTTTGGCTCCTCTCACCACCCCACCAGAGAGTAGACTGGGGGTGCACAAGGAGCTGGGAGGGGACACAGCCAGGACAGCTGACCCCAACTGACCAAAGGGATATTCCACACCATATGATGTCATGCTCAGTATATAATGCTGGGGGAAGCAGAAGGAACAGGGGGATGTTCAGAGTGATGGCATTTGTCTTCCCAAGTAACTGTTCCGCGTGACAGAGCCCTGCTGTCCTGGAGATGGCTGAACAGCTGCTTGCCTATAGGATACAGAGAATGAATTCCTTGTTTTGCCTTGCTTCTTTGCGCAGCTTTGGCTTTACCTATTAAGCTGTCTTTATCTCAACAAAAGAGTTTTCTCACTTCCACCTTTCCAATTCTCTCCCCCATCCCACCACGGAGTGAGGGAGTGGCTGTGGGGCTTAGTTGCTGGCTAGGGTAATGAACCATGACAATGCTCAAAAGCCTTGATGTGCCACAACCTCTCTCTAATGTCTCTTTATACTTCTGACCTACATGACATCTCATGTAGAATTTAATTGTGTTAAGAAGAGTTTCATTTTGTATGTTTTAGACCTGCTGCATGCTGAATTCACAAGCTACTTTCTCCCTACCAATTATTTCATAGAACTATACCGTACTCCTCTTCAGTCATCCCTCATCCAAGCCCGAGTCTGACTAGCCTCTTCTCATACAGATGTTGCTCATACTTCAGTCATCATTGTTGCACATTTCCTTCTGAGATGGGATGATCAGCACTCCACATGGTATTTAAAGTGCATGTATACCATATATATAAATATAATAGTGAAAACTGTCTTTGCATCTGTTCTCAATTTCATTTTTAAAAATGTGGCCTTCCTAGGGGAAAGAGAATGTTCAAATACCTCATCATGCCATTTACAAGGTCTTTACAGGCCATTTATATTACAATCAGCTGTGCAGCTCATCCAGGAGGATGAGACCTTACCTCTTTGATCTCTTCTAATGCACCCTTTTCTGGTCTTTCAGAGTTTGAGAGCTTCCAAATGGCCAGATCCTCTTCACTGGCCATCAGTGGCTCTGGAGCAGATACCTCTTTGCCCAGGACTTCCTTTAACCCTTTAACTTCTGAGGCTCACAAACAATTCTTGCTTGCTGCTTGCCTGGTGAAACTGCTGCTCCTCATGTTAGGTGTGCAAAGGTTCTTCCCACCCCATACGTGCCAGTAGTCTCTCCTTCTCTGTTGCTTTGTTTGCCTGGCTTCTGCTGCTTTCACACGCTTGGAGTGCCACGTTTATCCTTCACTAACTGCTCCCCTTTCAGGGTCTTCTACATTTCTTTCCTTCTATTATTTTTCCCCTTCACATCTTTTTTATAAATGAATGGTGAAACATTTAATGTGATGGGAAACTGGAGGTGTGTGGCCTGTTTTGTCAAGCAGCATACAAACTCGATAGAAAAAGTAATCTTATTTCACACGAGCTTACTATATAAGTTAGAGGTAATGGGGGGCTATGACAAAGGAAATGAAGCAGAGGAGTGAACTGTAAAAAGTAGAGGTAGTCACAATGGCACTAAAAGTAGACATAGATCCAAGTCTAACCCAGAGACCTATAGTACTGAAATGTGGTGCGGGAAGATATAGTCCTGATGTTTATAATAGGCAGAATTAAACCTGTGATACAGATACTACTAAACACCAAGGTAAGAGAGTACTAAAATTGAGACAGTATTTTCTTGTGCTTGAAACCCATGTTCAAGTGAAGACTTTAAAAAAACTCTCTGCAGCTACAGCAATAATAATACTAAATAGAAACACTAAATAAAAACACTAAATACATTGTAAGGTTAATAACAAGCACTCCCTATCATAGTCTTGTATTCCTGGTTTTATGCACAGGAGTTCTTTTGTACCCATGACAAGATAAAAAGTTATCATTGAAAGATGAATCATCTGCTTAACAAAAGCTATAAAATATTCCACTACTAACAAACTTCTACCTAAGATATACTTTTCTCCTCATAATTTTTTATGGTGTCTTAACATAAGGTGCTATCTGAAACCTGTATGTACAATGCGTAAGGGGTTTTGAGAATAATAAATGAAAGTTGCTATAGAAAGAATACAAGAGTGCTTAAGAATGACTTTTAAATGGTTCGGTGAAGTAGATACTGGAACAGCAATCTAAATTCTATCAGACAAGGTAATGGAGGGTAAAGAAGCTGGCAAGCGGAGTGACTGGAAAACTAAATGATAATATAAGCCTGAAGTGCAGAAGAGCTCTGAAAAACTCTACACAAATGGGCCAGGAAACTAACATATACATGAAGGACTGCAGCTTGAACAGAGTAGAAGGGATATCTGGTTGAAAAGGGGTGAAGAAAAGTGGAGCCAAAGGTGCTACTGAGTGCTTTTGCTCTGGATGCAGGGCATCCATGCAGCTGAGGACTAAATTCCCATCTGTGGTGTTTTGATTTAAAATAAGGCCCATACACATTAAAAATATGGCTGGTAATGGTCATCTAGTAAGGCTCTTGGCTCCAAACCAGGATCAGCTGTGTCTCGGCCTTTCTTACAAAGCCTGGTCCTTAAACACCTGCATGGGGATCTGCAGTCACCAGAGGCATGCTCGTCCAAGCGTTGGCAATTCACCTTAGGGGACCTTGCCTGATACCTCACCTTAATGTTTCTTTTTGCACTCTGGACCCTTTACTTCTAGCCATAGCCTCAGCTGACAAGAATGAGATCTTGCTGCTGTAATAGCTTGAGTCTCAGGCTTCACTGCTCTGCTCCCACAGTCATTCCTAGTGTCTGTGTGATACCCTGGGGCTCTAGTCTGCAGTGACCCCCTCGCCTCTGTAGACAGGGAGCTCAGGTCACTGACAGAATGGCACAGGTACCATATTTCTGTCAAAGGTATTTTACACAGAAATATTTGCACACTGGCCTGATAGCTACTAGTAGCTACTGATTTGGCTGATACCCTGTGTATCTAGCAGTCAGTCATAAATGTATGAATCCTCCATATTAAGCCTGGAAGAAAATACTGACTTGAAAAGGAGAATGCGTCATAAGAGAAATCCATGGGAATACAACCTGGGGGGGAAACATTGATAGCTAGGGAATTCTAGTTTGAATGTGTTTAGTCTAAAGTGTTCTGACAACAGAGTGCTTACTATTTATTTGAGAAATACATAATAAAAAGAGCAGAGAGGCAATTTCAGTTCTCATATGGAACAATCACTGAGGAAGTTTTTCTCAGTGCTTTTCTAGAAACAGGCGAGTGTTCACAGGTTTCTTTAGCAACAAAAAGTGCTCTAAAAATAAAGCTTAGTACCACAGTCCAGACATGTGACTAAATATCCTGAGTGCATCAGGATATCACGTGCATATCACAGAGGAATCCTGTGGGGCTTTTATAGATTTAGTGTGTATTGATGTTGTGGCTGCTGTTGAATACAATAAACAGCAGATGCTATGCTGAAATTTTGACTGAGGAGAAGACTTTTTAAGTACCTCATCCAATGTGGTTCCTTGAGGATCGGGAAGGATGTTCAGACACTGTAGCAGATGAATGCCTTTTCTGTACTGGTCAGAGCTGCAGCTGGTCTTGGTCTATAACCAAGCCTAAGCTTCTCAACACATGTGGTGTTTGGAACAATTAACTCTGTTGACTTCAAAAGGGATAAGAATTTGATATAATTTGCTCTGATTTTAGCCAGATGGATAGTGCCGCACATTGTTTAGTTTTGATTAGCTTAGCCAATGCAGAGGGCTAGTAAACATTAAACATTAATATTAATCATACAGCAGTGCCACTTACAAGCTCTCAGCATTCTGATCTTTAGCCAGAAGTGCAGGTGTGCAAATGAGGAATGTTTTGGCTTTAAGAGACAAACCTTTCTGCCTCTCACACCTGCACATTTGGAAAATAAATATAGCCAACAAAAGCTCTTCTAAAATATTGTTTTCCAAGGATTCCCTACCCAAACACTTGCCAGACACGCACCCATATATAAAAGAAGCAGATGCTATTCAGAGAAGTGTAAAGCATACACATTTTACAGAAGTTGATGTGATCTACTCATGCCGATCAGAACAGCAGCTTGTAGGAGGTATTTGATTACCCGCGGAGTCTGGCCCTGGCTCAGTAGAATGCTGTATGATGATCGAAAAAGCCTCATCTTGCTCCAGCTGAAGTCAACAACAATGTTCTCATCTTGTTGTCTTTGATGGGTCATCTCTTGGCAATATTGTGTTAGATCATAGTTCACATAAATGAACTTCCAGTTAAAATATTTGCAAATATTTCCTTTGTTGTGTTTGTGGGGAGGGAGACATTTAATAATTTCCACCTTTCTTCTGCACTTTTTTGTTATCTTATTGTAGGTTGGTATTTCTTTAACACTCAAAATTACTACAGGAAATGACTACAGGAGTAAGTGGTATGTTACTGTACTGATTTCAGTGAAGTTACAAATGCATATTTTCCAATCTGCATGGCTTTGTGTCTTCAAATGCAAAATCTGGCATTAATAATCTCAGGTTTTGTAGGAAAACCTACTTTGAACGCTGCTTGTTGCACTGTATTTTTGAAGATGTCAGTTCAGAATGAAATAGGAATTTTGTAAAGTGTGTTTTTGCAAAGTATCAGTCACATGGGGGTAACAGTCCCTGAAAGTTGCACAGACCCTCGTGAAAGCTCTGCTGGTGAAAAGCGAGGTCCTCTTTTAGTGCAGGAGGCACAGATGCCTAGTATGTATCTTCTGGAGGTCAGGGAGGAGATAAGAAGAACAAAAGTGGTACAGAACTTTCGTAATCAGTAAACCTTTTATGAAGAGAAGTCTTGCGCCTCCAGGGAGCTCCCAAAGGAATAAGTGTGGATGTGAATCTCTTGTGGTGCAAAGTGATAAAAATGATTCAGGGAGGAGTTAGTGCAGTTACTCTTAGAGTTCCAGCTGTGTAAGTTGGCATAAGCACGACAACCTTGGTAACATAACTGGGGAAGGCACGACTGAATTTGTTTAGAGCTACTTTGGTTATCTCTTCTAACAGTGGATATCGATCTGACTTAATGTGTAAAACTTGGGGAAACCACAATTACAAAATGATGATGGGGAATATTGGCAGAACTAATTAAAGTGCGTATACATCACAGCGAGAAAGAATTAAACTTTTTGGAGAGATTGAAAGGATATCGAACTAACTGGAAATAATGGATCAGAGCCGAAGCAAAACTGTTAGGAAACCATTCATTTGCATTGTGGCTCTAATGGAGTTGCATTTTCTTACACTTGAACTGATTTAAGGTGTACATCCACCTGCAAAGATCACTGCAGACTTGTTTTGTATGCTAGTAAGTCTATCCAAGGTTCAGAAACAACTTTTACAGTAGGAGAAGAAATAAGTGAATGGCAGTAGCTGTTAAGACATTATTAAATTTGACGTACGTGTCAGAGGTGGTTAACTTCTGAATGGCTAGAGGTGTTTGGTGGCAAGAACTAGCAGCCGTATTTCTGTGGCTTTGCATGACCTGTCCTAGATTAGCATCCTCTGTATAACCCCCACACAGAAATGCCCTTTAATGTGGCTGGCCTGTTGCCCTGATGGCATTCTTGGAAACCAGTTACCTCTAAGGTTTCAGCCCTGCAAGACCTACAAGCCTCAAATTACTAAGCGCCCACTCCTCTCAACTGTGCTGCAAAGGGGTTTCCAACCTGGGTTAGGGTGACAGCATGAATAAGGCTTTAGGGTAAGATGGAAATAAAAAGAACAGATGACAAATATGACAACTTATATTGGAGCATCATTAGTAGGGGGAATAATACTATGAAGTCAGTCCTTCTCTGTTGAAATGCTAATGTTTAGTGAATGCAATGGACATACTTATCTTTAGTGACCAATGACAGAACCCGAGGGAATGTCAGGAAGATGTGCCAGGAGAGGTTTAGGTTGGACATTAGGAAAAGGTTCTTCATCCAGAGGGTGCTGGACACTGGAACAGGCTCCCCAGGGAGGTGTCACAGCCCCAAGCCTGACAGTGTTCAATAAGAGACTGGACAACACCCTCAGATACGTGGTGTGAACTGTGGGGTTGTCCTGTGCAGGGGCAGGAGTTGGACTCAATGATCCTTGTGGGTCCCTTCCAACTCAGGATGGTCTATGAAGTCAGGATTTTCTCCATATTTAACCCTTTTTAAAAACAAACAAAATGTTTTCTTTCAAGGGATGCAAAGGAGGATTCCTGGTGAAATCAGTGGATCCAGCTGCATGACTGAAGTTAAATGTGAGCTCAAAGTCTCTGCTGATTTGTGCACCTTTCTTTTTTTTTGTCACTGCAAAGTCAGTAATGTATTCAACATATTTTCCATAATTTATAACCCAACAGTAGCAAGCACTGTATCAAATGCCACTGTAGTGACTGATTGAACTAATGAAGTCCAGAGGCCATGTGCAATATACCACAGCTTGACAAAGAATTAGACTGGTTTTGGAGATATATGCAGCCAATATAAGAAAAAGATAAAGCCTGCACCCTATTCACAATAATACACGTATCCCCGGGTATAACTACTAATACAGCTAAGTTGGAAAACCTAAAAAATGAAGGTGCTTTGAAAATAAAGTGGTAGAAATAAACTGAGGATGAGAAAAATTCTGCATCAAGCCAGTTACAACTGAGTATCTTTACTGTTCTCTTTTTCTGCTGACAACAGAGACCTCATGAAAAGTATTTTTTTTTCTTCTCAAAACAGAAGATTTGTGTCCTCTGATGCAGTTCTATGCAGGCTAAAACTACAACAGCACTGCTGGAAAATTGCAGGAACAATGATTTATTCCTGGGTCGAAAGCTGAACAAGGGAAAACACATAAACACTGCACTATGGGCACAAAGGGTGATTATTTTTGCCACATGAAACAGTTTTAAAATTCATGGGAAAAAGTAATTTTTGACAGTATGGTGTAGGTGGTTTAGGTTTTATAAAAATAGCAATGGATGGTATGTTTTCTTTTCAGACTGCTATCATTGCTCTACCATTCAGGTATTTTTAATGGCTTTTCTTGAATAAGGCTTAGAGTAGTTATGTTTATTGATGGATGAATTTATGTGATTATAGCAGACTAAAATTGCAGAATCTTTACAATAGCAGAAACAAATCTGCAGCCTTACTGGATTTTTCCTGAGCAAGTTGTCTTGGGAGAAAAGGTCTGATCATTGTATTTGATTGATTTTTTTTCCAGTTATATTTATTTTAAATATTTTGGTGGATAAATGTACTACTTTTCTGGGTGCTACACTCTGAATGAAGTATGGGAATTTAGCAGTAGGTTTGTGACTAAAATATATCTAAAAGTCATTCTCTGTTTCTTTGTCAATTTTTACAGTTTAGGTGATGCAAATTCAGATTTCATATTGTCTTTCATGAGCCCTGAGCAGATTTGTTTTGTTAGGTGTGTCCAATGTCGATCTTTCCCAGATTTCTGGTTCCATCTTGTGTAGATCAGGGGTACAGAATTACCAGCTAAAGATGGAAAACCAAATCCTAGTTAAGGCCCTTTTTTCTTAAAACTTATTTCCAAAGTATCATTTCAAAAGCAGAAGAAAACAGCTCAGGTCGTGTAATGTAATAATGAGTAAAAGCTTTTGCAATTTTAGTCAGGCAGAAGAAGAAGATGGTGAGAAAATCATGCTAGGCCTTTCTGCCACTGCACTGCAAAAAAAACCCCACCTAAAATGCTGAGAAATCATGAGAATGTCTTAAAGAATGTGACATTAAAATTAAATTATTCACTCCACTTTCTTTGTTTTCCAATATCCTGAGTCTAAGGGATTAATTTATTCTGTGTTTTCAGTCTTTCTTTGGAAACATGAGGACTATCACACTTCCTAAATGCCAACACTGAGATTTTTATGCCGTCTCCTGGACCTCTAAGAAATATACTGTGAATCTATAAGGTGCTGTATAAGCTTTACATATTGTTTCCTACGGATACACATTTGCTCTTACTTACCTCTGACACAGTACTTATTCCCAGTTGCCAGGTGAATGATACAGCAGGCATATGGAAAAACATGCAAGTTTCTCAGGCTTCCCTGCTTCTTGACAATCCCAAAGAAAACTGAAACGCCTCTCATTCCACATTTCTAAGGGCAAATTTGCTTTCTAAAGCATTTGGGCTCTTAGCTCCCATTGATCTTTGTACAAGTTAGGAGCCAAAAGCATTGAAAACGCCTACCTGCATCTTTAGAGATTTAGGCTCTTTCAAGATTCTGGATCAAAGGGAACTTCAGGGTAGGCTGCAATTGTTTGAGACTGCAGAGAAAATATTGCATAGGAAAGAAAAAATGATAGAGAAATGCTTTTATTTTGTGTTTATAAGAGGTACTGATACTGAAATTTAGAGAGGGCTGTTCAAAACACTTTGATATTTATTTTCCAGTTTGTTTTTTTTCCAAATCATTTAGGTCATCCTGTTTCCATAGGACAATACTAAAAGATACTTTTTATTTGGGAAAAGTAATATATTGTCTTGATATAAGTAATGTGGCTTGGTGCATAAAGCAAGACTTTAAGGTGTTACAAAATTTGCGCAAAACTTCTCTTCATAAAAAGTTTTGTTCTTTTACTAGCTCAAATGCAGAAAATAATGTTTAAATGTAGAAATAGAACTGATAAGGGGAGCCTTGGAAAGTGTGAAGTCCTTTTATTTTTCTCCAGCTTGTGATTTCAGTGCCCTCCAGCCTTTCACTTAGACAAAACATCTGCCTTCAGCTGTTCCATTTTTCAGGAAAAATAGCTGGCATTGGTGCCAGTTGTCTTTTATATTTCTATTACTTTAATTTTCACTATTACCCATATGGCTTTTTGAACATGGTTTTCTCCAAAATGTGTCATAGTCAGGTTTCCTGGCATCTGATAGTACACATTTTTCACAGTGCTACATTACTTTCAGTAA